>NC_136987.1:22634587-22699587 GCF_032717465.1 Coenobita brevimanus | reverse complement strand
CTCCTTTCCGAACCCTAGCACTTTTTAAACCTTTAGTACGTCGACAACGATGATAATGATGGTGGTGGCAAATATGACGATGAATACTTTTATGTTAATGCTCCTCACCACTGTATTAAATACAATAAGGCAAAGATTCACCTACGTTCAGTTCCACACCCCCATCCACTTTTTTCTTCCCCATCTCTGCACATTCCCTCAATCTTCAATCTCTGGGAGTCTTTCTCCACGCCACATAATTAACTAGATAAATTACTTCAATCATACCTTCCTCCTTGATCCGGGGCCTCCTTCAATTTTCTCCTTGAGTGACCACTGATTCCTGTCACTCTTATTTCATTATTAGGAGTGACTGATCTTCACGGTCTCTCATGATAACCCATTTTCTTCTTCTCTTTTTCTGTTTTCTCACCTTCTTATCTGTTTCTGTTTCCTTCGCAAAATCTCTCTCTCTCTCTCTCTCTCTCACACACACACACACACACACACACACACACAAATGCAGGATAAAATCATCTTTCGTTAAGAAAAACAAAACATACGTCTGCATCGCACTGGACGGGTTAATGGACACTGTCTCTAACCTCACTGCTGTGGGAGTCTCTCCTAAGATTACTTATATGGTCTGACGTGAAAAGTAATGAAATATAGGTTATCATCGTAATAGTAGGACAAGTGGGCAGTGTTCCAGTATGTAAAAGTCCGTAGAAATCATTCATCCATATATGACCCACGCACATCTCAATGAAATGGGTAGTCTGAAGGGGAATATAATGCAATGGTCAGGCGTGTGTAAGGGTAATATATAAGATCCATGATGCTACTGAATGAACTGAGATAGAAGTGATAGAAAGCTTTCAAAGTCTACGAGAAGACGAGTCAGATCAGCAATGGAATCCACTTTCGGGTCGCGATCGATTTTGTTCTCTGTTTGGGGTAGTTGTGGCTGTTTTCACTGCTGATACTGTCTCAGGCACTCTCATTCTACTAGAATGTGATTGTGTTTCGATCAGCCCTGCTTTGCTACACTGCATAATACCTCATTCATTAAGTCTAGTAAGCACATACCTGGGGTGTACACTATCATCTTGGCGATTTTCAGGGTCCAAGCAGGTAATTTACACAAGGCAGCTACATAACCAATGATGTCCACGACTAGGTCTGGGGACATCTTTCCATTTCCTGTTATCCAGTTTGAGTTTTCTAAGGTAGCTAATAATGTTCTTTTGATCGTGGAGATATCGGCAGTTATTTCACTGAGCACATGATATGTAGTGTGCTCCCTTACAAGATCTACAGTCTTATGTAATTCTGGGATTATACCTGGCAAAAAGTTCATACCTCCTGAAAATTTCTTCAAAAATTCAGTTTTAAATTCATCATATGTCTTAGCTCGGAGAAGCTTGTCTGACCTAAGCAAGTTTCCTGCCTGACATCTTTCCTGACTAATCCAAGAGGAAAAAATAGCAATTTTCTCTTGTTCATCTGTAATGTGCCTTTTTACGAAGATCTGTTGGCACTGATTAACCAATGAAATGACATCAATACGGTCTTTTACTGTGCCAGAGAATTTCGGGGCAGTTTTATCCTCATGGTAGACGTATATCTGAGTTTGATCCGTGGTATTCATCTTCACTGGTTGCTCTGTTAATTTAACTTGGACTTATTTATCATTCTGTGAGGGAATAGTGGAATAGGTGTTCCCTGAACGATGAACTATGTCAAGTATATTTTCATAGGTATGCAAGGCAGAGACTAAGTCCTCACTCGCTACACCAAAGGGGGTATGCCAATCATCATCATTATCATCTAGAATTGAGGTATTAGTTTCTTTATCTTTTGTTTGCGGTGATTTTTGTAGGGTGGGAATGTTGCTCTGGTGCTCTCCTAATTGTGTATCTGCAGTGGGCGCTAACTGTGTGTCATCTGGTACTAACACGGGTGGAGTTGAAAATATTCGTGGGAGGCGGTGGCTCAATCGGTAGAGAGGTGGCCTGCAGTCCCAACGGACCCAGGTTCGAATCCCGGCTGGGGCAGGGAACAGTTTAAGGATTTGAATTTCATTAAATCAGGCTTTACTGATCTACCAGAAGACCCGCCGACATGTTGTAAAAATACCCCCTCTAATACCAATACACCAGTCCTGTATGAGACAGCCCTAGCATGTATTCAATATGGACGGTGGGTGTTAGCGCCGAAGTGGTGACATGTAGAGGTGTATGGTATGTAGGAGGACTGCTGGGCCTTGATAGCAGGCTGTGAAGCTTATGCCCAGAGTCGGACACATAAAAAAAAAAAAAAAAAAAAAGCTAAAAAGAATTCATGTTGCTAAGGTATGGTGTTATGAAATACGTCTTTTGTTTATGTCCTAACTAAATAGATGAGAAAAAGTTGTAATGAATGATAGATAGTGAGTGTATAAGTGTATATATAAAATCTAAAGCTCTGAGAAGAAATGAGTAAGTATAATTACACCCACTTGATACAGATGGTCACTCGGAGAGGCGTGTCGAAGCAGCTGTCGATCTTGGATAATAAATGCAGAGTTGAATGAAGATCTCCTCTTGATAATTCTAGGGCTGTGTTGATGGACGACATTACTCAGGAAATTCCATGGCCTGGTGCATGTGGTGGTTAACAGCTGTAGTCACAGGCAAACCTCAGCATAGAACGTTGAATTCCCACTCAATACTGTGGAAATAAATGAGTATGAGTAGGAGCTATGTAAATAATGAGTAACGAGTAGTGGGTGAGAAGTGCCTGGTGTCGGTCACACGTTGATTGGCGTGGCGTTGTCTCAGCGAACACGCATGGCGACGTCGTTTCAGCAGATAAACATGATGACATCTGCTTTCCACACTGGTAGCTGTGGTGAGTAACTGAGTAGCGATGAGTAGCCTGAGTGAGGAAAGGTGAGTGAGATGAGTTATAAATGTGGCTGTGGTGTTTTGCCGCGTCGTCTTGACCTGCGTCAGCAGTGGAGGTTGGGGGGGGCAGGAGAGAGAGCAGGGGTGGGGGGGCAGGAGAGAGAGCAGGGGTGGGGGGGCAGGAGAGAGAGCAGGGGTGTTTTAGTGCTTGTTGCTTGTTCTTGCTTTTCGTTTACTTGTTTTGTTCTTTATTCTTCTTGCTGCTGCTTGAAGTTGCATGAAGAAGATTATAGAGTTGTCTGGTAGACTTGTTATTTGTACTTAATCATAGAGCGTGTTGATCCTCACTCATAACTCGTCATTGCTACTCTATGCTCGTAGACTCGTAGGCTCGTAGACTCGTAAACATGTAGACTCGTTCTTCTTATTGTATACTGGCTTGTAGTTACTTGATTGTAGAATTGTACTAATGTAGAATCAGCTGTAGAACTGGAGCTGACGTTGGTTACAGTTTCGCCTGCTTTTGTAGAAATGATGTTTTGTAGACGTAGAGTCGATCGTTGCTGAGCTGCCACCATTTATTGTTGGAACCTCGTAGCCCCCATTTATACAAATATATAACTCTTTAGTCTTGTAATACTTAGGTCTTGAGTTTTGGTTAAAGTTATTTTGGTAATCAAAGAGCAGGAGGAGTTAAAGAAGAATACAGGGAGTTGATCTTGATTTATTATCTTCAGAGAAAGTCTGAGTTGAGCAGCTAGTGTATTACAAGGGACTTAATATACTACGTAAGTCTAGTTGGACCCCTCTTCTTATTTGATCTCTCCACTACCTGTCGGTTCTATGGCCAGCCTCTTTCTGAGCTCTGATTGCTACATTCTCGTTTAGCTGGGGTTGTGTCACGTGTGCTATAATGTTGTGGAAACATCTAGAACACTGTATGTGTGTGTGTATGCACAGCTTCCGGCGCAAGACCAGCATTTCATCACATTAAGAGTTGCAAGCTAATTTCCTTTTGTTTGATTCTCACTGATACACTACCTATCTCACACCCTGGCTTGGTGCTTTTAACTATCTATCTATCTACCTATCTGTCTATCTGTCTATTTTGATTTGTATTTATAATATGGAGTCCTGACAACTAGGGTCGGGAAATTTCCACACAACCGTGCCTTACATGTGATACAGCCACTCATATACATGAGAGAAGGAGTTAGCAGGCAAAAGAAATTAGAAGGGAGACGAAAGAAGGGGTTTTTAGGAGAGAGAGAGAGAGAGAGAGAGAGAGAGAGAGAGAGAGAGAATGGAAATGGCAGGCGCGCAGGTTAGCGAGTAGCTCCCATCTCATTACTCTCTGTGAGACAAACACACTTACTCATCTCATACACCACACTGTCATAACACATTAAGTCTTTTAACATAACCTCAACAAAAGGTCTTTGGTAGCAGCCGATTGAAATGGTTGTGTCCGGCTGTTCAATGGGTTCAAATCGAATGTAGCCCGGGGTGCAAAAACAACAAAAAATATTTTCATATCAGTCATCATCACTATAATTATAGTTCTGTTCATAATGGTTAAAAACTTACTTATTACATGCAAGACTATCATTATTGTAGTATCTCACTGAAGAAAAGGTAAATTAAACCTTTTACTATATAAATGTAGTTGTACAGAGCTAGAATACAAACAAACGTAATATAATGTATTGTGAAGGATTAATCTTCCGTTGACCAATTTTTTAAACCAAACTGGTACTGGGCAAGATCGGAAATAAAAAGTGTGCAAGGCGTTTCTAGTCCACCTCAACTGCTGGAGTTCGAAGAAGACTTTGAGTAGGCCGTACAAAGTGTTTGTTTTAAAACTACTCACCAGGGAGTCACTTCTGCTGTAGACTCTGACTATATGAAAGGGAATCAGGAGGGTCCTCTACCATGGGCCTCCGATGGGAGGGAGGTGTGAATTGTTGGTCTAACTGGTTTGACCAGGAGCTGAAGGTGGAGTTGGGGGACGACGCCATAGCTTTTATGTAGGCACACGACACTTTGTACAGTAGCAGACTTTCACCCCGACCAGAGTTAATAGGGGATGGGACTCTCGGGGGTCTCCCCTACGCCTCCTGTGTAAATGAATATTTTTTTTCCTCTTTCAGAATTGCAGGGTGGGTGTGGCTATCAAAGGCGTCCTTTGTTTTGTATTAATCAGTACAGTATAACGAAGACTTTGGAATGGAGACATTCAGTAAAAATGTTCATATATCCCTTGAGTACGAGAGGTCTTTCATAAACTTAACAAAATTGTCCAGAGACTTCAGGTATAAACTAATGAGAGTTGTATCCCTATTGAAGGGTTTTACACATATATACACAGCATTATCATTACCGCTTAGCAAAAATATTCCCCGTGGCGTAGTGCACTGTAGCAATTAGCGCTGTGCCTGTCTTCTAGACAGGCGTTTATTTCATCAAAGCACAAAACCAGATGCCATATGTGCTTCACAGCATCTAGGTACAGGGCTAACATTTGCCCTCTCCAGCACATCGTACTCAATTTTGTCATCATCATCATCAACACCATCATCATCAACGTCATGCTATTTCCCATTAACTTATAGGTTAATTTTCGGGAATATAAGAGTATTACATCGACCCCTTAGCTGAAACCTTGTACAGCATAGTTAAGTTCAAACTGTAATATTCTTTGATTATTATTATGATTAATGCCGTAACTTACATCAAAGACAATGTCAGCTAACTTAATAACTGCATCTGTTTGTAGCGCCGACAGCATTCGCGGGCCAAAATTACTATCATACTATATATCAAATTATTATATGCCAAACGACAAGCCGGGCACATACGATAACTAAGTCCTTTCTAATTATGACTACAAAATTATTATTGATACTAGCTTTCAAATTAGAGCAAATTGTATTATCTCCTTTTTCAGACCCGGGTTTCTTCTTTTTCTCAGTCCCGGGTCTCTTCTTTTTTCAGACCCGGTCTCTTCCTTTTTTCTGATACAGGTCTCTTCTTTTGTTCAGACCCGTGTGTCTTCTTCTTCCAGACTAGGGTCTCTTCTTTTTTCCAGACACGGGTCTCTTCCTTTGCTCAGACACGGGTCTCTTCTTTTTTTCATTCCGGGGTCTCTTTTTTCAGACCCGGGTCTCTTCCTTTTTTCAGACCCGGGTCTCTTCCTTTTTTTCAATCCTGGGTTTCTTCCTTTTTTCAGACTAGGGTCTCCCTTCCATTTTACAGACCAAGGTCTCTCTTCCCGTTTTCAGACCCTGGTCTCTCTTCCTTTTTTCTGACCTGAGTTTCTCTTCTTTTGTATCAGACCAGGGTTTCTTCTCTTCTTCAGACCCTGATATCTTTTTTTTCAGACTCGTGTCTCTTAATTTTTTTCAGACCTGGGTCTCTCATCTTTTTTTTGAGACCCGGGACTCTCTTCCTTTTTTCAGACCCGCGTCTCTTCCTTTTTTCAGACCCGGGTCTCTCTTCCTTTTTTTCAGACCGGGGTCTCTCTTCCATTTTTTTCAGACCCGAGTCTCTTTTTTTCAGACCCGGGTCTCTTCCTTTTTTTCAGACCCCGGTCTTGTTTTTTTTTCAAACCCGGGTCTCTACTTTCTTTCAGACCCGGGCCCCTTCTTTTCTTCAGTCCCGGGTCTTTTCTTTTCCTCAGACCGGGGTTTCATCCTTTTTTCAGACCCGGGTCTCTTCCTTTTTCAGACCCGGGTCTCTCTTCCTTTTTTAAGACCCGGGTCTCTTATTTTTTCAGACCCGGGTCTCCTCTTTTTTTCAGACCCGGGTCTCTCCTTTTTTTCAGTCCCGGGTCTCGTATTTTTTACAGACCCGGGTCCCTTTTTTTCTTCAGACCCGGGTCTCTTCTTTTCTTTAGATCCGGGACTCTTCCTTTTTTCAGAGCCGGGTCTCTGTCTTTTTTCAGAGCCGAGTCTGTCTTCCTTTTTTCAGACCCGGGTCTCTTCCTTTTTTCAGTCCCGGGTCTCTCTTCCCTCTTTTCAGACCCGAGTCTCTTTCCTTTTTTGAGATCCGGGTCTCTTTCTTTTTTGAGATTCGTCTCTCTTCCTTTATTCAAACCCGGGACTCTTTCTTTTTTCAAACCCGGGTCTTTTTTTCAGACAAGGGTCTCTTCTTTTTTTTCAGACCAAGGTCTCTTCTTTTTTTCAGACCCGGGTGTCTTCTTTTTCTCAGACCCGGGTCCCTCCTTTTTTTTCAGACCTGGGTCTTTCTTCCTATTTTCAGAGCCGGGTCTCTCTTCCTTTTTTCACACCCGGGCCTCTCACCCTTTTTCCAGACAAGGGTCTCTTCCTTTTTTCAGACCCCAGTCTCTTCTTTTTTTCACACCCGGTCTCTTTTTGACACCCGGGTCTCTTTTTTTCACACCCGGGTCTTTTTTTTCACAACCGAATCTCTCCTTTTTTTCACACCCTGGTCTCTTCCTTTTTTTTTTTTTTTTTCAGACGCGGGTCTCTTCTTTCTTTCAGACCGGGGCTTCTTCTTTTTCTCAGACCGGGGTCTCTTCTGTTTTTCAGGATCGGGCCTATTCATTTTTTCAGATTTGGGTCTCTTCTTTTTTTCAGATACGGGTCTCGTCTTTTTTTGCAGACCCAGGTATCTCTTCCTTTTTTCAGACCCGGGTCTCTTCCTTTTATCAGACCCGGGTCTCACCCATTTTTTTAGACCCCGGTCTCTTCTTCTTTTTTTTTAGACCCGGGTCTTCTTTTTTTCAGACCTGGGTCTTCTTTTTCAGACCCGGGTCTCTTATTTTTTAAGACACGGGTCTCATACTTTTTTTTTGTTCCCGGTCTCTTTTTTTATACCCCGGTCTCTCTCTTTTTTTTTTTTAGACCCTGGTCTCTTCTTTTATTTCAGACCTGGGTCTCTTCCTTTTTTTCAGACCAGGGTTTCTTCTTTTTCTCTGACCCGGGTCTCTTCTTCTTTTTTTTTAGACCCGCGTCTCTTCTTTTTTCAGACCCCGGTCTCTTTTTTTCAGACCCGGGTCTCTTCTTTTTTTCAGATCCGGGTCTCTCCTTTTTTTTCAGACTCAAGTTTCTCCTTTTTTAAGACCCGGGTCTCTCCATTTTTTCAAGCCCGGGTCTCTTCTTTTCTCCAGACCCGTGTCCCTTCTCCTTTTCAAACCCGGGTCTCTTCTTTTCTTCAAACCCGGGTCTCTTCTTTTCTTCAGACCCAGGTCTTCTTTTCATCAGACTCGGGTCTCTTCTTTTTTTCAGACCCGGATCTCTTCTTATCTTCAGACCCAGGTCTCCTCTTCAAACCCGAGTCTCTTCTTATTTCAGAGCCGGGTCTCTTCTTTTTTCAGACTGGGGTTTCTTCTATTTTGCAGGCCCTGGCCTCTTCACTTTTTCAGATTTGGGACTCTTCTTTTCTTCAGACCCGGGTCTCTTATTTTTTCTGCCCGGGTGTCCTCCTCTTTTAAACCCGGAACTTTTTTTTTTCAGACCCTGGTCACTTCTTTTTTTAGACCCGGGTCTCTTCTTTTCTTCAGACCCGGGTCTCTTCTTTTTTCAGGACCGGGTCTCTTACATATTTCTGACTCGGGTATATTCCTTTTTTCAGACCCGTGTCTCTTCCTTGCTTGAGACCCGGGTCTCTTCTCCAGACCCGGGTTTCTTCTATTCTTCAGACCCAGGTCTCTTCTTTTTTCAGACTCTGGTCACTTCTTTTTTCAGTCCCGGGATTCTTCTTATTTCAGACCCGGTCTCATCCTTTTGTTAGACCCAGGTCTCTTCTTTTTTTCAGACCCGGGTCTTTTTTTTCGGACCCGTGTCTTCTTTTTTTCAGACCAGGGTCTCTTCTTTTCAGACCCGTGTCTTCTTTTTTTCTGACCTGCGTCTCTTTTTTTTTTTTTTCTTACCCGGGTCTATCCTTTTTTATTACTGACCCGGGTCTCACCTTTTTTTCAGACCCTAGTCTCTCCTTTTTTTCAGACCCGGGTCTCCTTTTTTTCCAGGCCCGGGTCTCATCCTTTTTAAGGCCTGGGTCTCCTTTTTTCCAGACCCGGGTCTCATCTTTTTTTCAGACCCAGGTCTCTTCTTTTTTTCAGACGCGGGTCTCTTCCTTTTTTCAGACCCGGGTCTTTTCTTTTTTTTCCGGACCCGGGTCTCCTTTTTTAATCCCTTTTCAAAAGATCCGGGACTCTCCTTTTTTTCAGACACGGGTCCATCCTTTGTTTTCAGACCCGGGTCTCTTTTTTACAGACCCGGGGCTTCTTTTTTTCAGACCCGGGTCTATCCTTCTTTTCAGACCCGGGTCTTTTTTTCCAGATCTGGGTCCCTTTTTTTTCTGACCCGGATCTCTCCTTTTATTTAGACAGGGTCCCTTCTATTTTTTTCCGACCCGGGTTTTTTTTTTCAGACCGAGGTCCCTTCTATTTTTTTGTTTTTTTTTGGCAGACCGGGGTCCCTTCCTTTTTTCCAGATCCGGGTCTCTAGTTTTTCTTCAGACCCTGGTCTCTTTTTTCTGACCCGGGTCCCTTCCAGTTTTTTTTTAAGACCCCGGTCTCTTCCTTTTTTGTTTCAGACCGGGGTCCCTTCCATTTTTTTTTTCAGACCCTGGTCTCTACCTTTCTTGTTTCAGACCCAGGTCCCTCGTTTTTTTCCAGACTCAGGTGTCTCCTTTTTTCTCAGACCCGGGTCTCTCCTTTTTTTTTTCAGACCCAGGTCTCTTCCTTTCAGACCCGGGTGTCTCCTTTTTCGAGACCCGGGTCTTTATATCAGAGCCGGGACTCCTTTTTTCAGACCCGTGTCTTTTTTTCACACCTGGGTCTCTCTTTTTTGTCAGACCCGGATCTCTTCTTTTTTCAAACCAGGGTCTTTTTTTCAAACTCGGGTCTCTTCTTTTTTTCCAGACCCGGGTCTCTTCTTTGTCTATCAGACCCGGGTCTCTTCCATTTTTTCCAGGCCAGGATCTCTTTCTTTTTCTTCAGACCCGGGTCTCTCCTTTTTCTTTCGGATCCGGGTCTCTTTTCTTCAGACCCGGATCTCTCCTTTTCAGACCCGGGTCTCTTCTTTTCAGACCCGGGTCTCTCCGTTTTTTCAGACCAGGGTCCCTTCTATTTTTTTCTGACCCGGGTCTCTTTTTTTTTCAGACCAGGGTCCCTCCTATTTTTTACAGGCCCAGGTCCCATCTGTTTTTCCCAGACCCGGGTCTCTCGCTTTCTTCCACACCCGGGTCTCTCCTTGTTTTCAGACCCGGATCTCTCCTTTTTCAGCCCGGGTCTCTTCTCTTTTTCAGACCCGGGTCTCTTCTTTGTTTGCACACCCAGGTCTCTTTTTTTTTTTTTTTTGGCCAGGATCTCTTGCTTTTTTTCCAGGCCAGGATCTCTTCCTTTCTTTTCAGACCTGGGTCACTCCTTTTTTCAGATCCGGGTCTCCTTTTTTCTCAGACCCTGGTCTCTTCTATTTTTCAGACCCTAATCTTTTTTTCCAGACCCGGGTCTTTCCTTTTTAGATTCGGATCTCTTTTTTTCAGACCCGGGTCTCCTTTTTGAGACTCGTTTGTCTCTTTTTTTTCCAGACCCAGGTCTTTTTTTTCAGACCCAGGTCTTTTTTTTCAGACCCCGGTCTTTTTTCAGACCCGTTTTTTTTTTTTTTTTCCCAGACTCGGGTCTTTTCTTTTTTCATACCTTGGTCTCGCCTTTTTTTTTCCAGAAACAGGACTCTTTTTTCAGACCCGGGTCTCTTCTTTGTTTTCAGACCCAGGTCTCTTCTTTTTCCAGGCCAGGATCTCTCCCTTTTTTTACAGGCCCGGATCTCTCTCTCTCTCTCTGTCTTTTTTTTTTTTTTTTTGAGACCAGGGTCTCTCCCTTTTTTTCCATATCCGAGTCTTTCCTATTTTTCAGACCCGGGTCTCTCCTTGTTTTCAGACGCAGGTCTTTCCTGTTCAGACCCGGGTCTTTCCTTTTTTTTCAGACCGGGGTCCCCACTATTTTTTCAGACCCAGGTCCCTTTCTTTTTTTTCCCAGACGCTGGTCTCTCGTTTTCTTCCACACCTCCGTCTCTCCTTTTTTCCAGACCCAGGTCTGTCCTTTTTTTAGACCCGGGTCTCCTTTTCAGACCCTGGTCTCTTTTTTTTCAGACCCGGGTCTCCTTTTTTTATACCCGGGTCTCTCCTTTTTTTCAGACCCGGGTCTCTTCTTTGTTTCTGACCCAGGTCTCTTCTTTTTTTCCTGACCCGTCTTTTTTTTTTTTCCTGACTCGTGTCTCTTTTCTTTCCTGACCCGTGCTCTTTTTTTTCCTGACCCAGGTTTCTTTTTATGAACCTGGTCTCTTCTTTTTTTCTGAACCTGGTCTCTGTGTTTCATTCCGATGCAGGTCTCTTTTTTTTTTAACAGGGTCTTTTTTTTTTTTTTTTTTACCCGGGTGTCTTTTTTTTATTTTTCGTTTTAGGCTTTGGGTCTTTTTTTTTTTGGCTTCGTGTCCTTTTTAGGCCTCGGGTCTTTTTTGGCGTCGGGTCTTTTTTTTTTGGGGGGGGGCACTGGATCTCTTTTTGGCTTCTGGTCTCCATATTTCTGGTTGGCCTTGAGGGTCTTTCTGCCCCCGATAGCGTTTTGCACAGGGTCTCTTTGCCCCGGGTCTTCTTGCCTCCGGGTCTTCTTGCCTCCGGGATCTTCTTGCTCCAGGGGTCTTCTTGCCCCCGGGGGATTTTTTTCCCGGGAGTGTCTTTTTCCGGGGATCGTTTCCCTCATCCTCCCTCCCCCTCATCCCCACACGCCCTTACTCTTCCCTAGCTACTCGGGCTACTCCGCCGCCTGTTGCTCTCACTCCAGTCCGAGCTGGAGTTGTGGAGATGCTTGAGGGTGGCTTTCAAGGCTTTGAAGGAGTTGAGAGGGGCATTGAGGGTGACGCTGAAGGCGTTGAGAGGGGCGTTGAAGGTGGCACTAAAGACGTCGAAGGACTTGAGAGGGGCGTTGAGGGTCAGGTCAATGTAGGTCGGGTCGGCGTAGGTTGGCTCTTTGACACTCAGGTCGGCGTAGGTCAAGGCCTGGAATGTCAGCCTTTTTTTGTGCAGTCGTCGCGATGATTGTAAGCGTTTTTGTTTTTAGCTCTTTCGCATTTTTTTTTCTCAATTTTCCCAACGCTTTAAAATAACGTGTCGTAAAATACGTGTGGGGCGTCACTGTGATGAAGTTGGGATGTAATCAAAAGTTGCCTTCGTGTCGTGTTATCGATTGGAATTGCCTGTGGACCCGCCTTTATTACAGATATATAGGTCGAATCTAGCTTGGAAAAAAGAGATTGAAAGAGAAATGATAAAATACGTGATTAGAAACTGTTAAAAATCAATTTTGTGAAAATCCAACGCCTCTCAGCCTCCTTTCCATCATCCCCAACGTCCTCCCCATCATCCTCAGCCTCCTCCCCATCATCAGCTGCGTCCCCAGCATCCTCATTTTCCCTTTCCTTCTACGCCAGTAACCCCATGCTCACCACCACCATCACCACCACCCAGCACCTCCACCCATCGTCATCACTAATGAAAAATAATCATGAATAACTTTTAAAACCCTTTATAGACAAATCCAACACTCTACAACCCCCCCCCCCGTTACTATCCTTATCCTCAGCGGACACGTTCGGGTAAAAAGTAGTCGTAGTAATAATAATTGTGTTGGTGGTGGTTATAACAGTAGTAGTGGTGGTGGCTGTGGTTATGTTCGAAGTAGTAGTAGCAGCAGCAGTAGTAGTAGTAGTAGTAGTAGCAGTAGCAGTGTGGCTAAACCGGATGTGTGTGTGTGTGTGTGTGTGTGTGTGTGTGTGTGTGTTTCGTGCCCTACACTACCTACATAACCCTTGGTATGCTTCGCACTCTCACCGAGCACGGTGAACGGCTGCCACTAATTTGTAGTTTGTAACGTTTAATGAAGGCTGGATATCTCCTCCACAGTAACACAGCGCTTCGGTAATGAAAGGGTTAATGAAGGCTGGATACCTCCTCCACAGTAACACAGCGCTTCGGTAATGAAAGGGTTAAAGTAGAGATAGAAAAGAGATAAAGATGCAACAGTGCGGCGATGAAACAGAGGTTGAAGGGAGTCAGTAAGAGGAGGAGAGTTAATGACACGAAAAGCCTTTGATTCCACCCTATTGAGAAGAGCTGTATGTGGGGAGCCTCCCCACACATGAGAGTTGTACTCCACACAGGGGCAGATAAAACCCCTGTATAGAGTCAACAAGTGTGGAGGGGTAAAGAAAGAACGGAGTCGGCTTAGCACACCCAATCTCTTGGAAGCAGATTATACAAGCGATGTAATATGATCTTTCCAAGATAAGTCCCGAGTAAATGAAACCCCAAGCATGTTCAAGGATGATGCAGGATTAAGCTGAATATTATTAAACATTAGTGGGTATACCTGTGGAAGATTTTAACGGGTTGATAAGTGTAAGAACTGAGTCTTAGATGCATTAAAAACAACAAGATTATTTTTACCCCAGTTAGAGATACGAGCCAAGCCAGACATTAGGTGTGCCATAGCCTCATCCCTTGTTTGTTGAAGTAACTGCTGAGATGGGCGTTGCGGGAACCGAATGGAAAGGTGAAGGGTGGAGTCATCAGCGTATGAGTGGATAGGGTTAGATGTACAGCTTAGAAGGTCATTGATGAATAAAAGGAAGAGAGTTGGTGATAGGACAGAGCCCTGAGGAACACCACTGTTGATAGATCTAGGAGAAGAACGATGACCGTCTACAACAGCGGCTATAGAACGACCAGAAAGGAAGCTAGTGATGAAGGCACAGATAGAATGATAGAAACCGTAAGAGGGCAATTTGGAAATTAAAGATTTATGCCAGACTCGACCGAAAGCCTTTGAGATGTCAAGTGCAATGGCAAAGCTTTCGCCAAAGTTCCGAAGGGAGGATGACCAGGAGTCTGAAAGGTAAGTGAGAAGATCGCCAGTGGAGCGTCCCTGACTGAACCCATACTGACGATCAGAAAGAAGGTTGTGATAGGAAAGATGCTTTAAAATTTTTCTATTGAGAATTGACTCGAAAACTTTTGAAATACAGGACGTTAAAGCAATTGGATGATAGTTGGAGGGTTGGGAGTGGTCACCCTTCTTTGGGACAGGCTGAATGAGAGCAAACTTCCAGCAAGAAGGAAAGGTACAAGCTGACAGACAAAGGCGAAAGAGTTTGCCTAGGTAGGGTGTAAGCACAGAAGCACAGTTCTTGAGAACAACAGGAGGGACTCCATCAGGCCCATATGCCTTGTTAGTATTGAGGCCAGTGATGGCAGAAAATACATCAGCTGGAGAAATTTTAACGTCAGCCGTGAGGAAGTCAGGGACGGGAAGTAATAGAGGAACAGCACCGGAATCGTCTAAGGTGGAATTGGAGGAGAAAATCTGTGTGAAGTGATCTGCTTTATCAATAGAAGAAATAGCTGCAGAACCATCAGAGCAGAAAAGAGGAGGGAAGGATGATGAGGTAAAGTTGTTAGAAAGGTTTTTGGCAAGGTGCCAGAAGGAGCGGGAAGGATTCGAGTTGGAGAGTTGAGAGCATTTAGTATGGATGAAATTATTTTTAGCAGAGCGAAGAACAGACTTAGCACGATTCCGGGCAGAAACGTAAAGATGATGTGATTCAGAGGTGGGTTGGCTCCGGTACCTTCTGTAGACCCTCTCCTTGTTGCGGACAGCATTAGAACAAGCGTGATTAAACCAAGGCTTTCTTGCGTTAGTCAAAGGATATGAGAAAGGAATGTATGCTTCCATGCCCGAGAGGATAACCTCCGTAATGCGCAAGGCACACTCAGATGGCTCCCGGCCATGGAAGGAATAATCATTCCAGGGAAAATCAAAGAAGTACTGCCTGAGGGCCTCCCAATCCGCGGCTCCAAAATGCCACAGACGACGTTTCCCTGAAGGGTCCACAAGCCGTACCGGAGTGATAGGACAGTTTTAAGGTTGTGATTGGAGGAGCCCAAGGGAAAGAAAAGATTTACAGTGTAAGCAGGATTAGTTGTTAGGAAGAGGTCAAGTATGTTGGAGCTCTCTCCAAGGCGGTCAGGGATACAGCTAGGGTGCTATACAAGCTGCTCTAGGTCATTAAGGATAGAAAAGATGTAGGCTTGTTCACCAGGTGGATCAGTGAAAGGAGAGGAGAGCCAAAGGTGGTGGGGAACATTGAAATCTCCTAGAATGGAGATTTCAGAGAAAGGAGAAATGGATAGAATGTGTTCCATTGTAGAAGTAAGATAGTCGAAGAATTTTCAATAGTCAGTAGAATTAGGGGATAAGTAAACAGCACAGATATATTTAGTCAGAGAATGACAGGAAAGGCGAAGCCAGAGTGTAGAGAATTCAGAAGAATCGAGTTCAGGAACACGAGAGCAAGATAAGTCGTTGCGTATATATACACAACAGCCACCTTTGGCTTTGAAATGAGTATAGAGAAAGTAGGAGGATACAGAAAAGGGTTTGCTGTCAATTGCCTCAGACAGCTGAGTCTCATTTAGAAAAAGAAGGTGAGGTTTAGAGGAGGAGAGGTGGTGCTTAACAGAGCGAAAGTCAGAGGAAAGGCCGCGAATGTTGCAGAAATGAAGAAGAAGAGAGTCAGACAGTGGTTCCAGGTAGCTCAAGTCGTCACCGGGAGAGGGGCGGAAGGTGGGGGCATTTACGCTCCCTACCCCCTGGGGACTCCGAGGCTGCGTGATAAGTCGCCATGATTTTTTTGAATTTTGGAAAAGGAAGTGTAGTGTGTACTGCGCATGTAGTTTGGTGTGTAGATAGTTATAGCAATTTGTGTTGGAGAGCATGCTGGCCTACTCTCTGTGTAACTGAGACACTGAAAAAGTTCAGCAAAGGGGGATGGTCAGGAACTAGTCCTGAGGGCTGATGAAACGGGAGCTCCAGCACTCCCTGTCATCAGCTTTCCATCCACCCACCGAAATGTAAAAATACCCCGCTAATACCAGTACATCAGTCCTGTATAAGACAGCCCTAGCATGTATTCAATATGGACGGTGGGTGTTAGTGCCAAAGTGGTGACATGTGGACTCATGGAGATGTGTAGGAGGACTAGTGGACCTTGGGATAGGCCGTGGAGCCTTTGCCCAGAGCCGGACACATAAAAGAAATATATATATATATATGTATATCTATCTATCTATCTATCTATATATATATATATATATATATATATATATATATATATATATATATATATATATATATATATATATATATATATAATGAGTAAGGATGGAAGTTTAGTTGGTGAAGTGCTTGAAACGGTGCATCAGGGAAGAAAGGTTGCTGATTCCTTAAATGCAGTGATAACAGGGAAGTGAGCATGGAAGTGAAATAGCAACTACATGACTGTTTTGTGATACCAACTCAAACGTATGGACGCGAAGCTTGGACCTTGTTGGAGGGACAGAAGTCAAGAGTGAGAGCAGTGGAAATGAGTTATTTGAGAGGAGCATGT
This sequence comes from Coenobita brevimanus, assembly GCF_032717465.1. Lineage (NCBI taxonomy): Eukaryota > Metazoa > Arthropoda > Malacostraca > Decapoda > Coenobitidae > Coenobita > Coenobita brevimanus. Next base: position 22,683,254 of record NC_136987.1, on the reverse strand, counting down.
GGAGTCACACAGAGAGACAGACTGGCAAATGAGGAAGTGATGGACCGTTGTGATGTGGATGTGACAGGAAGCATTAGGAGAAACACACTGAGGTGGTTTAGTCATGTGGCGAGAATGGAGAGTGAGAGAAAGGAGTGTATTCGAGTGACGTGGAAGGAGGAGAAGGAGGGGGGAGGACAAGGATGAGATGGAGGGATGGAGTGGAGAAGTATATGAGAGATAGGGGTGTGAGCTGGGAGCAGGGAAATGCAATGGCAGGGGACAGGGCGACATGGAGGCGATTGATTGTGGCCACCTCTTACGGGATTAAGGCGTCTGGGAAAATATATATATATATATATATATATATATATATATATATATATATATATATATATATATATATATATATATATATATATATATATATATATATATACAGTATGTATATGGTGGTAGGTGATGGCGACATCATCCACTCACTTGATGCAGTGTTGCCTACTTGTTCCTTCACCTTTATCACTGTTTTTTGTCTGTTCCCTCTCTTCCTATTTCTCACCATCATCCACTTACTTGATGTGCTGCTTACTTCTGCCTTCACCATTATCATTCTTTTTGTCTGCCCTCTTCTCTTCCTATATCTCCCATCATTCCTCTTACATTTTATTACTCTTCTTTGCATTTCAGGTGGCTTTACATTGAGTGACAAGCCTAATGATATCCTGCAAGCCAGGAAATCATATACAGCGCTGGGTGGTAACCGTATAACCAACCCATACGTGTTCCCTACGTGTCAGCAAGTGGGTTGGCAGAGAGTTAGTGCCCCTTCCCTTGAAACAACTAACTCGAAGACTATCGGCCACCCCTTAACGGGATTATGGCGTCTGGCAATATATATATATATATATATATATATATATATATATATATATATATATATATATATATATATATATTGAGTGACCAATGCAGGACCGGCCTAACCCTACTAAAGTGGGGACGATACAGCCAATGTATCTCTACCAAGTGGCTTAGGCTGTCTGGTAGGGATTGTATGTAGGGTGAGAAGTGCTTGTAAGTGTAATTATAGTGTTGTAGTGGCTTTGGATGTGTGTGTAGTTTGTGAATCAAGTGTAATTGGCCCGCGCAAGCCGACTGGGTGCAAGCATACTTTATAGTATTCGACACTGGTTCAACCATAGCACCTCTGATGTCCGCCAAGCAGTGCGTGGCCAGAAGAACGCTCACAAAGTTTATTACCCTTGCGGGGCGCGAACCCTCGTCCTTCAGTGTATGAAAACGCACACTTTACCACAGAGGCTCCATATATATATATATATATATATAGAGAGAGAGAGAGAGAGAGAGAGAGAGAGACTTAGAATATGTTGTGTGGATGGGGATTGGTAGTCGTGGATATTTCTCCGCTATCACCTATCAACAGTTCGGTTAAAGGCTCGCCCCAAGAAATAGGTGAGTGAAATAACAGACATATTAATAAAACACAGTATGAATGTCAAATATCACGGACTCATTACACACTAAAAAATAACAGCTATGACCAAATTTCATGTCTATTTCTTAAGATGCATATATATTACTTGAAAAAGTAACAAATTATGTGTAGCAAAAGTGTTTCAGTGATGCTTAGAACATTGTTCATTGAAGCACTAAACCTTTGTGGAACGATGGCTGAGCGTTTCTGATTGTGTAGCCTACGCCTGGCCACGACTTTGGCTAACTCTCTGATGAGAGATTAGTAATCATGAGTGTACATTGTAGTTTTCGACCGTACACTTCCTTCTTGCTCTCCTCCCAAAGTTAAGTTTTTCTTTAAAGATACCTACTAGCGGTTTATGGTCGGTGAATAAGTGTATTTCTTAATCATATACCAAATCGCGAAACGTTTGTGATGCAAAAACCACTGCAAGTGCCTCTGAGTCTGTAGTGAAATAATTTTTCTCTGCACCTTTTATTTGTCTAACTGCAAATGCAATTGGCTGATTCTGTCCTCTTTTATCTTCTTGCATCAACACAGCTCCTAATCCTTTATCTGATGCATCTGTACAAATAATAAATGGTTTTGTGAAATCCGGACATGCGAAACATGGTGCATTTGTAAGTTTATATTTTAATTTGTTGAATGTTTTTTTTTTTGTTCCTCTCCCCATTGGATTATAACATATTTTTTGAGTAGTTGGAATAGAGGAAAGGCTATATGAGAGAATTGTTGTATGAATGACTTATAATACCCCGCTAGACCTAAAAATTGTCTAACTTCGTCTGTCGTAGTGGGTTCTGGGAAATATCTCACTGCCTGTATTTTGTCATCGGAGGTGTGAATACCTTCAGCATTTAGTTTGTGGCCTAAGAATTTTATTCCTTAAAGCAAAATTTGCATTTAGAAAGCTTAATTTTTAAACCAGCATCACCAAGCTTTTGTAAGAGTAGGTCTAATTTCTGGAGATGTTCTGTGATATCTTTCGTTGCGACATTTATGTCATGAAGATACACAAATATTCCTTGTCCTAAAATTCCGGACAATACGTAATTCATAAGACGCTGGAATGTGCCTATAGCTGTCTTCAATCCCATTGGCATTCTCTTGTACTGATAATGTCCTGTATTTGTGGAAAAGGCAGTGTATTTATGTGACTCCTGATCTAATGGAATTTGATAGTATCCATTGAGAAAATCTATCGTGGAAAATACATTATTTTCTGGTCCAATATTCTGTAGAATGTCACTTAGAAATGGCATGGGAAACCGGTCTGGGACTGTGTGATTGTTTAGTTTATGGTAGCCTACTACCACATGCATTTCTCAATTTCGTTTGGGCACGAAGAATTATGGGGTATTTCACGGGGAGAGTGATGGCTCAATAATTCCAAGTTTTAACATTTCATCGACATACTGGTTTGTGAGTGTACGTTGAGAATGTGGTATTCGATAGGCAGGTACAAAAATCGGTGAAGTGTCTAGGTGCATGTTAATCTTGTGATTAATCAGGATAATACACCCTACAGTAATTGTTCTCCGGGTAATGCTACTGTGTCCCTATGTTTTTCCAACAGGTTTAACATATCAGTTTCTTCATCAAATTCACCTGAATGAATTAAAATCTGTTTTATGCATTCTCTATCCGTAGATGTTATCTCACTTGTCACTCCAGCTAAAACTGTTTCCATCACGGGTGCGGGACATTTATCAATATTAACTATACAAGTCCCCTTTTTCAACTGTACTTCCCATTCATGTGATTAATTAGGAATATCTGAGTTTGCCCATCGTCGTTCATCTGACATAATGCGTTTTCTACTGACAATCCTTTTACTTTACATAATTCTTCCAAGATAAGAACAGTACTATTCTTTAATTTGCTCTTTATAGTAAATTTCATGTAGGAGTTAGGCGGTATAACTAAATCGTTGGTGAGATGGGCGGGAAAAACTGATGAGACAGTACCATTACCTGGGTTTCTAGTCCTGGAGGCTGGGGGGGAGGGTGTGAGTGGATCTATACACTCATCTGTTTGTGTATGTTTGTATAGGCTTTTAATATTACCAGTTCTTTCTGGTTCTGTTTTACTAATCGGTGAGGACTCTGATGGTATTTCTTCTATGAATTCAATATCAAAGTCTATTGTATTCATTTGTGGGAGTAAAGTTATTTTCTCTGTTCTCATGCATCTTAAGTCCAGCAACATATAAGCTTTTATTCCTAAGTTTTCAACAAAATAAAAAAAAATGTAGAAATTGGTCTTGTAGTCTATCTATAACTGATGTTTAACCGTATCATACCTTTTACTGCAATTTGTTTGCCATCTACTGTATATAAGTCTAAATCAGATTCTTCCAGAAGAGTTATTTTCTTCTTATTTCTAAAAATTCTATCTATTTCTTCTTGTGTTATTAAGTTCACCGGAGAGCCTGTGTCTAAAAATAAGGAAATGTTTTGATCCTCACATTCAGCTGGTATCAAGATACACTCACTTCCCAACATGCCTCCTAAGTGAGTTTTAGACTTGCTTTTCTTTATGTTTGTTCATTTTTTGTCGTGACTTCGCCTTCCCCCGATTTGAAAATAGAAACTGTTTTCTCTACTGTCTTGCAATTACTAATCCAATGCCCTTGGCACCGATGATGCCTACAGTATGGATCAAATCCTTGTGTGTTTTGTTTATTTTCTTCTGTTTTGATAAAGCATGAATGGTTTGTGTGTGCTGGTTTTGCACACTAATAACATAGGATGGACCTATCTCCCGACTGTGATCTGCGAGATGACTTCCCATATTTAGTAGTGTTTGTTGCGCGAGATCTGCTTGGACTGCGCAGAAACTTATGTGACTGCCTGTAGCCAGGTGTTTGAGATCGCTGGCTCGACGCGTTTGGTTGTTTGTTCTGTCTGTTTTCGGGTCGTGATCAATTTTGTTCTCTGTTTTGGGTAGTTGTAGCTGTTTTCATAGCTGATACTGTCTTAGGTACTCTCATTCTTCTAGAATGTGACTGTGTTTTGGTCACCTCTGCTTTGCTACACTTCACATCTACCTCATTCATTAACTCTAGTAAGCACATAGCTGGGGTGTACAGGATCGTCTTGGCAATTTTGAGGGTCCTATCAGGTAATTTACACAAGGCAGCTACATAACCAATGATGTCTACAACAAGGTCTGGCGACATCTTTCCATCTTGTGTTATCCAGTTTGAATTTTCTAAAGTAGCTAATAATGTTCTCTTAATAGTGGAGACATCAACAGTTATTTTGCTGAGCACATGGTTTGTAGTGTGCTCCCTTACAAGATCTACAATCTTATGTGATTCTCGGATTATACCTGGGAAAAAGTTCATACCTCCAGAAAATTTCTTCAGAAATTCAGTTTTAAACTCATCATATGTCTTAGCTTGGACAAGCTTATCAGACTTCAGCAAATCTCCTGCTGGGCATCTTTCCTGATTAATCCATGAGGAAAAAAATAGCAATTTCCTCTTGTTCATTAGTTACATGTCTCTTTACGAAGAGTTGTTTACACTGGTTGATCAAAGATATTACATCAGTGCGATCTTTTTCTGTGCCTGAGAATTTCGGGATGTTTTTATCCTCATGATAAACGTAAACTTGAGGTGGGGATGTTTGATCTGTAGTATTGCTTGCGTTATTCACTTTGACTGGTTGCTTTGTTAATATAACTTGGACTTGTTAATCGTTGTGTGAGGGAATAGTGGAATAGGTTTTCCCTGAGCGATGAACTCTGTTAAGTAAATTATCATAGATATGCAAGTCAGAGACAAAGTCCTCACTTGCTACATAAGAGGGGGTTTCCCAATCATCATCATTATCATCCAGAAATAAGGTATTTGTGTCTTTGTCTTTAGTTTGCGGTGAATTTTGTAGGGTTGGTGTGTTGCCCTGTTGTTCTCCTAGTTGTGGATCTGCAGTGGACGCTAACTGTGTATCATCTGTTACTAACACAGGTGGGGGCGAAAATATTCCGGTCATATCACTCAGCTAAAATGAACTCACGTTACTAGGGTATGGTGTTATGAAATACGCTTTTTATTTATGTGCTAACGGAATAGATGAGTAAATGTGTTGTAATAAAAAGATAAGTGTATAAATGTAAAAAATATGTAAAGGAGGTGATTGTACCTAAGTTAAAGAACTGAGAAGAAATGAGTACGTATAATTACACCCACTTGATACAGATGATGTCACTCGGAGAGGCGTGTTGATAGCAAATGTCGATCTCAGAAGATAAATGCAGAGTTGATAGAAGATCTCCTTGTCGATAATTCTAGGGCTATGTTGATGGACGATATTACTCCGGAAATTCCAGTGATTGAAAACCTCACCATACAACATCCAACTCCCACTCAGTAGCTGTTGGTAATAAATGGGTATGAGTAGGAGTTATGTGAATAAGGATGAGTAACGAGCAGTGGGTGAGAGATGCCTGGTGACGGTCACACGTTGATTGACGTGGCGTCGTCTCAGCAAACACGCGTGATGACCTCAACTTCCCACACTCTGGTACCTGTAGTGAGTAAATGAGTAGCGATGAGTAACCTGAGTGAGGAAAGGTGAGCAAGATGAGTTGTAAATGTTGACTCTGAATTATGCTGCCATTGTCGTTGACCTTGTGCACTCCTGTCGTCAGCTCGCTGCTGGCTGAGGGTGGTTGGGGAGGGTGGGGATCTGGTGGTTATTGCTGTGTTCCTGCTTTTCGTTTGCCTGTTGTGTAGCAATTGTTGATAGATGTAGGTCCTTGGTTCGTCATAGAAATTAAAGTTATGAGGTGAAGTGGGGCTATAATTGTAGTGTCGTTTGACTTTATATCTTGATAATGTAGACCCAACTGTAGACTCGTAGACTCGTAAATTCGTAGAGCTTGTTTTCTCTCACTCGTAAATCGTCAGTTTTGTAGTTTGATTGTAGAAATGATGTTTTTTAGGCGTAGGCCGTTCGTTACTGCCACCAACTATCTACAGTATGTGAATCTTTGGTCTTGTAATATGTTAATCATTAGATTTGGTTAAAGTTATTGTGCTAGTAGAAGGCAGAAGTTAAAGATGAATACAGGAACTTGATCTTGATTTATTATCTTCAAGGAAAGTCTAAGTTGAGCAGTGCATCCATTACAGAGGAACATATTTTACTAAGTCTCGTCGGACCCCTCTTCTTATTTCCTCTCTCCACGACCTTTCGCTTCTATGGCTAGTCCCTTTCTGATCTCAAATCCCTGAATTCGTGTTTAGCAGGGCTCGTGTCACGTGGGCTACACTGTCGTTGGAAGATTCTAGAACCTTGTATGTCTGTGTGAATGTAGTGCTTCCGGTGCCCACTGGCATACTGTTGATTTAGTCTTGCTGAACTCATTTCCTTTGGTTGACTCTCGCTTACAGACTTCCTATTTTCACACCTTGGCTGATGCTTCCATCTATCCATCTATCCATCTATCTGTCTGTCTATCCATGAGTTGTATTATTATAATATGGAGTCCTGACAACCCTGTCCAACGCCATTTCACTGCCCTGCTCCCAGCTCACGCCTCCTTCTCTAATATACCTCACCCCTTCAGCCTTCCATCTCACCCTCGACCTCCCCCTCCCTCTCCCTTCCTCCATCTCACTCACGTACACATTTCTCGTTAGTCTCTCGCTCTCTATCCTCTCCACATGACCAGACCACCTCAGTGTATTTCTCCTAACGCTTTCTGTCACATCCACATCCACACCACAAAGCTCCTTCACTTCCTCCTTTGCAAATCTGTCTCTCCACGTAACTCTACATGCCCCTCGCAAATAACTCATTTCCACCGCTCTCACTCTTAAATTCTGTTCTTCCAACCAGATTCAAGTTTCACTTCCATACTTTAGGGTTTATATCACAATGCTGCCATATACCGACTTTTTTACTTCTATGCTCACTTCTATGTTCTTTATCAATGCTTTCAAAGAACCAGCAACCATTCTTCTTTGTTGTATCTTTTAAAGATCTTCACCCTCTAAACTTTCATCCTTTACTCATCACACTACCCAGGTACTTAAAAATACTCACATTTACCATTCCCTCCTCATCCAGCCTCACTGTAAGTTCAGTGGCTTCATTTCTCGAAGACCATAACTTTACTCATCCCAACACTCACCTATAGGTTCCGTTTCTTACACACTCTCCCAAACTCATCTACCAAGCCTTGCGGCTCTCCTTCGTTCACTTAACAACACAGTATCATCTGCAAACAAGAGAACAGGGAGTTTCCAAATACTGACCTCTCTCATTATGGCCACTCCAACATCCATTGCCCTGCCTTGTATCTTTTTCATAACCCCATCCATAAACAGATTGAACACCCATGGAGACCTGACACATCTCTGTTTCAATCCAACCTTCAAAGAGAAAAATTCACTCATTTCCACACTCATTTCCAGAGTGCTCTTCACGCCTTTCAGCAACTTCCCATTTACTTCATATACTCTTAATACTTTTCACATTCCTTGTTTATCGACCCTGTCAAGTGCTTCTTCAAATCCATGAAGGCCACATACATTCTTTCCCATCTCTAGAAACTTTTCCATTAAAAACCTAAGAATGAATATCTGATCTACACAGCCTCTTCCTTTTTTAAAACCTCTCTGTTCTTCTGCAACTAATTCCTCTGTTAGTTGTCTATATCTGACAATAAATATCCTACCAAGTACTTTTCCTATTATACTAAAAACACAATCGCCCCTATGAGTACCACACACTTCTTTTTCACCTTCCCCTTTGTGCAGAGGAATAATTATACCGGTACCTGACTTCCAATCCTCCGGGCCTTTACCTTCTTCCCAGGCTGATCTGCACATTTTCCACATCCAATATACTACTATCTCTCTCCCATGCTTCAGCATTTCACCACACAATCTGTCAATTTCTGGAGCTTTCCTTATTTTGACTTTCATCATTGCTTCCACAACTTCCGTACTACTGATTTTTTTCCTCTCTTCCCACATCCCTTCCTTCTCCCAGCCATTTCCCAGACACTTGTACTTGCATTATTTTCATTCCCACAATTCCTTAAAGTTTTCTGACCACATGCTCATTTCTTCTCCCTTCTCCACCAGCAATCTACCATTTTTATTTTTCACTCCCCAACTTAGTTCTTTATCGCCGAGTCTAACGCTCTTTACCTCTTTCCAGAACATTTTCTTACAATTCCTCCACGTTACACTCAAATTCCTTCCGAAGTCCTCATCCACTCTCTTCTTACTTTGTCTTACTATTCTTTTCACCTTTCTCTTCCTTTCTACATATAGCTCTCTCTTCCGTCTCTCAACTTCCTCCACGCTCCTGTTTCTCATCCACTTACTATATGCTTTCTTCTTCTGTGCCACAGCCTGTCTCTCCTCTTCAATCCATCATGCTGTTCCTTGCACCCCTTTTAGTCTTCTCTTCACTCCACACACCACCTTACATGCTGCACAGATTTCTTCTGTGAATATCTTGCACAGACCATCCAGGTCCCCCATCTGCTCCAAATCATATTTACTCAATCGTTCCTTCAATTTTTTCTTATATTCTGCCTTTTTCCCATTCTCATGCAACCTTTCTACCCTCCTTCAATGAGCTACTTCCTCCTCTCCTTCCCTTCTTTTATTCCTCCGTTTCATTTGAACCTTGACTTTCACTGCCACCATGTGGTGGTCAGAAAGTCCACTCCCATAACCTCTATATGCTCTTGCATCCATTACACACCTTCTCATTCTATCGTCCGCACACGCATAATCAATCAGCGCCTTTCGTTCATTCTGATCGCCACCCACTCTTCTTATCACTCACCACGTACGAGTATACATGTGGATCATTTTGTGTCTAAAGAGGGTATTAGCTATCACCAAACCCACCCCTGCACAAATGTCCACTAGAGCACTGCCATTCTCATCCACTTCTGCAGGCACACCCCACTCCCCAACTGCTCCATCCACCTTCACAGTCCCTACTTTTCCATTCATATCTCCAATCAAAATCACTCCCTCGTTCCTTTCAAACATTTCCATGAATGCTTCCACATTTGTCCAGGATTCTTCTTTCACTCTACTTGCACGATCTTTCGTTGGCGCGCGCGCGCGCGCACACACACACACACACACACACACACACACACACACACACACACACACACACACACACACACATTTGTAGACAAACTTTCAATCTTACCCACACAATCCTTGAGCCAACTGATCCATACTCTCTTATATTCTCCTTCCACTTCTTGCATACAATGATACACATTCTTTTTGCCCTCTCATCCTCACCCTGAATTAGATATACCCTGACTTAATGCCTTCACTAATAACGATCCCTCCTAAACTGAATAGGATACCTGGTGGTGAAAAGAATAACATTTATAAATACGCCATCGGACTGAAAATGGTTAACAACAGAGGGTGAATAAGACACAGCATTAAAACCTCAGAATGTAGTGAATTAATGACAACAGACATCCATCATCAAAAAGTTCGCCTTGCTTCTCCACAACAGTGACGTCCTTCGGCTGACTGATTAACGAGAAAACACCTGTCTTACCCCCACCCTGACCTCCTCTGGGGATGAAAGAGCACTGCCTTAATTATGGGGTTGGTTCATTAAAAGATTTTGTATAAGACTTAGAAGTTTTGGGAAAGATGGAAATCCAAATCTCTTGATGTTTTGCCCCAGCAGTGAGCCTGGAAATTGGCCTCAGATTTGTGAGCCGCTTGTCAACCCACGATTAGAGAGGGAAGCGAGTTGGTAAGCCCCGTCATTCATGATTCTCAGGGATGATAATGAGTCTAGAACATAAGATAATCAATTGATCTGTGTTTTCTTCCCAGATAATAACGAGTAATTATAACCCCCCATTGCTGAAACTGATAAAAAATATAGATAGATAGACTGATAGATAGATAAGTAGAGAGAGAGAGAGAGAGAGAGAGAGAGAGAGAGAGAGAGAGATGAAACTTCAGAAAGTCACAGTGATTTGTGGAGAGGCTTCCACACTAAACTTGACACAGGTCTGTTTTGGAAGATCCTTCTGATCAGAGTTTCCCTAACACTGGCGTTCTTGCTGAGGTTGTTGTGGGTTGCCACGGTTACGATTGGAAATCGAGAGCCTTGCATATCACCGTATGTGGGTATTGTTTTAAATTATATTCACTGTTTGTATTAATTCTTCATAGAGATTTCTTGAGCAAATGTTTTACAAGTTGTTTCAGGCACCGGCTGAATTATAATATTTAGCCAAGCTGATGTTCAGAGAGGGAGGAAAGGATGAAGCGCGCGCACTTTTGTAGGCGTTTCCGTACAGGATTTCATAACATTGGTGCCAAAGAAGTCTTAGCTACATCTATAACACCGACACTAACTTAACCACATGATAAATTTTGTTTCCAACCCAGTTAATTATAAGCAGAAGAAAATGACTTTAAAATATGACCTTTGCTTGAGGTAAGGGAGTCAGTTTTGCCAGGTACCCATCGTCGTATTACAATCCGCAGATGTCAAGTTAATATTTCAGTTATAGTGTTGAACTGGATACGGGGGGGAAACAGATTTTGTCCACCAGTCTGACCTACCTGATAAATGAACTTTTGTTCTTCCAGTTGCAAGCTGGATGTGATTATCAATGCATCACTGTCTTCGACAAAGTAGAAGAGGAATTCTCTTATTTATGCCCTTTGACTGCACGAGCATCTGTGCAGGGAACAGTTTCATTTTTCTTTTAAGCTCAGTCATCCCCGGGAAATAAATGTAAACAAGAGAAGCTAACAGAAGAGAGAGAGAGAGAGAGAGCAGTCAGGCAGTGTCCCCTCGCGTGCTGTCACTGAATTTAGACAAATAACTGTACCCCAGCCAACTATTATTAGCAGCTGCCTTGGCCTTCTTTTCTGGCTGCTGCCATTGTTGTGACCGTGAAATTGTTGACGACTGAGTAGGGCCGTGGCAAGGCTTTCTTATACAGTGCGTCTCGGTAACAGGATAGTGTTAGCCTTTGGTTTCACTGGATAGAACAATGATCAGTCAGGGACAGTGGTTATTTGTACACTACCTCGAAACTGAGCTAAAACAATGAAAGATTGCTAAAATAAAAAAAAATCCATTTATTTTCTACTGAGTAGGATGGATTGTGTTCTCGTCTGGCTAGAATGGGACACAACTGTACATTGATAGTCTCATATATTCTTGTTCACGGAATTAATTGTATCCTCCAGTGTGAGGTTAAATACCACGGTATTGGTGGCATGCTGCTTGCAGTGCCGGACCCGGTGCCACATATCTGAGTTCGTGGATGCGCTACCGCAGCCACCTGACCATCTTGATCATCTTCATGTGTGCAATTACGCACACTCAATTAATCTGTTGCAAGAAAAGAAACCTGTTTTTTAGCATTCCCAGTCTTGGAGGGGCTCGGGGACAGGTATTGTTTTCACTCGGTCTGTCTGTCTGCTTATTTGTCTGTCAATCTTTCTCTTAACAACTTTACCCGAAAACTACTGGTGTAATTTTGACTAAAATTACAGGAATGGTCGGAATTGACCTTCTGATAACCCGATTAAATTTTGAGCCAAACTGGGCCAAGGCCCAGGCTGTAGGCCCCAACAAAGTAAAATAAAAAATGCAGTAAAAAAAAATAGTTTTCTCGCCATAACTCTTTTCAAATTCGTCATGTAGACATGAAACCAAAACCTAAAAGTGCATCTTTCAAATCTGCATCCGATAACATGCCTCATTACATCAGGGGGGTCACCCCCCCAGTTACCGGTAAGGAGGACATTGTCAGGTGGGTCGGGCCTAAAATTTTAATTGGGCATAAATTGTCAATTTTCACCCGCTTTACTCCACATTTGATATGTGACATCTTTGACTAGATGTTCTGTTGTGTTTATACGTCAGCACCAAAATGACTACCGGGAAGGGGTTTGCTGTGTTTTGGCACCGCATCCTGTTTTTTAAGTTCTGCAAACGCTTCTCACCCTTACCCACACCCTCATCCCTTCCCACAATGCATGAGTTAGTAGATGCTGCATCACAGTAATCATGCTACCTTCTGTGCACCCTTACACACGCTTAAGACCTACGTTGAGGAGATTTTCACCACAGGCACAAGGCATATATTTTTAAGGTTTTACTCCCCACTTACTGCACTATAGGCTGTGCATGCCATGTCTCAGTAACCAGGCCACCATTTTTATGCATCGTTATACGTATAATTATTGATCTGCTCGAAAAGCGTAACAGATGGATACATCTTCAAAACGGTCCACAAGAAAAGAAACCAAGTGTCATCTTCACTTTTTGCTGACTTCCTAATCAAAAAACAGCATGTTATAGGCGTCCACACTGAAAGTGTGGAACGTGCTTGAGCGAGCGAACGAGCAGGTTAGGCAGTGGTGAATATTGTCTCAAGTGGCTCATCATATTCCTCTGATTGCCTAACCTGAAAATACTAAAAAGAAAGTATTGGCATTACACCAGAAATATTCCCTTCAACTTCCTAAAATCAATACTCCTCATGTATTAATTTTGGTCTATGGCTTGGGACCTAGCAGGTTAATAATGGCTTTTCTTTTTGCTCACTCACAAAAATTACTTTCACCAAACCTCGGTGCGCTCCGATTCAAATCAGAAATCAGAAATTCAGAGTTTCTTTTGTCGATCAGGGTATTGTATTAGTTTGACTCGGATTCAGTCAAAATAAAAAAATAGACAAACAGAAGGTATTATTTGTTTTGAAAAGGCAAAACCTGGTTGCTCTCAGCAATCGTCGGAAAATACTGCTGCGCTACTCACGCAGCTTTAGACCATTACCATCTTGCACAGCCGGCTGTTACGCTAATCTGCCTTTTAAAAAATCGTTTCAATTTACGGAAAAACTATTGGGAATTACAGGTTGTCTATGAAATGAAAGTAATTGAGGAATTTTATGCGATTTCAAAATTGGTGTCTATCTGTCTTGTAACTTCAAAAGTGGCTGAGATATCCAAAAAAGTTCGCTACTGTACTACAGAGTTTTCCTCCCGACCCCTGCCCCCATTCTTGCCGATGCGATAAATCTTTCGCTCGGGTACATATGCTGGGGGTCCTAACTGTGACCGCCCCATCTTCTGCTCCTTCCCCCACCACAGTTTGTCGATATTGGTCCTTGGTAACTGGGCTACCTCTGGTTCTGTTACTTTTGTCACATACTGTCTTTGGAAAAGACCCAACTTAATTTCAGTGGTCTGGGTTTGGCATCACTCCTCGCACATAGCCATCTGCGGATGGTGTATCTCATTAACTAGACCTCCTTTATACAAGCATCTATGTATCTATGTTCTGTACATTCAGTGGGCTAATGGTAATGGCCAATTATATTGGCCTTTTCAAAAGGTCTAGGTCACCGCCATCTACACCCGCAAACCGTATTACCTTCGGGTTTTCGATTTTACACACATAGATTCTAGACGAAATACGAGGTAAAATTCAAACATATTGATTTTTTAAGGTTCTACATTCCTCTATATCCTCAGCACCACTTGCCCTTGCCTTCCACCCCAACCCCCAAACACACACACACATCATATCTTGTAAAGCCTTTTTTTGGTAATCGGCCCACATGTGGTTTTGCAGGTTTATACACACGGCAGCATATGATAAGGACCCAGCACACTGGTTTTAAAGGTTTAATGTGATATGCTTTACGAGAGAAATACTGGAAGATACACATGTGTTCGACAGTCAGTGATCGGACTGAGTCTCGTTACAACTTTCTGGTAAGTGATAAACGAGTATAATAATATTACAATGCGAGAGACGGAGTGTGTGTAGTATCATCAATATACGTATAGGGTGTCATTATCATTTACTAAATGAGATCATCCTGCACCTACCTTCTTCACCAATCATGGTTTACGTAACACCGACCACAGTTACCTGAAAAAGGAACAAAGTAAGTCCAACTCATCGTTACAAAACACTCTCTCTCTCTCTCTCTCTCTCTCTCTCTCTCTCTCTCTCTCTCTCATCGACAACATCACTGTCAAGATATTTCAATTCTTCAGCCAGCAGCTGCCCACCAGTCACTCAGCGCCTCAACACACCTGATCTCGGATTTCTCTGCCATGGAGTGGATAAAAAAGTTTAGTTTTTGAGGTGAAAACAAAATAAAAGTTATTTTTCTTCATTCAGGTGAATATGTTTCCGTATCTTTTTCATACCCATATATATACTCTTGGCATCAACACAACGTATTGATCTTGTTTTAACTCAAAGTTCTAAGCGTTTCGTTTTTCATGGATAGTCCATAAAGCTTTTATCTCTTTACTCGGTAAATAATTTTCACACTGTTACTTAGTAATATTCTTATGGGGTTCGGAAACTTAGATACACTTCTTCCTTAGTGAATTGCGTTGCTGTTTAATTATCCCTAATATGTTGTTTATCCTGCACCAGTAGCAACAAAATTTTAAGTTATTGTATATAGGAGTACAAAAATGTGCTAAACGCATATATATAGTGACAAGAAAGAAGAATGAAGAGAGAACCTGTATTTTTTTCAAAGGAAAAATCATCAATGAAATTACCAATATGCCAAGAATCGAACCCGGGACTCTCAAGTGAGAGCCAGACAGCATACCACTACACCACGACCAGGTAAATATAAACTTACGTTGTCACAATCTTGTAACCAACGTCCCTCCGCCCCCACTGTGGGCATCAAGAGGATGAGTTAACCCCCTGGCACTCGGGCAAGTACTGTAGATGCTTTTAATCTATCCCAAACACTTACGGCAAGTCAGAATGAAGAGAGAACCTGTATTTTTTTCACAGGAATAATCATCCGAGATTGTGACAACGTGAGTTAACTTTTACCTGGTCGTGGTGTAGTGATATGCTGCCTGGCTCTCACCTGAGAGTCCCGGGTTCGATTCCCGGCATATTGGTAATTTCCCTGATGATTTTTCCTGTGAAAAAAATACAGGTTCTCTCTTCATTCTGACTTGCCGTAAGTGTTTGGGATAGATTAAAAGCATCTACTTGCCCGAGTGCCAGGGGGTTAACTCATCCTCTTGATGCCCACAGTGGGGGCGGAGGGACGTTGGTTACAAGATTGTGACAACGTGTGATAACTTTTACCTAGTCGTGGTGTAGTGGTATGCTCCCTGGCTCTCACCTGAGAATCCCGGGTTCGATTCCCATATTGGTAATTTCTCTGAAGAAAGAAGAAGTTTTAGATGCTTTCCCAAACCGACAAGAATATCCACAGTTGAGTAAGGAGTGTTCACGAATATGAAGGCCTCACTTCTTATTGTTTCCATCTCTGCACACGGACCAGCTTCGGTATGCAGTAACCTATATGGAGCTTAGGGAGAGGAAATGGGAGCACGGTGTCCGAGGTTTATTAGGTGCTGCGGTAAGAAAAAAAAAAAAAAAGGATCTCTCTCTCTCTCTCTCTCTCTCTCTCTCACACACACACACACACACACCTCACTGACACCAGACACTGATATTTTTGCTTTATCACACTGCATGAAATCTTGTGAGGGTGCGCAACAAATATATATACATTTCACGCTATTTCAAGCTGGATTGTTTTCCCTCTTTTTCTGAGTGGTAAGGGTATACACACTCCTTTACATATGTTGTGGGTAAACTCTGACATAACTTTACTGCGATACTTTACTTCGTTCATCGACTATGCTCAATGAGATTTAAGCTTGTATTATCGAATCTGAGATCGCAAAGGAAAAGCACTTGCAGTTCTTTACTCCATATTTAAAAAGCTTGAACTCTTTACCACCTTGCTAATCGGCTATATATAAAGGAATGCAACCTGTTAAATATTAACTATTATCAATCATGAATTAATGCACGTTATTTTTTTACCTATTATTAATAAATATACGACCCATAACAGCTGGAGCCCGTGGACGTAATTTGTATTATATATATCTTGCTGCTCCCACACGATGTTACTCAGGTTTTGCCAAGACCTGTCCAACTGCAAGGGTTCATGAAGGCTGCATCTAACCCCTCCATCTCCAAAAGTATTACATAAGCTAATTAAAATTGTCTTGATATAACAGGAACGAAATATGATAGTGATCAAAGTGAAAGTGTAAAAAGAAGTCTCGTACTTAAGCCAAACGAAAATAACTGGACGTTTTCTCTTAGTACGAACAAACCCTGCACTCATTTATATGGCCAAGACTTCCGGCGAGACGGGTAACACACGTGAAGATTTTCTAGCTTTGCAGAATACCGCCAGAGGACGCCTTTTGTTCTTTATTCCTACTATCTCAGTACAAATGTAGTCAGTCAATATAAACTCTATTGATGTGAAGGGGTTAGTGATTGCTATATCTAACCTTCACAGTTCAAATTGTCTTCCCGAAACTCATGAATGTCGTCTCGAAACACCAAAAATAAAACGAAATGTCTTCCCACAGCTGAATAAAACTGTCGAGATAGCGAAAAAATCGTTATGGACTGGTTATAATGGCGATAATAAAATATCTTTCTCTTTTAGCAAGAAACCTTTTCACAAATTATTTCTAAAATTAAACGCTATCATTACAGTGACCTCACTTTATTCTCTGGTCCTGAGCGGCATATTTAATCAGATTTGTAAAGGTTTTTCGAACTGGAAGCATTAAACACAGCCTTCAACAACCAGTTGAATATAAGGCATCAATCCGAAGGGGAATAACATCGTCGGTAAGTGTCATATGATATGAGAGATCATTTTGTAATCTGAATAAGAACAATATACTATGACAGGCATCCCCTTAGTAGACAAAAATCGTCTGGATGCATCATGAATATTCTTCATTAAAAAGTCATGGCATTGAATAAGCTAACAACTTGGTCACATCTCACGTTATTCGCTTGTGATTTGTTCTCAACTTTTCAAGTACAATGACACATTTTCCGTTTTATTCTTTGGCGCCTTTAAACGACTTTATCTTGGCCTTGGAGAGGCTTATGGAACTGGATGGGTTAGGTACACCATTCTTTATTCCTTCGGTATGAGCTCCCACTAAAAAAAAAAAAAAAAAAGGGGGGGGGTGCCTGGGAGACGCAAAAACTAACTTTAAAGACAAGTACGGCAATTGGCAATATTCAAACTGACGATTTCAGAACAGTTTGTACACTGGACCTGAGGGCATGTTTGCTCTTAAGATCAGCCCTGGGCCTAGGCTGTCGTTCTTATAATATGTACTGTTTCACCCCACGAATGAGTGGACTGGGTGGAGAGGAGTGTGAGAGTTGGCCTGGGACAGTGGTGGGAGATAAGCTATGCCAAAGGAAGTATATAATCTTAAGATGAATGTTGCATGTATCAAGTCAAAGGCGGGGAGCAAAAATTGGTTCGGGTAGCCAGGAAAGTGAGTGGGATGGCCTAAGAAAGTGGTGAGTTACAAGACAGAGCGGGAGGGCTACACCATGTGAATACCGGCGTTGTATGAGGGGCAGTGTTAGCGGTGAAGAGGCGATTGACAGATTTTTCTAAGGAGTTTCATGTGTAAATAGATACACGCTGAATTAGGTGTAGAGGAATGGATGGGATGAATTGGATGGTTTATGTACTGGCGAGTGATTGGAATAGACAGGATTGAATGGGTTTAGTGGAGTGGAAAGAAAGATTTGGGTAGAGTGGGCGCAGTGGAGTGAGTGGGAAGGATTGAATGGAATAAGTGGAGTTGGTCAAAAGGACCGAATAGAATTGAAGAGGAGTGGGTGGGACGAACTGGATGGAGTGGGGGTAGTAGAGTCGATGGGGAGAACAGGGTTGTGTGAGTATAATGAAGTCAGTGGGAAAGACTGGGTGGAATGGGTATAGGGGAGTGGATGGAGAGAACTGGATGGAGTGGGTGTGAGTGCGTGGAACGGAGTGGGATGCTGGTGAGGGATGGAGTAAGGAGGTAGTGTACTCTATGAAGATAAATGTAATGGATTTGTCGATATGTGCATTGTGATGGATTATTTTTAAGCGTCCACCGAGTACAAACAGTACAAAAACAACGGTTAATGTAAGTTGGAACCTCTTTCATACATAGACAATATCAGCGACGCAAGTAAAGGATTAATGAAAATATATTATTTTACTACATTTTCCTCACAAAAAAATATATATATATATATATTCAGTGATGCATTGCACTAAGGTTTACAAGTAATATACTTGAAAAATGTATTCCAGACGAAGGCAATAAATTTGTTATGAGAAACTTTGTTCAGTGAGGACATTCCTAAATTGCAGACCTTGGATTCGTCTGAAAACTGAATCCTGTTCATTTACTGCTGTTCTAGGCCGTGGCTTGGCGCATGTACTTATGGACCAGACTAGTTTTACTGACTACTGTCTGTACGGTCTCATGCGACATATTCATTATTAAAACAAGTATTATGCATGCATCATAGTTAACTCCTGGGTGATTACACTTGAGACACAGCCGTTGCCTCTTCAGCCAAAATCCTATTTTTTTACACCTCTGACGCACTGAAAATTTTCACGCAACAGTCCATAAGTGGTTACCAGTATTAATCCTTCCCCGTGCTGCTAATGTAGTCTACAAATGGGAACCGGGTGTTTGCAACAGTGATGCAGATGAAAGTCAAGTGTTCTTGCAGCTGTGTGTGTGTGTGTGTGTGTGTGTGTGTGTGTGTGTGTGTGAAAGGGTCAATTACTAACATCCAGGTTACATGTTGGCCATGGTATGGCATTTTAACCCTAGACGCACAACACAAGCATCGTAATCCGCGAAAAGAGTGCACTAACCATTGAGGCACCAAACTGAACTCGTCTCTGTCTTTGCATGTACATGTATAGTGTTCTTGACTTTCCTAAATAATTAAAGCGAGCGAGATTATATATTATGTATATGAAATATGTTTTATTTTCTGTTTTTCATATTCTTGAATACATATATATATATATATATATATATATATATATATATATATATATATATATATATATATATATATATATAGCCTATACAGAGAGAGAGAGAGAGAGAGAGAGAGAGAGAGAGAGAGAGAGAAATAAGAAAAACATAGAAGATAAAACATATTTCGTATATAATATATAATCTCGCTAGCTTTGTTATTTTAGGAATATCAAGAACAGTATACAGTCAAACACAGAGACGAGTTCAGTTCGGTGCCTCAGTGGTTAGTGCACTCATTTCGCGGATTACGATGAACTGTTATGCGTCTAGGGTTAAAATGCCATACCATGGCCGACTCTCTATCTCTCTCTCTTTCTCTCTCTCGCACTTCGTTATATGTGTGAACTCGGAGATAGCATTAGTTTCGGCTTTTTCCAGTTTTCAGTTTTTCTGCTGTGAGAGCGTCATGCTGACCTTACGACTGGGCTCCCTGTTATCTCCTGGATGTGGCCGCCTTTCTCCAGGGAGCGGGAGGAGAGAGGCGCCATACCGTAAAGCAGCGCCACTCCTTCCTTCCTGCTTCTCTTGAGTGCTTCCTCTCGTCTCACACCTCTCTCTCCCCGTTCCTCTCCTTACTCCCCACTTTTTTCTTGCAACTCACTCACCCACTCAACTATTCTCGCCTACAACTTCCTTTGGCCATCCTACCTTAGCCTTGCCAACTCCCTCTATCCCATTTTACAACCCCGCTATTCCTTTCCTACTTACTTCAAGCTAACTGGTTTCTTTTCCCTCCCGTCCCTCTTCCCTTGCCACCTAAGACTCCCTTCCCCTTGCCCCTGACCTCTTCTGCTTTTACCAGTTGCCCTGCCCTAAGCATTCTCTACCAGCCCTGTCCTCTCTACTCCTTTGTTCTGTACTCCTCCTCGCCCCTCTTACTCCCCTTTACCCGTTCCTCTGTCCACTCCTGAAATCTCCTCTCACTGCCCCCTACCTTCCCTGTCCCTTCCCCTTCCATTGCCCACCCTCTATCATGAGTTCCTGCGCATCCCTGCACCTTCAATTCTTCTTCTCTGCCACCTCCCCCTTGCCGGCTCTTCTTCCTGCACTCCCGCCCCCACCTCACCGTCCGTATTCTTGACAGCCTCACTCTCTCAGTCCTACAGTTTCTTCCACTGGTCGTCTTACTGCCCTCCCTCTTCTCCCCCCTTAACCCCTGCAGCCTGAGGACGCTATTTATGTATCATTCTTACAATCTGGAGACGATTATACTCAGGTTAGAAACACCAAAGTTATGAAGAAGTTAAAAGAAAATGCAGTTCGACATTTCTATCCACAATTAAATATAACAGTCTGGAGATAGCATGAATAAACTCAAACTAACATTCCTGGAGCGAAGACAGCGAGCTTTTTATCATATATTTGATAATCTGAATATATCTGTCTGTCAGGAACAAACAGTTTAAGGATTTGAATTTCATAAAAAAAAGCAGACTTTCCTGATCTACCAGATAACCCGCCGACATGTCATAAAAGTACCCCCGCTAATACCAATACACCAGTCCTGTATGAGACAGCCCTAGCATGTATTCAATAAGGACGGTGGGTGTTAGCGCCGAAGTGGTGACATGTAGAGGTGTATGGTATGTAGGATGACTACTGGGCCTTGAGAGCAGGCTGTGAAGCCTATGTCCAGAAGTCGGACACAAAAAAAAAAAAAAAAAAAAAAAAACACAAATTTAAGGACAAGAAAAACATCCACATTACAAGACTATTAACTTCCTTCACACCGAGGACATCTTGATGGAGTATAATCTTGCTACCACCAAATTACATGTTCAGCCAAGGGGAATACCCTAGTAGTGAAGGGCTTCATTTTAATGAAGGCCATAACCTATCCCTTCAGTTCCACGAATCCATCCTTCTTTGAATTCTATAGACTTAAGGTGACAACAACATACATTAAGTTACAGCACCACCATGAAAGATTTTATTATTTTCAATCTGAAAGCCGTTTCCTAGTGTGGGTGCAATGAACTAAAAGCAGCAAACAAGAAAATAAGTTAGAAATAAAAGAATAAATGAATGAATAGATAAATAAATACTAAATACATAAATAGATACATAATAATAATTTAATATGTAAATATAAGAATAAATAAATAAATAAAGGTCGTCCAAGAACAGGACGTGTTATTGGGATACCATCATGCTGCCTGCACACGACTTTATACAGGTCAGGAAAGCCCCCCTTGTACTGAACGGGTAGGGGACGGTTGTCTCTAGTCCCTCAGGTGCGACTGAATTATTGCTGGAATGAACAAGAATTAATTAAATATGACGTATTCAGGTCAAAGGTGTATATATACATATATTTATTTTTTTAATGCTACTTCTCGCCTTTCATATGGAAGAGACACACACGGCACGCAAATTATATATATAATTTTTTTTTCTCATCCACACGACTTTATTCAGCTTGGGACAAATCTAGAACGAGAAAGAATCTACATACAGCAGTGAAGAGGAAGAAAGAATACAATCTAAAATACGCCATTGGAATGAAGTAGTTAACTTCTGAAATATCTGTCTATCTATCTATCTGTCTATCTATCTATCTGTCTATCTATCTATTCGCCTCAATCCCGTAAGGGGTGACCACAAACACAGCGCCTCCATGTCGCTATGTCTCCCGCCATTTCACTGCCCTGCTCCCAGCTCTCATATACCGATCCAATCCATCCCTCCATCTCACCCTTGGCCTTCCCCTCCCTCTCGCCCCCTCCACCTCACTCACAAACAGTCTCCTAGTCAGTCTCTTGTTCTCCATCCTCTTCACATGACCAAACCACCTCAATGTGTTTCCCCTAACGCTTCCTATACATCCACATCCATACCACAACACTCCTTCACTTCCTCATTTGTCAGTGTGTTCCTCCATGTGACTCCACATGCCCCTCTCAAATAACTCATTTCCACTGCTCTCGCTCTTGACTTGTGTCCCTTGCCTCCAACAAGGTCCAAGCTTCACTTCCATACGTTAGAGTTGGTATCACAGTACTGTCATGCAGTAACTTTTTCACTTCCATGCACACTTCCCCGTTTCTTATCACTGATTTCAAGTAACTAGCAATCTTTCTTCCCTGTTGTACCATTTCAAGCACATCACCTCCTAAACTTCCATCCTTACTTATCACACTACCCAAGTACTTAAACGCACTGAAATTTTGCATTTCCTCATCAACCAACCTCAGTGTACATTCACTGACTTCATTTCTCTCGAAGACCATAACTTTACTCTTCCCTACATTCACCTTTAGATTCCGTTTCATACACACTCTCCAAACTCATCCACCAAGCCTTTCAGCTCCCATTCGTCTTCACTTAATAATACAGGATCATCTGCAAACAACAGTACAGAGAGTTTCCAAACACTGTCCTCTCTCATTAGGGCCGCTCCAACATCCACTGTCTTACCTTGTAACTCATTTATAATCCCATCCATATACAGACTGAACAATCATGGAGACATGACACGTCTCTGTTTTAATCCCACCTTCAAACAGAAAAATTCACTCAGTTCACTATCCACACGCACTGCAGCCTTAGCTTCACGGCATTCAACAACTTCTCATGTACCCCATGTATTCTTAATACTTTCCAAAATCCTTGTCAATCCAACCTGTCATATGCTTTCTCCAGATCCATGAAGGCCACATACAACTTATTTCCCTTCTCTGGAAACGTTTCCACTAAAGACCTAAGAATGAATATCTGAT
The DNA here is from genome assembly GCF_032717465.1 of Coenobita brevimanus. Classification (NCBI taxonomy): domain Eukaryota; kingdom Metazoa; phylum Arthropoda; class Malacostraca; order Decapoda; family Coenobitidae; genus Coenobita; species Coenobita brevimanus. Next base: position 22,660,105 of record NC_136987.1, on the reverse strand, counting down.
CCATACAATCTCTTCCCTTCCTAAAACCTCCCTTTTCTTCTCCAGTTAATTCCTCTGTTATTTCCATAACTCTGTCAACAATTGTCCTACCATATACTTTTCCTCTAACACTGAGAAGAAGTACGATGATGATTTTTCCATGTTTTCTAAGTTTTCATTTTACAATTTTTTCAGCTTACCAATACTCCTCCAATAAACCCTATAACCGAGGCAAAGTTCTATGAGTTAATTTGAACTGTCTGTCGTAAGCTGGAAGAAAGTACAGAGTTTTTTATTCATAGCCAAAACGATAGCTTGATAAATATTTACTTATAGTGTTCGAGGTTTCAAATGAAGTAATTCTGTTGAGGTTCAGCCACAAATAGTTCACCACTGGTACCGTATCTGTCTTTATGAATACTTACCTTAATAAACAGTAATTGCACAATCTTACAGTAGGAGGAAGACACTAGTTATTAAACAATGAAAGCAAATATCGAAATACACTATAATTATACTTACAATGTGTCTGACATATTTGCTTTTTCTACAAATTATGAGGAACAAGTCAAACAGTATCTAAAAAATATGAGAATGAGGTGGCTGGGTATAGCAGGAGAGGGATGTCCATGAAAAGGGTGAAATGATGAGCTGTGAAAATATTTCAGGGAGGGTTATATGTCGTGGGAAAAGGGTCTTTACGGAGGAGAGACGGAAGAATGTGGAGGTTATTTTGCCGAGGACATCCCTCGTACGATGCGGCGTCAGGTAACTGATAGATTAATAGACAGACATAGCTGAATGTCAGCCTTGGACTGTTATACCCATTTCAAGTGTTTGAATAGTGACGTTTTCACTGAAGACTTTTTTTTTTTTTTTTTAAGTTTTTCTAGGACGAGACGAATTTATCCACTGTACGGTGGACGTCAATTACTGAAGATACTGATAAAGACTAGACTTACACTGTTCATTTCAACGAGTCTATTGTAACGTGGCTATAAACGTCTGAACGTAACAATAATAGACTATAAGTTACCGCATTGCAAGTGTTATTGTAATCTTATAAGAAACCAAGATGTTTTGAACGGTGGTTCTCAACCAGGGAGGCGCGCCCAACTAATGAGGCGTGAGTACTTTCCAGGGGGGACGCGGAGGGAAAATAGAGTGCGACATGATCAAATGTGTGTGTGTGTGTGTGTGTGTGTGTGTGTGTGTGTGTGTGTGTGTGTGCTACTGATGCTCTATACATACCGTATTAATTTTATCCTAACCTATACTGAATCAAGGTCGTAGTTTCCTTGGCATAGAAGAATGTTTCACTTCTTCCCAACTGCTTTATTACGTATATTTCATCATTAATATCTTCTATATGTTGTTTACGTCTACCTGATATCAGCATTATTTGGGGAAGTAAAATACAGTGTGACTTTTACTCATTATTACTTGTTTTTCTTACTTGTGGTATCTCCAGGCGATATTATTTAGCTTTCGTAAGGTTTTTCAAAATGGATGTGTTAGATATATCCTTCACTGACCCCTTCACAACATGTCTGATGTCCTGAGCCACAGTGGGACACAAGTGAGGTAGAGGTAGGAGTACCGGGTCAGAGGAAGCGAGGAGGGAGTAAGGGTAGGCAGGGGTAGGGTGAAGTAGGAGGTACCCAGTATATATTGGGGATCAAAATAATGTGTTCAACCCTCTTTTTGTCACAGTCAAGGACATAAACTAGAACTTGGCTGGTAATGCCTTTGCACGACGCGTAACAGGGTAATGAAGTAATGTGGGTAGTAGCTAGATGCTGAGAGTATGGCTTGTTTTAAAACTCAACAGTTTGCTAGACCTCAACCAGACACGTTAATGCATTTTGCCTCTGGAATAAAACTGAGATAATTAGATGAATAATTATAATCAATGCTATACTCTTTTTACACTAACTTGGCCTAAACTGTCGTCACTTTGTAACTTACTTCACATAGTTCAGTGACAGAAAATGATCATACTACAACTCTACATTTTCTCCACAGCACTTCTTGGTGATTCTAGTGTTACTCTCTTGTTACAACTCAGCAGTCAACATGAAAAGATGAAAAATTTAGGCCAGGTTAAACTGGAACAGCTGATTAGTGTATCCATGTTAATTATAAGCTAAAACACAGTAAACGAAATGCACGAAATTAACACAAGAAACACAGGAAAAAAGAGAGAGATGAGAGAGGAAATAGTCATATTTACATCATTTAGAAGGCTTACTATCACCTTTTCCGTGTTTATTTACTTTGGACATGCACCTCGCCGTGTATTTTTGCCATGTTATGCCGAAGTCAACTAGTAAAGAGGACCAGCTGAAAAATTTGCTTACCCTTCAAGAATGTCATGTTGAGTATAGAGCTCAGAGTTCCTATGGAACTGATGCAAATGACTTATAACTGGAGTCAAACATAGAACAACTGTTAAGCGAAATTTCTTAAGCAGTTTAGCTGAAGGTAGTTAAACATTGTTCGTTCAGTCTCTTCCCAACTACTCATTTAATAAAATGAAATGTGAAAACCATAAAAATTATTTATGATAATGGCTTGGGAAGAAACCACAACCTGCGATAATGTAGAGAAAAATCACACTGCAAATACAGTCACAAAGAAAGAAGATAAAAACAAAGAAAAACAAAAGAAAAGAAAAGAAAACAGTTGTCTTAATTACTTAGTTAAGGAGACATATTTTCCAATATTTTTGTGCTATTACCAGATGCTTATACTCTGATCGGGAGAATGTTTTCGAACTGGAGCAGTTTGATGTAAGTCTTATGAAACAACTTAGTTGAGGGCCATCCTAAAATTACTACAACTACTGCATGTAATAGTAGGTAGAGTACTATAAAAAAAAGCATCATATCACTTATGTGGTCACATTTCTTGAATACGATATTACAGACTAAGAGTGTTACTACAGTCACACTTAGCCTTCTCAAGGTCTCAAGGTCGGTACGCTACCCATGTCATTTTCTCGTAAGCTAGTCCCATTCTTTGATGGGAGCTGCTCAGAACCGCCCTCTGGCCTACAGCAGTTATCGTCCTTTATGTTCCTATCATTCAACTAACACCAGGTATTTTTCATACTGTACGAAAAGTGAGTCAAAGGAGCCAAGCGTCATGTCTAAACCATCTTATGGTAGGGGCAGTCTAGCATTCTATTCCAGCTAATGTCAGACGATGTTATGAGGCTAACAGTGAGTCACAAGAGACAGAAATTTAAGGAAGGGGGTAAGCTCTCATTTTCCACGGCCTGATAACACAACAGCGACAGCAACACAAACTGGAAAATTCATAAACCAGTAGTTAATGTTCAGCCATTTTAAACATTAATGTCAACATGCAAATTACAACAACAGACCCAAGCCGTTTTGTGAGGTGAGTGGGCAGGGCAGAGGCTGGGGATGTAGCAAAAAGGCGTTAATGCCTGTAATTATGGAAAGTTAATCTGGTAATGCCCTTGTTTTTGCAGTCCTTGATCAGTGATGGTCAACAGTTGTCTGACTGATGGCTGACAGTTCACAATGAGTTTTCCTACTCAACACCATCATCATCGTCATCACAGCCCTATTTTCGCAAAAAGAATAGGGATTAGAATGTAATATGAAAAGGAATGTAAGGAAGCAGTAGCGCGTTTCATAATAATAATAATAATAATAATAATATTTACTTTGCTCAATTTGCTTATTAATACATTCACTTATCTTTACAGCATTCATCAACTTCTCTTCCAGCCCATACATATATAAAGCCTATCGCAGAACCTCCCCGTTCACTCTGCTAAATTTGTTTTCAGTTTCAGTTGATGCGTAAATATCACGCATCCTGCATACGTGTTCTTCACTGTCCGCCTTACTGCGAGTATTTAATTTACACATGTCTTAACACTCAAAAAAAAAAAAAAAATCATTACTTACTAGTTGTATGTCAATTGCGATACATTTTCTATCACTGTTCATTTATATTTGTTATGCAGAAATCACTAAGCAGTTACTGAACGATATTTTTTTTTACTGTACTTTCAGACACCTTTACTTATTCCAAGGGCTCACTCATGGTCTTCTTCAGCTCCAGTGACAGAGCTCCACTCATTCAGGGTTTGGTCATTTTTCCCACAAATAGTTCGCTCTCTCACCATTACATTATATTACTTATACATCCACACCTGCTGGATCCCCAGTCTTGAACCATTTACATCTCTCTTCATTTCCGCCAATGACACACTCTCGGAAACTCCGTTATTTAGTTGTGCTGGACCCAAACCAATCTTGTATGCAGCCTTCCTGCTTTCGTCATTCCAAGTCAAAGTAGTCTTTCCATATTCTGTTTCTTTCACTTCCATCTGATAACATCGTACCAAATAAATGCTTTACATTGTAAACTTTATCTCACTTTGATTTCTACATTTTTGCTCTTTTCAAATCAGTTTCGACTTGCACTGAAACGTGTATCCGTTTCTTTACGAATTCTTTACACACCTTTCTCTCTTTACAGACATCTTGCTGACAGCTTATTCCCTCTTCATTCATCTGAATTACTTTCTTTCTTCCTTTCATTATACTTCATTTTCTCTTTCACTGCTCTGTCTGCACTCATTTTCGTCATGCTCCTCTAGCTTTCCTAGCTAACAATCTTGCAACACAGCACATACTCTCAATAATGCTAACCGAAAACTAATTTCATGCTCTTCACATGCATGGTATGAAACTTACTTTCTAGATTCTCATATTCATTCACCTATGCCTAATTTTAAATGTTCTTTCTCTCTGACTTCACCGTCACTTTCTTCCATATTCCTCTCTGTTTCGCCTTCTTTATTACGAGTACAATCATCAAGGTACCTCACCGTCCAGTCCTGACACATTCATACACTTGGGCAAATGCACTTCTACTTCTTCATTTATTTCAGTGTATATATATAGCAAACGATGTGGACTGCTGAAGGGCAGCTTTGACCTGCAGTCCACCGGGTTCATCTACAAAAGAACCTAGGATTGCGAGTACTGTTTTCCACCACTACTGCTACTACTACCACCTGTAGGCACTTCTTTGTGTTTAATATAAGAATAACATGCATCTTGATGTCCATAGTATTTCATCATTATTGCAGCTAGACAGTTTTATTCAATTTTCGAAAGCTTTCTGGTAGTAAAAGGGTGAACACATCGAAATACACTAATATTGTAGTTTTCTAATAACATATTCTGGATATGAACCCTAGTATTTCATCAAAGGCTTGAATAAGTGAAGTGATGCAGGGTTCACTTCATTAGGTATCGTGTTGCCTGGCCCCATCCCCCCACTCTGCAGTTTTACAATTTTTTGTTCCTCACCCCTTCCAGTCAACGCATTAGCTGAAAACACGGAAGAAGGACAGACCTATAATAATGATAATGATGATGATGATGAAGGTTATGACTGAGGATGATAGTGATGATAATAGTGATAAAAATATAAAATCAGTTTCTCCCCCAGCGAAGTTGGAGGAGACTATGTAATCATCAGCATATAACATCTCCCGTGGAGTTCAATTCTGAAATCACGTGAGAGTTTCAAACACCATGACAAACAGTAAAGGGCTCAAGACTTACCCCTGATGCTCACCAACATTCATGGAAAACTCGTCACTCAAATCTCCAAACACTTTCACCTGGGTGCGAGGGTCCACATACATAAATATAACCACACTGCCCAGTCATTCCTCGATCCCAAGTTTTCTCATTGCCCACTTCACCACCTCCCCAGCCTTCTTCAAATCAATTAAAACAAATTACAGATCAATTTTCTTTCCCATATATTTATTTCCTTAAGCTGTCATACTATGACATCAGTCGTCCCTTTGCCTGGCATAAACCTAAACTGCATCTCATCAATATGCACTCTTTCCCTAATCATATCTTCAAGGACTCTTTCCATTACCTTCATTATCTGGTCCAGAAGTTTTTTGCCTCTGTAATTTCTTCTTTCATGGGCATCATCCTTCCCATATACACATTTACAGTTATACTATTCAGCCAGTCATCTGGGACAACGCACTCATATATAACTGAATTAATCAAATCAGTAACCAAACCCACTCCTGTATCTGTAGAGGCCTTCAGGACTTCAGTTGTCAACCCAGACACACACCCCACCCCACAGCTGCATCCTTACCATTGCCCTGTTCACGGTAGCAACATCAATCAAAGGCCAAGGGCCAAACACTGTATCCGCTAACTCTAAACCTTCCATGTCTCAGTCAAACTCCTCATACAGCAGCCAGTTATAATGCTCTTTCCAGGCGTCTTTAATATCCCCGTTGTCCACCACTACCTTTCCTTCACAATGCTTCATATATTGCACACCTATTGTATCCCTTATTTGTCTTCTTATATATCATATTCTTCCTTTCAGCACTATTTACGTTATCCAGCAAAAGTCTTTGAGACTCACACTTTGCCCTGTAAACCTCTCTTCTAGTTCTGCGCTTGGCAGCCAAGTATCAGTCCCCTGCTACAAGCACATTTTCATTCCCGGAAAATTCTTCTTTTTTTCTCCTTAACAGCAGCTTCTGCACCCTCCTGAAATTCGAGTATCCTTTCCCCCTCTGCCTTCCTCGTACCATATGCACATCCCAAATGTGTCCCTTCATAACCTTGTGCTACTTCATTCACATGGTCATTTAAATCCCCACCCGAACAACAACCTCATCTCCCATACGCCAATCACACGTATCAAGTCATCCCGGAATCTATCTTTTCTTCATCATCCTAGCCAGCCTGTGATGCATACATCAATATAACTGAAATCATAAGTTTACCAAACAATATTTTCACTGATACAATTCTTTCAGTCACTCTCATTGCATTCATGACACATTCCACCTATTTCTTCTTAACCAGCACACCCACACCACCATCTCCATTAAGCTTCCTTGTCAAAATAATTTATAACTACGGTCTTTCCCAACACTCATTTTAGCTGACCCTTCCCTGAACCTGACTTCCTGTACGTAACAGACATCCTTTCGTCTATTGCTCAAGTTCTTTACCACTTCCTTCCCCCCTACCCTTCAATCTACCCATTCTCCACGATGACACTCTGAATCTTTAGGCGATTTGATTTCCAAATACTTGTTTTTTATGCTTTTGCTTTTCATTAGATGTCATAAGTTACTTTGGCGTTGGTGGAGGCATGCACTCTTTGATGGCTTTCTAGTTTAAAGGAGTGATTTTTCATTTTATCTTGGTCATTGATTCTGCCTTACAACACATCAGCCTGGTTGGGGATAAGTGTGTACCCGACTCAAGTTTGCACCAAGCTAATAAGGTAAACTCGAACCTAACTTCTCTGCTAACTTGATAGGTAATGTATTGAAGAAATGCTTTGTAGGCACTCTTGGGAAGTAACAATGCCAAGAGGATTACGCCAATATTATTTCAAGACTTCAAGGGAATTATTGCATTTTTCCCCAAGGCCTTTACAGGCTCTTATAGCAACCAATTATAACTTTAGTGCTAAAATATTGACACATTTTCCAGGGTGAATAATTAACCACTCGTTAAGGAACGTTATCTCCTAAAAGTACGGTGACCGAAGATGAGGATGGAAGTATATGAACGAAACTCTGTAAGGCAGGAATTCTATCTATCTATCTATTGCCAGACGCCTCAATCCCGTTTGGGGTGGCCACAAACAAATCGCCTCCAAGTCGCCCTGTCCCCCGCCATTTCACTGCCCTGCTCCCAACTCACACACCCCTCTCTCATATACCTCTCCACCCCATCCCTCCATCTCATCCTCGGCCTCCCCCTCCCTCTTCCCCGCTCCACCTCACTCACATACACTCTCTTCGTTAGTCTTTCACCCTCCATCCTCTCCACATGGCCAAACCACCTCAGTGTGTTCCTCATAACGCTTCCTATCACATCCACATCAACACAACAACGCTCCTTTATATCCTCATTCGTCAGCCTGTTTCTCCATGTGACTCCACAGGCTCCTCTTAGATAACTCATTTCCATTGCTCTCACTCTTGACTTGTGTCCTTCCAACAACGTCCAAGCTTCACTTCCGTACGTTAGAGTTGGTATCACAATACTGTCATGTAGTAACTTTTTCACTTCCATGCTCACTTCCCTGTTTCTTATCACTGCTTTCAAAGAATCAGCAACCTTTCTTTCCTGTTGTACCCTTTCAATCACTTCACCCTCCAAACCTCCATCCTTACTCATCACACTACCCAAGTACTTAAACGTACTCACATTTTCCAGTACCTCACCATCCAACCTCGCTGTACATTCACTGACTTCACCTCTCTCAAAGACCATCACTTTACTCTTCCCTACATTCACCTTTATTTTCCGTTTCTTGCACACTCTCCCAAACTCATCCACCAAGCCTTGCAGCTCCCCTTCGTCTTCACTCAATAACACAGTATCATCTGCAAACAACAGTACAGGGAGTTTCCGAATACTACCCTCTCTCACCAGGGCCACTCCAACATCCACTACCCTACCTTGTAACTCTTTTATTACCCCATCCATGTACAGATTGAACAAACATGGAGACATGACACATCCCTGTTTCAACCCAACTTTCAAAGAGAAAAATTCACTTAGTTCACCATCCACACGCACTGCAGCCTTCGCACCATCGTACATACTCTTCACAGCATTCAACAACTTCCCATCTACTCCATATATTCTTAACATTTTCCACAATCCTTGTCTATCCACCCTGTCATATGCTTTCTCCAAATCCATGAAAGCCGCATACAACTTCTTTCCCTTCTCTAGAAACTTTTCCACTAAAGATCTAAGAATGAATATCTGATCTACACAACCTCTTCCCTTCCTAAAACCTCCCTATTCTTCTCCAACTAATTTCTCTGTTCTTTCTCTAACTCTGTCAATAAGTATCCTACCATACGCTTTTCCTATTATACTAAGAAGACAAATGCCCCTATGATTACCACACACTTCTTTTTCCCCTTTTCCTTTGTACAAGGGAATAATTATACCTGGCTTCCAATCCTCCGGGACTCTACCTTCCTCCCAGGCCAATCTGCACATCTTCCACATCCATTCCACTACTATCTCTCCCCCATGCTTCAGCATTTCACCACACACTCCATCAATTCCTGGGGCTTTCCCCGATTTAACTTTCTTCATTGCTTCCACAACTTCTATCCTACCGATTTCTCCCTCTCTTCTCACCTCCCTCCTTCTCCCAGCCATTCCCCAGCCACTTATACTAGCATTGCTTCCATCCTCTACGTTCAGCAAATCTTTAAAGTGTTCTCTCCATCTGCTCACTTTTTCTCCCTTCTCCACTAGTAATCTACCATTTTTATCTTTCACTCCCCTGCTAACTTCACTTCCACCCTGTCTTACTCTTTTCATCTCTTTCCAGAACATTTTCTTACAGTCCCTCCACTTTACACTCAAATTCCTTCCAAATTCCTCATCCACTCTCCTCTTACTCCCTCTTAATAATCTTTTCACCTCTCTCTTTCTTTCTGCATATAACTCTCCCTTCCGCCTCTCAACTTCTTCCACGCCCCTATTTCTCATCCATTCATTGTATGTTTTCTTCTTTTGTGCCACAGCCTGTTTCACCTCTTCAGTCCACCACGCTGTTCCTTGCACCCCCCTCCGTCTTCTCTTCCTTCCACACACCACATCACATGCTGCACATATTTCTTCTGTAAATATCCTACACACACCTTCCACGTCTCCCATCTGCACCAATTCATATTTGCCCAATCGTTCCTCCACTTCTCTCTTATACTCTGCCATTTTCTCATCCTCTTGTAACCTTTCCACTTTCCTTGCAACTACTCCTTCCTCTCGTCTTTCCCTTCTTCTATTCCTCCATCTTACTTGAATTCTAATTCTGGCCACCACCAAGTAGTGGTCAGAAAGTCCACTCCCCCAACCTCTATAAACTCTTGCATCCATTACACATCTTCGCATCCTTTCATCCACACACACATAATCAATCATTGCCTTCCTTTCATTCAGTTCACCACCCACCCTTCTCATCACTCTCCATGTATACCTGTGGATCATTTTATGCCTGAAGGCAGGAATTAATTTTGCTAAATCCCAAACCTCCCTTTCAGAAACAGTCAGATATATTAATCTGTTCATAGCCATACTGCTGTGTAAAATAGAAAAAAAGAGTATAAAAATAAACAGCCTCATCAGTCAAGAACTAACCTCTGATATTTCAATTATGAGCTACGTAGGATGACTGATTTCTAATGTAAAGTATATACTATTCAGCTGCAGACGTCTTAACCAGCCGTGATAGTGAAACTGGTATTGTGTTCAGTTTGTCTGTGTGTGTGTGTGTGTGTGTGGTGTGTCTCTTAGCACGATATATTCGCAACCGCTCAAGGTATCACAAAATTTTACAGATGTGTAGTAGGGAAGAAAAAAGCAAACACAAAATTGGTGAAAGCATATCGAAGTCTGTGTGTCTCTTACCATGATTACTCTGCAACTGTGCAAGATATCATCAAAAAATTCTACAGACGTGAAGTAGGGATGAAAATCTCCTTCGAGTATTGTTTTCAGTTTGTCTGTGTGTCTGTTGGCACGATAACTTCGCAACCGCTCAGAATAACATTACAAAATATTACAAGTGAGTAGTAGGGATAAAAATCTCCTACGAGTTTGAAATTGGCGGAAGTAGGTCAATGTCTCTGTGTCTTTAACCACGATAACTTCGCAATCATCACAAAATTTTACAGATGTGTAGTAGGGTTGAAAATCTCCTACAAGTTAAGGTCAAGGTCAAATTCCCAGCCGCCCTGGATATAGGGTATCGGCTCGCGACTGGTGTGATACCCCCCTTGGGTAGGGGCCTCTAGATGTATTATAATCATGCTGTAACCATTATATTTTATTAAGCCAAGGAAAACTATCACGATACGTTCTTCATTAACACCTTCAGCATGAAACATCGTTCATAAATTGAATTAAAACGATTAGCATCAGTGAACAAAAATCAAGCTTTATCCTACCGAGCGGAATTGGAATTATGAATGACAATGTAAGGACTCCATTAAAAAGCTAAGCATTATATCTATCCATCTATGCACCATCCACCATGTAGCCCTTTACTTGTCCATCAGGAACATCGATACCTGAGGTAGGACTACTCATTTTTGGTGACGGTGACCAGGCACTTGCACTTGAGAAGTATTTTGTGATCAAGAGCAAGGCTCTTCCTTCAAACAGTTTGCGGCAAAAAGTGACTAGCCTTAACAGTGTCCCACTACCCAGATTCTGGAGGTGCCTTAACAGTGTCCCACTACCCAGATTCTGGAGGTGCCATAACAGTGTCTCACTACCCAGATTCTGGAGGTGCCTTAATAATAACCCTGGCTTCTTCCAGCAGGAGTTGTGTTTTGCGTTCATTCTCTTTGGGCAGCCATTTATCACAGATTCGCCCACTCAGTATGCTCTAGAATGTACTGAGGTCCAAGAAGCTCCAGAAGTAGAAAAAAATACATATACTCTTCAAATTATTACTAAACTCTTCATAAAATCTCAAGGATATTGCTTTTTCCCACAATATGGAGTGGGCAACGCAGTGACTTCTTGATGATGATGATGATGATGATGATGGTGATGATTAATTTACAGTAATAATAATATCATCACCATCATCATCATCCGGACCTCCTTTCCCACCCTAGGGCAGGGTGATAAGTAGCAACGTCCAGACAGCCTAAGTTTGCCCAATGGAATGGACCACGCTTCCATTCACTCATAAACTAAGTCCAAGGAATCCTGACTCCATCAAATAGGCCAAATAACTTTCACCACAATCTGTAGCTTCACATATACCTATCCGATAGAGTCAATCCGAACGGTGTCACGTCAAAAAGGGGTGCCAAATCACTGGTTGTGCGCTTCTCCGCACAGCAGCTCGGTCTCTTGTCAGTCCCTTGGCCTCACCAACTTCCATTACTCTCTTCCTCACCCACTCATCCACCGTATCCCTCCACCTTCTTCTTGGCTTATCTCGCCTCCTCCCTCCTTGAAATTCGCTCAGATATATCTTTTTCACCACTCTATTGCCATTCATTCTCTCCACATGACCAAACCATCTCTGTACAGTCTCTTCGATTCAGGTGTCCACAGACTTCCTCACTCCGCATCTCTCACGTATCACATTACAGTATTTTGTATCCTTTCCACTCTCTCTGCTCTTCATACATTCATCAGCAGTCCCATCTCCACTGCTCTTATTCTTGACTTTTCATTTTCATGTCACACCATAGTCTCACATCAGTATGTTAAAGTTGGCACTAACACTCCTTCACGTAAGCCTCGCGCAGCTGCAACACCCAAGTATCTGTTTTTTATGAAGGCCTTCATAGTACCAGCTACTTACCTTTCTTGTGTCACTCTACTTTCCACTTCTTTTGCACATTCTCCTTTCTTTTCTATCACTGTACCCAGATATTTCAACTCTCACAAATTCTAGTCTCTCTCCATTCACTGTAACATCACACTGGGAGTCATCTTCTCTCTCAATAACCATCACTTTACTCTTTTCTACATTTACTCTTAAGGCACGACGCTCACAGATAGCTACAAAACTCTGTGCTAGTCTACCAAGCTAATGTCCGGTATTTGCAAGTAACACTGTATCATCAGCATACAACAACTTTGAGCTATTCCATCCATCACCATTCATTACCAACGCCATCCCCCTCTCCATTACTTGATTTAACAGTAAAATACTATTCCCAATCAGAGAGAGAGAGAGAGAGACAGACAGACAGACAGACAGACAGACAGACAGGCAGACAGGTATTAACGCAGTTTCTACGAAGACGTGTTATTACCTCTGCCAAGGAGGTTATGTTTTTGCCAGCGTTGGTTTGTTACCAGCGCGATAGCGAAGCTGGTATTGTTTTTAGTTTGTCTGTGTGTCAGTTAGCACGATATCTTCGCAACCACTCAAGGTCTCAAAACAAAATTTTACGGGTGTGTATTACGGATGAAAATATACGAGTTCGAAATTGGGGAAAGTAGGTTAAGGTCAAGACCATATTCCGATCCGTTCTAGATATGTATCGGCTCGCGGCTGGTGTGATTCCCCCCTTGGAAGGGCCTCTAGTTTGTTTGTTTGCTTGCCTGACTGTTACCACGATTACTCAAAAAGTTATGAACGGATTTTGATGAAATTTTGTGGAAGGGTGAGTCATGGGCCAAGGAAGAAATCATTAACTTTGGGGGCGAATCCGGATCCGGAATATCCCGCACAATATTTCCAAATGTTCTCAATGAATTTCAATAAAAAATTGTGGAAAGGTGGGGCAGGGACTGAGAAAGAACTGAGTAAATTTGGGGGCAGATCCGGATCCGGATCCTTTTCATGACAGTGGCATTGGCGGAGGTATGCGTTCTCTGAATGCTTTCTAGTTTCAGTTATTTTAACTATCCCCAGCCATATTTATTCATTTTAAATGAGCCCTCTGATACTTAAGGGGTTGCCGACTCCTATACCTAACTCTTCCTCTTTATCTACTCTCAAAACAAACAAACAAAAAGGCAGATTTCTGAATGAATTCAGAATAATCATATATGACAGACAGTTTCCGTTCAAGATAGAGCGGAAGATGTTCAGATTTGCATGGTGACGGAATGCATATAGAAGTTTCACTTGATTTTATAATCACAGTTCGCCAACTGTGGTCTGTATATATCTTCCGATCCAAATCACTGCATAATATTATGGAAAATTTCATTTTTATGGTATTAATTATGCTCTAGGATCATGTTATAAAGCCAGTATTACGTATGTAACTTAAACTAACTCTATTTTGTTTTTGCTTGATTAATGAATTGTCTGCTTGTGACAGTTCTCGGTTTGGGGGACTCCCCCCCTACACACATAAGTGGCTGATCAACAAAAAGGCAAAGTGTAAAAACTTAGAAGTGCGTCCGTGAACACAGCCTCCCACTCTTAAACTTGCTCGTGTGCAGCGAGTATTTTTCGGAACCAACGTTTTTATCAATCAAATTCTGTTCTGTCTAGCTTCCCTTGGTATCATAAAAGAAAAAAAATGTCTCCTGACCGCCCGGGAATTAAATTCTTTTTTTCGTCTTGTTTTTATAGTAATCGTTTTAATCCCCCATTTCATTTAACGTGTTTGGAATGCGATTTTTTTCTTCTTTACTTAATCACATCACTTTGATGACGTTTTCATATATTGAGTTTTTGATACCTATACGATTTTGTTCCCCTTATTTTTTTTTATTTTTTTTTTAATGAAAGGGATCATTATACCCTCATTTATCCTTTACCAACAGGTTCTTTCCTGACTGAATAATTCGTCTGGATTTAGCAATATATACTGAAAGGTACACACTAGTTGAAGGAGTTAGGATGCCATCAGGGCTCTGTTTGGTTAGCCACTTCACTAAGATAAAACGTCTGTAAAATAAGCACAGTGGTCTGATACACTTAGCTTAAATAGAACCTATAGAACCTATACTACTAAAGGCGTTCATTATATCTGTAGGTAACCCCTGTGGAGGCAAGAGTCTCCCATAAGCTGAATCAAATCATCTGCCGGCAAGAACATACCATAAAGTGGCGTCATTGTAGACCGGGAGATAAAATATTTTCATGCATATATTTCCTTCACTTAATGCCATGATGTCGATTTTATTTGCATTATTAATTTTTTTTTTTTTTACTTACTTGATGAGATGATTAGGTGAAGGACAGTTTGCGAATATTCTAAAGCAACTGGATCAATTAATGATCAGATTTCAAATTACTCAGATAACTGAATGCTTTTTACTCTAATGATTTGTTTAACTGAGTCATTTAGCAATTTTTCCAGAGTAACTGAAAGCTTATTTACATTATTTTTAACTAAACTTCATAACCCAATTCATCAGCACATCACAGTCACATGTTTATTTGTAGGCATACAGAATGAGGTAAAAGGATGTATGCATATAAAACAGTATGTACCAACTGTGGCAAAAATATAATTTTCGCTATACATATCCAGCACTAAATATATTTAACTGACTTTCCAATATTACTTTGCTAACTCAGGATCAGTATTACACGGTCAACATATAACCTTGTCAGCCATTCCGAGAGTTACTAAGGATGCTGACTGCTGCAGAAAGCATTGTTTTAACACCTGCATAAACTGTATTTTTTTTTTATGTAAGGAAGAAGGAACCAAAGGCTAGGAGCCCGCAAAACAGTTCCTTCCAAGATAAAACCAAAAACAAGATATCAGAGAGCCAAATTCAAGATCCGTTCATATCGAGAACCTTTACTCATAACTATTCTTTCTTTCTAACTTACAAATGACAGCAACCAAAAGTTTTTTTTTTTTTTCTCTCTCTCTCTCTCTTACCAATTTACAATATAGTAGTATATAAGGAAAAAGTTTGCAAACCTACATAGTATAAACAGGGTGTAAAGCACTTACTGAATATAAAATGTAAAGCAGACCTACTGTGTTAGTGAGTGAATACTGATAACCATATCTACTATATGTGCATTAGGTAATGTCTTCTTATACGACCACCATAAGTGCACCTCAGCTACAGATCCACGGTCACCTATAACAGCTTCAGTATCGCCATCAGCGTACCATACCTGAAACATAAATCATCTGTAGCAGTGGCAATAAGAAACCCATCTCAGTAACCATTCTGTTGTCACCCCGTATACAGTAACATTAGAAATGCACCCAAAACACGCGTAACATACCTGTTCTCATGAATATGAATGAAATCGTCTGAAGTAGCAAGAATAGGCCTATCAAAGAAATAACATCTTCAGGTATCATGCCACTCTTACATATACAGTTAAGGATTCACGGTCGCCAACAAGGCACCTGTAACCTACCTGCAGTCTACCACCCGTCCTCACCCTCCCTGTAAATTCACCTGGTCCAAAGGAAACGGTACTGAGTATACGTCGGACGAGTATCTATTGTAGACAGTCCATTTATATCAGTACACCTTATGGGGCTTGATGCGGGGTGGAGGCAGGGAGGGAGGGAAGATGAGTGCTAGAGGAGGTGAAAGTGAGGGAGGTAGAGTGCAAAGGACAGGACAGAAGGAAGGAGGTACAGTAAGAGAGAGAGAGAGAGAGAGAGAGAGAGAGAGAGAGAGAGAGAGAGAGAGAGAGAGAGAGAGAGAGAGAGAATGACTGCAAGTAAGCAGAAGCAGGGTGAGTGGGTGGTAGGCGGGAAGGGATAGAGAGGGAGGGAGAGCAATAGGGTATGGGTGTAGTGTCTGATGCTGTATTTGCTCAAGCATAATGTAACTCAGTTTTGCAACATGTCTTGTCGCTGTGTATCCTTAACCTCTTAACTCATTCGATACGGTGACATCATCATCCAATACTTTTTGTTGCATCAGGAGATTAGAGGTCCAGGTTAGGTTACTCAGTCCCAACCTATAAGGCATGGGTGACCTGCTTCACTGTATCCTGAGTGGCATTATGTGAGCAATAAACCCCAGACATCCTTCACCTGGAAACCCTTACAGGCTCCATCCGGTTGGAGTGCCTTAACCAACTAAACCACCAGGTGACACCTTTTAACGTATTATTCTGGCCTCCTTCAGTTGATAAGAGACTTTCAAACTGGAAGAGTTAGATGCAGCCTTTGTTAACCCCTTCACTATTAGAGGCTATTCCTGGCTTGAACACAGCTGTCTGGTGATAGCCTGATTAATGTATGTCACCACCGTGTTTGAGAAATCGAATGAGATCTTTAATATGATATCAAGAAAGAACTCAATGAATACAATGCCAAAGAAAAAATATTAAGCTTGAGTTAACAAACAATATACATATTTGTGCATTACAGACAATGAAGTAGTCCAAACATGTAGTCCAAGAGAGAATACGAAACTGGTTTGGAGATTATGTGAGACTGAAATGTTGAGAAAAGGAGAGGGAGACCAACAACGAGGTGGGGATAAGATGCGAGAGTACATAAGGGAGAGTAGTAGGTTATGGGATGAAGTGTCATTACTGAGTAGGGACAGAAACACTCAAAAGTATTTTATTCTTCTCCACCACTCACAGGATATAGCATCACAGAGAGACTGATTGTAGACAGTACCGTTTATGCCTACCCCATATCTCAGTATAATGAAGTACATATATTTCCATTATATTTTTCAATGTTTAGACGATCATACTCAGCCTAGGGGACACTTTTCGAACTGGATACATTAGTTATAGCTGTAATCAACCCCTCTTCTAGTAATATGTATTCCTAAAAAGAAAAAAATGAAAGTAGTGAAGAAAACAACTGTGGTACAAAAGACGTCCTCTGAGTAACACGGTAACAGAGGAAAAGACTACAGCTCATACAGATATACTGCACTGGACTGAAGGAACAGGTGTCAGCTATTCCATGACAGAATTATGTCAGGGTGGTGTTGCTTTAACAATAGACCAATCAGAGAGAGAGTAATTTTCCTTTCATGTCCCGGAGTAAATTATAACACAGTCCTGGTGCAGCTAAACTTGTCTTTTGTGAAGACGAGGATGCCATCATGGGCGACGCTTGGCCGAGGAACGAATGTCGATCTGGCATATATTATTAATGGAAAGGAACACTCTAGGCATTTGTGGATACCACCTCATTCTGTCCTGTAAAGAGACAAAAGTAAGGTTGTTGTACTGTTAGTTGCTTTGTATAAAGGAAATATAACACAATCACTTCAGAACATGGAGATAAATCATTAATAGAATGCTACAGTCTAGGGATTTATGGTGACCACGATACTGAAAGAATTCGATGTAAATAATTCGTACTCACCCAGCGTTATAGAAAGAACAAAACTGACAGTACCATTACTATAGAACAGGGGGAGGAATATGCGAAAGACTTTGTACCCCGCATTATTCTGAGAATGAAAACTCCATCTACACCTTTAAAGTATATATATATATATATATATATATATAAGTGAATGTTGGATGAGGCAGCCAACAGAGACATATAGGATTAGAGCAAAGTGACCCGAGGCCACAACACCCAGCCCGCGCCGGCTTAATTGCTGTCAAAGTCAGTTAGAGTGAAAAGAAATTGGGTTAAATGAAGTTTTATGACTTGATAATAACGCTATTACCCAAAGAAATGGCAGTTTCTGAGATTTAAATCTTTAAAATTTCATCGATTTTCAGTTTTTTCTTTCAAGGTCATTCAAGGTCACATCTTATGGCACCAACAGACTCTCCATAAATGACTTCCTGTTAGTGATTAATAGTAAACATGTGCATATCTCTCACCGTTTGGCTGGTTTAACCCGCCCCGTGCCAGTGCCGTTTTAAAACGGTCTGACATA
Organism: Coenobita brevimanus; assembly: GCF_032717465.1. NCBI lineage: Eukaryota > Metazoa > Arthropoda > Malacostraca > Decapoda > Coenobitidae > Coenobita > Coenobita brevimanus. The sequence goes on along the minus strand of NC_136987.1, from coordinate 22,641,749 downwards.
ATTGCGCGCTCAGTGCCAGTGCCGTATTAAAACGGTCTCGATTTCAAAAAATCATTGTGACCACAGTTTTCAAACTAGGCACGCAAAAATTGGTGTGCTTGTAGGGCAACCCCTCCTCTATCTGCCCTCAGGCAGCTTGATCCATACACCCACACGCTTCCGCCACACACTCGCTCTGCCTCACTCTGCTTGTCAGTCATACAGTGCAGTGATGTCTCGCCACGGTCTCTCTGACGAGGAGATTCAAGACCTCCTGAGGGTTCCCTACACTGGGGAAAGTGATCTGGATGATCACGACATGCAGGATAAGGACTACATCCAGCCTGAGGAGGAAGGTAGTAGTGATAACGAAATTCCTTCACCTAGGAAATCCAGGCATGTGGGCTACACTAGGGCAACACGTGGTAGGAGGCCACCTGCACGTTGTCGCCTTTCACATCATGACAATGAGGAGGAAAGGGAGGAGGAAGGAAGTCCTGCAGTTGAGGGGTGGTTGGGGAGGCAAAGAATTTCACCATGTGGGGAGGAAAGTGTGAGGAGGAAGTGTGGAAGATTTGGGAAAGTTCCATTGTTGAGGGAGAGTGACTCATCTAGCCCACGCTCTCCCTTGCCTCCCCGTGACCCAACTTAGCCCAGCACCTCAGGACAAAGTCTTCCCACCTTCCCCACACCGAGCACCTCACGTGAAACTCTTCCCCCATTCCCCACACTTCCCCATGCTTCCCCACAGCCCGAGGAACACGGAGGTGATGATGATGAGGAGGAGGAAATGACGTGGGAGTGGGAGGACAGTAGTGACTTTGTCCCCCACATTCACCCGTTCACCCACGAAAATGAGGCCGGGTGTAGTGTCCTTGAACTTCACCATACCTCCAGTAGGCTTGACTTTTTCCGAAACTACTTTCCTGTGGAGTTTGTTTTGAAGATTGTGGCCCTGACCAACGCCTTTGCTGCATTTGAACGCGGGGAACAACACAGACATGACACAGCCGATTGTTTGAAACTGACGTGACCCTGGGTGAAATGTATGTGTTCCTAGCACTTGTGCTTTTGATGGGGATTTTGAAAAAAAAAAAAACAGCTTCCCTCGTATTGGACTGTGGATCCAGTAATGGTTACACCATTTTTTGGTAAAGCGATGGGAAGGAATCGTTTTCAGTACATCCTGAGCCATCTTCATTTTTTTGACACCCTTGACCCTGCTAACGCAAACAACACAGACAGGATGAGGAGGATACATCTGGTTTTTGATCACCTTCAAGAGAAATTCCGTACCTCCTTCTCTCCATACCGAGAACTCGTCATAGACAAGAGTCTAGTGCTATGGAGAGGTAATATTGCTTTTCATCAGTATATCCCCAACAAAAGACACAGGTTTGGCTTCAAAATCTTCGTGATGTGCGACTGTAAGACTGGGTATGTGCAGGACATAGTCCTGTACACAGGTGTTCAGACGGACATCACAGAAGATAGAAGTTTGGGACTCTCAGGGGCTGTGGTAAAAATGATGATCGAGGAATACCTTCATCTTGGGCACGTCTTATAATTGGTAAACAAGCCCCCTTCTTGCCAGGTGCCTTCACCTGCACGAAACTGGTCTGTGTGGCACTGTAAAGAAGAACCGTTGGCACATTGTGAAGGTGGGGAGGAAGCTTCAGAAAAATGAGGTTGTTTTTTACAAAGCACATAATATCCTCGCAACAGCATGGCACCACAACCGCGAAGAATTCCTCCTCTCGTCTGTTCATCAACCCCCTGTACACTGCACAGACAGTATAGATTAAAGGGCAGAAGGGTGGCGCCACGTCTGGAAACCAGAACCTGTCTTGGCGTACAACGTGAATATGCGAAAGGTGGATCAATCAGATGCCATATTTCTAGCGTTGACTGTGCCAGGCCCACGATGAAGTGGTATAAAAAATTATTCTTCCATCTCCTCTACATCACCGTCCTCAACGCTCACTATCTCCACGCACAGACCACTGGCATCAACGAGACATTCGAGGGCTATATTCGCGAGCTGGTGCAGGAGATAGTGTGTAATTATGGTGAAGATAGAAGTGCTGCTTGCCACCGCCACACCACCGCCACACCTCTCCGCCTCACCTCTAGACACTTCCCCAAAATCGTCCCTCCAAGTGCAACACGTCAGAATCCCCAGTGCAGGTGTCACGTGTGTCCAAAACAGCACTGTAAGGCCACGTACTCAGAGGAAGGACTCAAGGTATATGTGTGCAGAGAGTGATGTAGGAATGTGTGTATACCCATGCTTCGAGGAGTACCACACTCTCGCTAACTATTGAGAAACAATAGTGTGGTAATGACGAGCGAAAAAAAGACGCTCAAAAAGTGTTGTAAATACGAAAAAAGACGCTCAGGAAGTGTTATTATAAGTACTGAATACAGTGATGACATGTAAATATTTTCTCGTAAGTGTAAGGACTGAACGTGGTGGAGTAAAGTTTTACCTATGTTCTCGTAAGTGTTAGACGATATATTCACAGTGAGAGGATAAAAAATACTCTGGTAATGTCTGTGTATACTGAAGGCATTTTGTAAATAATTTACTGTAAGTGAAAGGGGCTGTACGTTGTGAAGTCAAGTTATGCATATTTTCTCGTAACTGTAAGACAATGCATTTACAGTGATACGTATAGTGTTGCATGAGTAAGTGATTTTTTTCCCAGAAAAAACATGATTTTTTTTATGAAATAAAATTTTTGTGTGTGTGTGGGTGAGAAGTGGACAGAATAGTGTTAAGACCATTCCTATACCTTCCCTGAGACACGTTGGTGAGAATACCTGAGTTTACCTTGCATAGAAAACTGTTTTTTTCTCCCCGCAGCTGGGGATTCCCCACACGCTCACACTTGCAGGCGGCCTGAGAGACTACGAAAAACGCACTTCAAGCCTCCAATGAGTTTTTTAATGGTCATATTCGTTTTTTTCACATCAAAATCTATCATTTTAGCCAAAAAAATAAAATAAAAAATTGGCTCCGACTGGGGTGATGCTTAGGGCTGGGAGTGGCCGGAACGCGGCGGGTTAAGCAATCAAAATATGTGTGACCTTAACTTTGACCTTTCAAGGTCACCCAAAGTCAAATGTAATGGAGTAAAAGAATCTCCATATATGACTTCCTATTAGTGATTAAGAGTAACCAAGTGTCTATCTCTCACCGTTTGCTTCCTATGGCACTTTGAAAAATTTGCTCCCTATTTTTAACTTTGGGCCCAAAATTTAGGGCCCCCCACTCCAACCCTTACCCCTGGTTGATTATCACCAAAACTGAATCCCTCCCTCAGTTCCATATACCCAACACCTGTGCGAAGTTTGAAAATGATCCATTCAATGATTCAAGTGATAATTGATGCACGGACTCACAAATAAATAAATAAACGCCTCTGATCACATACATCCCGCCGGCAATGAATTACGGGCGGGGTGAATAAGGACAGAAAAATCTCACATTGTGAAAGAATAACCTATAATGATGATGCAGGGCAATAACGTTGTGAAAGAATAACCTATAATGATGATGCAGGGCCAATAACGTTGACATAGACAGTAACAAATGCGTACAGGGCGAAATGTATCCACAGGCTTTGCTGAACCCGAAGTAGGAGTACTCTTGAGTTTTCTCGACATCTCGTATCATGCTAGGGTAATTCCCGACAACACAGGCCCACCTTTCACGTTACCGCTCATTCTTTCCTCATCGTTGACAAGACTGCTCATGGTGAAATGTTAATAGAAAAGCTAAAGGATAAAGTGCTGAAAATAAGGAGGCATAAATACTGTAGCATCACGCTGGAAGACATGACCTAGACCAGCGGTTCCCAACCTGGGAGCCATGGCCCCCTAGGGGGCCATGGGACATTGACTGGGGGGCCATGGGCCTTATTGGTAATATAAGATATGGACAAGAAAAGCCTCAGTGCGTTTTGTGCCACAAAATTTTGAGCACAGAATCAATGAGGCCATCAAAGATGAAGCTACACCTTGAAAAGAATCATGCAGAATATGCTGGACGAGACGTGGATTTTTTAAAGCAACAGGAGCAGAAGTTGAAGCGACAGAAACTGGATGAGGGAGGATCCTTCCAACAACAAAATACTGCTGTTGTGCAGGTTTCTTTTGAGGTATCTCTTGAAATAGCAAAGAAGCAAAAACCTCATACAATTGGAGACACACGTATCAAACCTTGTACTTTACTAATTGTAGAGGGAATTTTTGGGAAGGCTGCAGCTCGCAAAGTGGAACAGGTGTCATTATCAAACAACACAGTGCAGCGTCGTATACATGATATGTCAGAAGATATAAAACTGCAAGTTATTAGTGAGATGAAAGAAGCCCCTTCTGGCTTATTTGCATTTCAAATTGATGAGTCAACAGATGTATGCTCCTGTTCACAACTACTATCATTTGTTCGATATGTCAAAGGAAATGACGTAAAAGAGGAATTTTTATTTAGCACTACCCTTGAAACAACAACAACAGCTGATGACATTATGCAAAAAATGGTACAATTCCTTGATGCTGAAGGAATTCTGTGGGAAAACGTTTGTGGTGTATGCACAGATGGAGCCCCATCCATGCTTGGCTCCAAATCAGGGTTCCAAACAAAGGTAAAAAGCCTGGCATCCCAAGCTAAAGGAAATCATTGTATGATTCATCGTTATGCCTTATCTTGCAAGACTCTCCCTTAACCACTGAAGGAAATTCTAGAAACGGTAATCAAGATTGTGAACTTTATTAAAGCTGGGGCTCTTAACAGTTGTCTGTTCAAGGAGATGTGCAAGGATATGAGTGCTGAGCATGAGGAGTTGCTGTATTATACTGCAGTACGATGGCTCTCAATAGGAAATGTTTTGAGCCGTTTCTTTGAGCTACGTGAAGAGGTCAAACATTTCTTGGACATTCGGGGAAAACATGAGCTTCCCCAGCATTGTGAAGCAGAACAACGAAATGAACAGCTAGCTTATCTTGAAGACATTTTTGAGCAGCAAAATCAACTTAACCTAAAGCTCCAGGGAAGGGGAAATACTATTATACATTTTCAAGATAATCTCAGAGGGTTCATCACTAAGGTTCAGAACTGGCAACGGAAAGTAACAAAGGAAATATCTCTATGTTTGAGAGACTATCTTAAATCCATGACAATAGTGAAAAAGAGCTTGATTCTTTGTTAAAAGCTAACATCCTTGAGCATCTGGAATCACTGGAAATGGAGCTGTTGAGATATTTTCCTGATTTAGATGACATTGAGGCAAAGATTGTGAGGAATCTCTTTTCTAGCAACGTAGGTGCTGATACCGTCCCAGAAGCAATACAAGATGAGTTTCTGGATCTCCAAAATGACTCCTTTGCCAAAGATACATTTGAGGAGAAGAGCTTGACCGAGTTTTGGGTTGGGTTGAGAGGCTACCCAAACATCTGCAAAATGGCTATGCGTGTACTCCTGCCATTTGCTTCTACTTACCTCTCCAAGTCAGGCTTCTCAGCTTTGCTGAACATCAAAAATAAACAACGTAATCGATTGCAAGTTGAAGATGACATCCGTTGCTCATTGAGTGTCACTCAGCCTCGGATTTCCAAACTGGTACAAAATCTGCAGGCTCAGCGTTCTCACTGAGCTCTTGGGAACTGTCTTAACGAGAGTATTTTTCACTTTCGTGAATGAGAATTAAATCCATGAATATATATTATCAGTACATGTAGGAAACATGCTCTAGTCCTGTCTTTAGTCATACATTTTTTACTTGCATTGAAGCAAAGAAGGTTTAATTTTCAAGTTATTTTTGTTAAAATTATAATTATTTTAATAAAATAAGGATAAAAGTTTAAGTAGGATTAAAAGGATTACTTCTTTCCACACTTTTTGCTATGTATAATCATTATTTTACAATAAAATCTTTAACTCACGTCGTGTATAACTACCTTAATAACGTGTATACTAGCTGTCTGCACAATATCAAATATTAAAAATATATAAGTATACGATCTGAGTTATATAGGGGCCATGGAGCTTCTCATAATTTTCTCGGGGGGCCACAGGACCAAAAAGGTTGGGAACCACTGACCTAGACCAAGTAAACAAACTGGCACCATAAGCTTCCAGACCGCGGTAAAGCCCCCAGCACATCATGCATTAATAACCCAGAGTCTTGCTTATGGAAAAGTAACCTGCCCCAAATCCTTCCTAACGCCATCACTGGCTATATAGAAGTCCACTTGGGACACTTTAGCACTTCTTCCCTACTTTTTTCTATATTTCTTTCGTTAATATACTCCTCGATGGTACTTATACAAACTAGTTTTGATATAAAACATACATATTAATAACCGCTTGACTCCGGATGATGGTCCTTTAGTTTATCTTTCTACTACCAGTTAATAACCTTCAGATTTCGTGGAAACTCTCGCTCGAGTTGGAAAAATCGAGTCTAACGTAAGTAAAATGACCTAGCGTTTAACATTAAATAAATTATTATATACGCCACTGGATGCAATGGTGCTTTGTTATTGTTGTTGTTGAGTAATCTTGGTCTGTTTAGCTAAGTAGACCCATTAGCCGCAGGCAAGAAATCGCCCCTGCAGGGCAATCCCGTGCAGTGGACCGATGTTCCTTTGCCGCAAACAGCGCCTTGATAAGTGTGAAGGTTTGGTTCATGGATAGTCGCCGCATACGACGTTCCACCCCGTTAACAGGGGCACCATAGTAGGCTCCACATCACCCTATGCTTTAGCTATATGGTTAGCATCCAATATTGTGATTAGTTTTCTGAGTTATAGGAAACCTGTTGGTTTGTCATTCAGTCCAGAGTTACCCGAAATGGAGAGAATAGTAATTAAAAAGTGATAACAAGGAAAGGACGAAATAGGCAGCGGGGAGGGTGGATACATAAAAAAACTGATTAACATGATGGAAGAGACAGGCAGAACTACATCAAGTGACTGGATGATGGACGCCTCCACCTACCAACCATGCAAGTGAGTAACAGGCTAAATAAATCATTAAGGAAGAGGTGCAAGAAACCCTAGCTAACAACATCTTAGGCTATACGTTCTGTCAGTCACTGATGTTGCTTATCTGCACACACATGGATGGCATCTCACTCAATATGTAGTGTAGAATAGTATTTTCTCTGTTGGTCACTGA
>NC_136987.1:22389587-22629587 GCF_032717465.1 Coenobita brevimanus | reverse complement strand
TGGTGAGAAACATCGAAATTTCAGAGAAATCACTCACTTGAGGTTTAAAATACTTGATCCAGGAAGCAGTACCTCCTTACCTGACTGGGTTTTCTAACAGGCTGGCACCAAAGAAAACGAGTTCTATGGGAGGGTAACTATTTCACACCACTCATAAATGGTATTTATTTACTTACTTGGTACGAATTTATATGTAGTACGAGAGTATATTTGTTTTCAAACAGTAATATAGGCATTATAAGCATTGTTTCACTCACTAACTCATCAACATACCTGACCTTCTTTTGCCACATTACCTGATCATCATTTCTGACTGTTTCTTCCTCTAATGCTATGTAAACTTTGTCCTCCACATTGTCATCGATTGGGGAATCATTCTGGCCCTGAATGTCTTTATTGGCCAGGTCACTGGTAACAGATGAATTGCCGAGACAATGGCATGAGGGGGGAAGGGGGGAGGTTATGCGGTGTAAGGCATTGTCCCTGCTTGGCATCTTGTAGAGGAATAGAGGAAGGTGTCCTATGTATACGTACGAAAAATCACGCGCGAAAATTGAAAATTGTGCAAATTAGGGACCTTGCAATTGCACGACGTACCAGTACGTTGTCAAGACTGGCAAATGCAAAATGTTGCAACGTACCCATACGTCGATGGGACGGGGTGGGTTAATGTCTAGAATTCATACTAGTATTTACTACTCCATTGCCTTTGTTACATTCTAGGCTTAAAACTAATGAATAAGTAAGGATATACACTATATGTATTTGTATTTGTATATATGTAATGAACGTTGAGAATTTTATTATTTATCAATACTGTACATAAATCTATGAAATGTAATTTGGTAGATAGTGAATTGTCCAACAGATGCTTCATTTTAGGCAATCAGTAGAAATTAGTATAGTGAAATAGTACACATAAAAGGTCAGGAAAAAAAAAATCACATGTTAATTAATCTTTAAGGTATCGTCAAGTAAAGACATTCATATCAGTTAGACACTGAAACTTTATTCATTCATTCATCATATTATCCAGTGTTGCCCCATGAGAAACATTGGAGCCCGGGGCTAGGCAAGTTGGTCCTGATGTTTAAGATGAGAGTGAACAGCTTGGACAATGACATGTCTACACCGATGAACAGCTCTGACTATCTGTTGCCTAAGAAGCTGCCACTTCCTATTTGGACACATATCACGTTCACACTCACCTCGCCACTCATCGCTCAACGCTACCTCCCTGCTTGTCGCGTTCGGTGTGGCCGTAGCCTTTGACAGATTAGGGAATGCTGTAGAAGTGATCAGATTAGAGTAATAATGGCTGTATCTAGTCCCATATTGCAGAAATAAACCTGGACTGAACAGGTGCCAGAAAGTCTCATAATCTGAAGAGAATGTATAGTCATTAGTTTCACAGCACAGGTAAAATCAGCATCCACTCCAAAAGGACGTAAATAGATATGCCTATGGTATATCACCCTCACCTTAAATGGCACCTCAGACCACTACCCAGCACTAACCAACGAGGTGTCGTAATACATCATAGTAGTATATCATTGTAGATATATTAGAGATACAAAATTGAACATTATTATTTATGAGTACTGTGCACAGTATCATATGATTTATTAAAGTGCAAAATGTGTTGCCTGTCCGGGGTATTACTTCAAGTCATGTTTGTCCCTGACGGTTAACAACGCGAGAAATCTGGGATGTATGTACGGTAGCGTTATTGACTTATATATTACTTGCATTAGGTGTTAACAATATAGCAGCAAGTGGATGCCTGGTGGTCCAGTAGGTTAAGGTGTCCAAACCGGATGTGGCACATTACTACTTAATCTGACCTTCTTGCTTTTCATAATTCCACACCTTATTTTTACCTGTGGCGATAGCCAAAAGGTCATTGACTGGCCTGTGTTCTTCTTCTTCTTCTTCTGCCTCTGGTGGATTTGTTAAAAGGAGGCCTTTGGAGACAAAAGTGGTATCATATTAGGGAATTTGACATAGAGAAACCAAATCTGCCATCAGCTGACACCTGAACTGGCGCCATCTAGCAACAACTTTAGTAAACATGCTTATGTTAAGCCTACTGGGACAAAAAAGTCGTCCCATAAAAGGTTATTTGACATGGCAAATCCAAATCTACTGTCAGCTGATACCTGAGTTGTGCCATCTAGCACCTGTTTTAGTAAAAGTTCTTCATTTAAGCCTGTTACCTCCAGAATTTGAGTGGTGGGACACTCTGTTAAGTACCTTCAGAAATTAAGTAGTGGGTAACTCTGCTCAGGCACTTCCAGAAACTGGGTAGTGTGACACTGTTAAGGCTCCTCCAGAATGTAGATAGTTTGACACTGTTAAGGCACCTCCAGAAACTGGGTACTGTGACACTGTTAAGGCTCCTCCAGAATGTGGTTAGTTTGACACTGTTAAGGCACCTTCAGAATCTGGGTAGTGGGACACTGTTAAGGTATCTCCAGAATCTTGGTAGTGGGACACTCTATTAAGGCATATCCAGAATCTGGGTAGTGTGACACTAAGGCACCTCCAGAATCTGGGTAGTGGGACACTGTTAAGGTATCTCCAGAATCTGGGTAGTAGAACACTCTATTAACCCGTCACGTCCTGAGCTATTTCGCACCTCTGACACCCCTCAATCCCGAGGCATTGTCAAATTTTTTTTTTTTGGCTAAAACCTCCGCTTTTGTTGAGAAACATCGAAAATTCATAGAGAAATCGCTCACCTGAGGTTTAAAATACTCGATCCAGGTACCAGTACCTCCTGACCTGACTGGGTTTTCTAATTTGGCTGGCACCAAAGAAAACGAGTTTTATGGGAGGGTAACTATTTCACACCACTCATAAACGGTATTTATTTATTTACTTGGTACGAATTTACATGTAGTACGAGAATATATTGGTTTTCAAACAGTAATATAGGTATCTTAAGCATTGTTTCACTCACTAACTCATCACCATACCTGACCTTCTTGCCACATTACCTAATCATTATTTCTGACTGTTTCTTCCTCTAATGCTATGTAAACTTTGTCCTCCACATTGTCATCGATTAGGGAATCACTCTGGCCCTGAATGTCTTTACTGGCCAGGTCACTGATAACAGGTGAATTGCCGAGACAATGGCATGAGGGGGGAAGGGGGGAGGTTATGCGGTGTAAGGCATTGTCTCTGCTTGGCATCTTGAAGAGGAATAGAGGAAGGTGTCCCATGTATATGTACGAAAAATCACGCGAAAATTGAAATTGTGCAAATTAGGGACCTTGCAATTCCATGAAGTACCAGTACATCACCAGGACTGGCAAATGCAAAATGTTGCAACGTACCCATACGTCGACGGGACGGGGCGGGTTAAGGCACCTCCAGAATCTGGGTAGTGGGACATTCTGTTAAGGCACGTCCAGAATCTGGGTTGTGAGACACTCTATTAGGGCACCTCCAGTATCTGGGTAGTGTGACACTCTTAAGGCATCTTCAGAATCTGGGTAGTGCAACACTCTGTTAAGGCACACCCAGAATCTGGGTAGTGCAACACTCTTAAGGCATCTTCAGAATCTGGGTAGTGGGACACTCTGTTAAGGCACCTCCAGAAACTGGGTAGTGAAACACTCTGTTAAGGCACCTCCAGAATCTGGGTAGTGAGACACTCTGTTAAGGCACCTCCATAATCTGGGTTGTGAGACACTCTGTTAAGGCACCTCCAGAATCTGGGTAGTGAGACACTCTATTAAGGCACCTCCATAATCTGGGTTGTGAGACACTCTATTAGGGCACCTCCAGAATCTGGGTAGTGTGACACTCTTAAGGCATCTTCAGAATCTGGGTAGTACAACACTCTGTTAAGGCACACCCAGAATCTGGGTAGTGGGACACTGTGTTAGGGCACGTCCAGAATCTGGGTAGTGCAACACTCTTAAGGCACCTCCAGAATCTGGGTAGTGGGACACTCTGTTAAGGCACCTCCAGAATCTGGGTAGTGCAACACCCTGTTAAGGGCATACTTATATCAATGGGTGTATTGTGATCATCTCTCCCTCCCGTCTGCCACATACCTCTTCTACTCTAAATGAGGTCATTCGTAAGTGTTAAGTGATTTCATTCTCCTCATTAACACTATCAAACTCTCATAACTCACTCTAGGCTCGGCTTAAAAAAAAAAAAAAAAAAAGTCTGGTGATAGCTGGAGTACAATGCTAGAATCTTGCGCCATATAGTTCATTAATATGCATAAAGTGCTTTGTGTTAACTAGAATACGATACAAGAGTTGTTCCGACCATGAGAGGGTTAATGGTACCACTGTTAACAGTCAGGTTCCTATGACTGAATAAAATCGTTCATCGTAGAAAGTGCAACACCTACTCCCTGCAATTGGCCCAAGGCCAATCCTTTGACTTTGTGACCTTCACATTCTCAAGAAATCGAATAGCTTCATCTTAAGTGACCTTTAATAATTCCAATAAGTTTCGTCCAAATTGGGTATGAATTCTTTGGGTTAAAGTGCCGATCCTTTGACCGCGCCCACTTACCATTACCTCTGACCAACCATCCTCAAACTGAATCACCTTTATTTTTATTTTTTTTTCTGACACTCAACTGTAACACCCATTTTGGTTTAAATCGGATCAAAACAGTCTGAGGTGATCTTGCCCTGTGTTCTTGACGTATGACCCTTTTCACCTGAAATTCAACCCCTTGTTTCCTTGATGGTCCTTCATCATGATTCCATATCTCATGTAATTCCATCTGATAGATGTTCCACACTATTACTAACAGAGACACAAACAAAAGGGCAAACTAACCAAGCCAAAGTAATAGCCCCCTTGAGTTAAGCGTGCAGGTGTAATAAAACACAACAGATGTCCCAAGTATCCTCCCAAGGCTACCATTCAACAGAACTTCCACGGCTCTTTCGCGAAAACCCGAAATCAAGTGATATTTCTCACAAACTGCTCTGAAGGTGCGAGAAAATCTTTAACCATTAGAAAAAAGAAAGAGTTGGAATTCCCTGGCGCCTTCAGTGGTAACTTTTCCAATTTCTTTGCCGTTCACCCATGAAGGAGATTCGAAGGAATTTGGTCCATTGTTGACGGTGTCTCGAGGAAAATTAAAACCACGAATATTAAAACCACGGGGCTTCTCGCTGAACGGACAAGTGTTTCCGACCGTTGACCATTTTTAGCACTGTGAGCTATCTTTTCCAGGAACGATCATATTTGCTTTGTTCAACCATAATTGAACAGAACCTAATACTAACAATCTAACTTAATCTAATCCTAAGAGCCAATCCAGTAGCAGACCCAATCCAGGCCTAAAGACTTAACCAAATCTAACCTTTATAACCTACCATAACCCCATTATTGTTTGATAATGTAACGTGAGTTAAGCTACTCTTAACTAACCTCAACAGCCTAGCAGAACTTTGGGTAACTTTCTCACTGCACAGTTATATGTACACAAAACTGTAGGGCCAGGTCAACACAACAGCGAACGTTGTTTCCTCCCATTATACATTAGAGTAACTTAATTTAACCCCAGTCTAACATTTCTTATCCCTAACATCTTTAACCAACCTAAGCAAACCTAACATAAAATAACCTAAGCTCATACAGCCGCATGTTTCTGAACTATGAGTCTTTTTAGCGCCGACCACCAAGTTTTCTTTTCCCATGACGACTGCGCTTAGTATATACATTCACAACATAATCCATTTGGTGAAACCATTCGCAGCCATGAACTGCATGCCGAGTCATATGTGTACAGTACTCTTTTTTTCCCCTAACAGATAATATCCTTTTCAATAGTCAATTCAGCACCAAAGAATAACATACTACTGTTACGAAATTCTGAAAACTGCCAAAGTAAGATCTTATGCAATATTGAAATTTACTCAGGGACTTCTTATCCAATACTCTGATCTCTCCAACCAAGTCAAGTGAAGTCTAATGCAATACTGAAATCTTGCCAAAGAAGTTACGTCTTGTGCAGTACTTAGGTCTGATAAAACAAATGACATTTCATGCCATACTCAGATCTGCCCAAACCAGGTACATGCAGTACTCAAATGTACCCAAACAAGTAACCCCATATGCAATATTCATATCAGCTCTGTGTCTGGACATGCAGTATTAAAAGCTGCCCAGGCAAGTGCCACCCTATGCAACAGTCAACCTCTGTGCCCGAATGTGGCGAGTGAGGCGTGTTTGTTACCTATCCTCATGGTCGCGTCAATTCGACTGCTTCATCCAGTTTCGCTGAGAACCTCAAACAGTCCAATAAGAAGCATGTCTAATTCTATGTATAAGAGCTCTGTAGGAAACACTTGCTATTACGGTTATTAAAGCTGAAAATACTAAAAATGTGATGGAGTTATGCGTTACAGATTTCAAAGTACCACCACAACTGTAGCCCAAAATGATTTTCTGCTCTGTTCCAGCTACCATGATTTATACTAACGGCAATGGCCCCTCTTGTGTGTTGATTAAATCTGGGAGATTACCACGGATTTCACATTCACATATGCATTTTATAACAATGGGATGCAGCAATAATCCCCACCTGACATTCAAGCCGCGAATGGCAATAAAAAATATACTTTGTGTCCGTTTTCTCCGCCTCCTCTTTGTTGTTGTTGTTGTTGTTGGTCTTATTCTTCTTATTCTTCTTTTTCTTTCTCTTCTATTGGAAGTTATGAAGCATCTATTCAAGTTATAGTACAACAACAGTGTTAAGCGAATTTTCCAGAGAGGATTAGTATATTGTACTGAAATACTGAACAGAATCATCTGATATATTGTTCTCTATTTAGCTTTACATGACTTTTCTTAGTATTTGATTTTCTCTGCGTGTGTGTGTGTGTGTGTGTGTGTGTGTGTATCATACGTCAGTGTCAGCAACAGGACACAATCATGAAGGGACATCTCCCCCTTCATACGCAAACCTTTTGCCATCACTCAGTACTTTCTTCCCGCGTTCTGACTCCTACGCTGCCTGGGTCTCTTGTACCTAATTTAGTTTCTCATGCATCATTCAGGGTCTATCGCCTATAACATCGTGGCATTCCCATTTTATACATTTCATGCCCCTTACCCATTCAAAGGACAGTTATAAATTCTTCACTTTCATTTTCACATCACAGTTGGGAGTGTACAGAACGGTCTTAATTATAGTACATCATGCAGTATTTCACTACTCTAAGGCCCCGGAATGGTGCAGTAGCTTTGTACTAAAGAAGTGTAACTCGAATTGTCTCAACCAAACACCAGATAATCTTATGCAGCATAATGTGAGTCACAAGAGAATGAGCTTACTGTTACCAGGCTTCGTATGATGGTCGGGACAACTCGAACATTCTATAATAACTAACGTTAGATGATTTAATCAGCTGATGGTGAGTCACGAGTCTGGAGTTGGATATTTTTTCTAACCACTATCATATAAAGAATTCCAAGTCGAATAAAATCGTCTGGAAATAGCAAGAATAAAATAAAAAATACATCATTGCATTAAAGAGTTTAAAGTACAATAAGTCTGAGTAAAAGAGAAGACAGGAAATAGCAGCAGCCAACATGGCAGGGAGCGTCAGTCAAATGCTGAGGCACACTTTTATTTTGTCTTTCACTCCCCCTCAATTATTCAGAGCTTTCTTTTACTCTTCATGTTGTGTGTCACTTCACGCGCTGCATATTTTACAGATGTTAAATATTTGCTCCTGTGTTATCTTACTGTTACGAAATATCATTATTACAGGTAACTGTTGAATCCTTTCTTTATGAGATCCCCGTAAACCCTATGTTTGCCAGGGACGTTTTAAACTGAAGACACTCGAACGATGTTTGCTGAGACATAAATCCTTTGTGCAGTAATAGCAGTTAAAAAGGGTACTCCAGACAGTATATTAAGCCTTTTACTGGTAGGATTTCTGTTACTTCAACACAGTCTCTTCGTGCTGATCTGAATACAATGCCTTTGTGCACTAAAGACAGACAAAGGGTTAAAGCGAAATGCTCCTCTCTTACTGTAACAAGACAGACACCTAATTATATTATATATATATATATATATATATATATATATATATATATATATATATATATATATATATATATATATATATATATATTGTTACGGAACAGAGAAAGATAACGTACACTTTAAGTGAGAATACTAAGAGTCACTACTGTCCCGTAAAGTTCCAGGTTCAAAACAAAAGAGTTAGGTAAAATTACAAGTTAAAGTTTAATGCTCAAACTAACAACAAAACATTCAGAACTCATAAGGATAATGTAATGGCAAAAACAGGTTAAATATATGGTTAACTGCAATAGTCTCTATTAACACGAAATTAGCAAGAGTAAATTTATCTAAGTCAGCCCTGATAAAATGAGATACCAGATAATACTCAGTGAATGCCAGATAAATAATTACAGATACAAACTATTATCAAAAATGACTGACATAAAGAACCCTACATGAATTACAAAAACTTCACTAGGCCTACAAATTAAACTTATGCTATACAGTACAAGAAAAAATGCAACAACAGTTATACTCAAATTACACACAGCTGCTAGATGGTTGGAGACTTCTTGAGCACTCACAATAATAATATCTGTACAGGGGAGGACAGAGATGTGAACAAAATGAGGAGCAGATCTAAGTGGCAATGATGCAGAGACTGAGCTCATTATATAGGGGCCGGCAGAGCCTGACACAACTTGTAAGAGGGGACGCGCAAATGAAGCGATGGGGACAAACGGTCGACAATCCCGCACTGAATAACAGAAAGGACGACTTACTCTACTATAACGGTAGAAGGGGGGGACTGAGGCAGAACACGCTCGTGATCAAACATGCAGCATACTGTGCGTTAAAATTACACAAAGGATGATGAAATCATAGGCTATGTAACACCTCCCCACAAAGAAAAAAGAAATTTACAAAGGAAATTTATTACTCTAAAACAATCTGTCTAAAGTCTGGATAAGCAATCTGCAATAACATTTTCTTTCCTCTTGACATGTTGTATGTCTAATGAATACTCCTGAAGAAGTAGACTCCATCTTGTCAATCTCTGATTTTTATCTTTAAACTTACTAAGGAATTTCAGTGGGTTATGATCGGTATAAATGACTATGGGGTCAAAACCAGAACACAAATAAAATGAAAAATGCTGTAAACCCAAAAATCAAGGCCAAAAGCTCTTTCTCAATAGTTGAGTAGTTCTTTTGAGGTGGAGTGAACTTCTTACTGTAATAAGATACAGGATGTTCAATACCCTGATCATCCTCTTGCAGCAAAACAGCCCCAGCTCCTGTATCACTTGCATCAACAGCCATCTTAAAAGGCTTAGCAAAATTTGGAGTAGTGAGCACTGGCTGACTTAATAGAATAGCTTTAAGTTTGTTGAAAGAGGATTCACAGTTATCGGTCCAGACAAATTTAACTCCCTTTTTCAGTAGGTCTGTAAGTGGTGATACAAGAATAGAAAAGTTAAGAACAAATCTCCTGTAATAACCTACCATTCCCAAAAATCTTTGTAGCTCTTTCCTACTTTTAGGACTGGGAAGATCACTTATAACCTGAACCTTAGCTCCTGGTGGTGCAACATGTCCATCACCAATTACATACCCAAGGTACTGAACTTTAGCTTGACCAAACTCACACTTTGATAAATTAGCTACAAGATTAGCATGAACTAAACGGTCAAGAAATTTACTGACATGGCATAGGTGATCTTTCCAGTTGTCACTGAAGATTAATACATCATCAATATAAACAACACACCCTGCCAAACCCTCTGTTACAACATTCATGAGCTTCTGAAATGTGGCTGGTGCATTCTTCATACCATACGGCATTACTGAACATGCAAAAGCCTTTCCTAATGTTACAAAACAGGAGATCTCCCTAGCACGTTCAGTCATAGGTACTTGCCAGTATCCCTTTAACAAATCAAACTTACTTATGTACCTAGCCTTTCCGATCTTGTCTATGCAATCTTCTACACGAGGGAGAGGGTAAGTGTCTGTTTTAGTTATCTGATTAACACGTCTGTAGTCGATGCAAAGCCGCTGTGACCCACCTGGCTTAGGGACCAGAGTGACAGGAGAACTCCACTCGCTCTGACAGGGCTCAATCATCTTGTGGTCCAACAGGTAGCCAAGCTCCTTCTGGATGAGAGGAACTTTCACTGGGTTCACACGGTAAGGAGGCAATTTAATTGGCTTTGCGTCTCCAACATCGACATCATGCATCAACACAGTGGTTCTTCCTGGAGTAGCACGGAACACTTGCGGGTACTCCTGCAGTAATGCCGAAAACTCCTGCCTTTCCTTGGGAGGTAGATGAGAAAGCTTAGTCTGGAGATCATTCATGATATCAGGATTCTTCCCCAAACTATCACTCAGGCTCATACTGCATGGGAGAGCTTCACTTGCAGACTCGGGTGGAACAGCTACAGTGCAGACTGGATTATTTTCGTCCCGCCTGCGATACAACTTTAGCATGTTGATGTGACATAGTTGCTTGTTCTTTCTACGATCTGGTGTGGCGATGACATAGTTGACATCACTAAGTTTCTTCTCCACGAAATAAGGACCACTAAACTTGGCTTGAAGAGGTTGCCCATGAACTGGTAGCAGAATCAAAACCTGATCTCCTGGCTGAAAGTGGCGTAACCTGGACTTCTTATCATACCAAGTCTTCATCTCCTGAGCAGCTCCTAAATTCTCTCTCGCCAGCTGTAAAGCAGTGGACAGCCGTTCTTTGAACTTCATCACATACTCCAGCAGGTTGACGTCATCTTCCTCCGACAGCCAGCATTCCTTGAGTAACTTAAGGGGTCCTCTACTTCATGGCCAAACAGTAGTTCAAAAGGTGAGAAGCCCAGTGATTCATTTGGAGATTCTCTTGCAGCAAACACAACGAATGGAAGACCTTTATCCCAGTCTTTCTGATGTTCCAAACAGTATTTCTTGAGCATCGATTTGAGTGTTTGATGATATCTCTCCAACGCTCCTTGGGTCTGGGGATGGTAAGCTGAAGACGTGATCTGGGTGATGCCCAACTCTTTCAGAGACTGCTTGAAAACGTTTGACATGAAATTACTTCCCGGTCTGACTGTACCTCCTTGGGCAGACCAAACTTTGTGAAGAACCCTAGCATTTCCTTAACCATGTTCTTTGCTGAGATGTTTCTAAGTGGAATGGCTTCAGGATAACGAGTAGCCATATCAATCATGGTCAACACATAAGAAAATCCTGAAGAAGTCTTAGGAAGAGGGCCCACAATATCCACCAACACACGGGTGAAAGGCGCCTCAAAAGGAGGAATGGGAACTAGAGGTGCAACCTTTCGGTCTGATTACACTTCCCCACAACTTGACAGGTGTGACAAGACCCACAATACCAGGAAACATCCCCGAAGACACCTGGCCAGTAGAAATGTTTCAAAATGCGTGCCACAGTCTTCCTCACTCCAAGGTGTCCTGCAAAACTGGAATCATGAGCCACTCGAATGATATCCTGCCTACAAACACGAGGGATGACAACTTGATGTACAACCTCCCATTCACAGTCGGCTGATGCTGTTGGGGGTCTCCACTTCCTCATAAGTACTCCTGACTTTACATAATAACAAGTAGAAGCACCGGCTGACTCTTCTTCACTGTAAGCAGAGTTAGGTAGACCTTTCAACTCAGGGTCAGCAACCTGCAACTCAACCAACTCTTGACGAGACAAATTATCAACACTACGGGGTACTGCCTCATCTGGTGAGTGGTCCAAATTAGCAAGAAAAGTGTCAGCTAGGATAACATCATCATCATCATTATCCTCTAAATCACCAGTAACTTTAGACTTAGCCCTAGTGACAGCACATGCAGGGAACACATCAGGGACATCACAATCCCGGGACACAGCCACTGGCTCACTAGACAACTGAGGAGCTGGACACATTCTGACTTCCACCAATATCATTTCCAAGTAAGAAAGTTACACCTGACATTGGGAGTGTCTCAACCAACCCAACCATAACGGAACCATTAACAAAACCAGACTCTAAATTCACTCTGCACAGAGGGACAGAGAAGTAATTATTCCCTACACCTTGTAAGATTACAGTTTCATCAGAGGAATTAACATTAGAGCCTAGAACACTGGTCAGCATAAGGGATTGGCAAGCACCTGTATCACGATATATTTGAACTGATTTCCTGTCATTACTGTCCAGAAGACTGACAAAACCATCAGACAGGAAATTAGCACATGAACTCTTGAGAGTGTCACCCACGTTACTGCTCAAAAGAGGAGCTCCATCATGAGAATTTAAGTTACCCCTCAAAGCAGGTTCAGTTAACTCAGTTAAAGAATTCTGGGAACTCTCAAGAGTGGACACTAGACCAATTGACTGAATATTTAAAGACTCCTTTTGTTCACATCACGCTGTCTCCTGAAACATCTCTCCGTAGTATGACCAAGCTTTACTACAATAAGTACATTTACTTTTCTGAAATCTAGAGGTGAAGCTGGTATTTACTTCCTGAGAAACATCATCCTTATTCTCTTTCCTGTTACCTGTACTCTGAGTAGAGGCAACGTACTTACTCTCAGCTTTCCCTTTTTCTCTAGAATATCTCTTGTGAGTGAGAACATACTCATCAGCTAAAACTGCAGCATCAGACAAATTATCTATTCTTCTCTCATCAAGATATAGGCTTACATCTTTACTAATACACCTTTTGAAGTCCTCCAGCAAAATCATCTGCTTAAATTTGTCAAAATCAGAATCCACATTCTTAGAATTTAACCACTGCTCCAACAAATCTTCTTTGATTTTTGCATACTCAACATGGGATTGCTTATCTTGCTTGTAAGTTGTCCTAAATTTTACTCTATAAGCTTCAGGAACAAGCTCATAGGCCTTAAGAATCAAGCTCTTAACTACATCATAATTATCAGATTGATCCTGAGGCAAAGATGCATAAGTTACTTGAGCTTTACCGGTGAGAACAGTTTGAAGGAGTACTGGCCAATACTCCTTAGGCCAATTAAAACCTGTAGCTACCCTCTCAAACAACTGAAAATACTTTGTTAAATCAGATTCATTAAAAGGAGGGACAAGTTTAACATTTTTAGCCACATCAAAATCATCAGAGCTAGATGATCCAGTTCCACCTTGTTTCATGCGATACTCATGGTCTGCCTGAATCCTGGCAAGTTCAATTTGTGCCTGAGCCTGTACTTCTGCCTCTTGAATACGAGCATTTGCCTCATTAACACGAGCCTCCTGCAGGGCTAGCTGTAACTTAGCTAATTCAATCTGCGTTTGCTCATTTGGAGGAGTTACATTAAACAAGCTTTCATTAATCATGTCAACAATCTGATCTTTAGAATGATGAGAGC
Organism: Coenobita brevimanus; assembly: GCF_032717465.1. Lineage (NCBI taxonomy): Eukaryota > Metazoa > Arthropoda > Malacostraca > Decapoda > Coenobitidae > Coenobita > Coenobita brevimanus. The sequence continues at coordinate 22,616,171 of NC_136987.1, read as the reverse complement.
GAACAACAATTCCCAATTGTTGAGCAACAAGCTTAAGTTCATTCTTTGTTCTGTTTTCTGTATCACACACTGTTTGCACATTTGACAAAAAGTCCTTGGCTTCATCAAGTGTAGTAATAGTAGACATAATTAATAAGAAACAGTCACAAAATATCAAACAATATCCTTATGATAATATCCTGAATATCCTGATATGAGGTCTCCAAATTTATGTTACGGAACAGAGAAAGATAACGTACACTTTAAGTGAGAATACTAAGAGTCACTACTGTCCCGTAAAGTTCCAGGTTCAAAACAAAAGAGTTAGGTAAAATTACAAGTTAAAGTTTAATGCTCAAACTAACAACAAAACATTCAGAACTCATAAGGATAATGTAATGGCAAAAACAGGTTAAATATATGGTTAACTGCAATAGCCTCTATTAACACGAAATTAGCAAGAGTAAATTTATCTAAGTCAGCCCTGATAAAATGAGATACCAGATAATACTCAGTGAATGCCAGATAAATAATTACAGATACAAACTATTATCAAAAATGACTGACATAAAGAACCCTACATGAATTACAAAAACTTCACTAGGCCTACAAATTAAACTTATGCTATACAGTACAAGAAAAAATGCAACAACAGTTATACTCAAATTACACACAGCTGCTAGATGGTTGGAGACTTCTTTGAGCACTCACAATAATAATATCTGTACAGGAGGACAGAGATGTGAACAAAATGAGGAGCAGATCTAAGTGGCAATGATGCAGAGACTGAGCTCATTATATAGGGGCCGGCAGAGCCTGACACAACTTGTAAGAGGGACGCGCAAATGAAGCGATGGGGACAAACGGTCGACAATCCCGCACTGAATAACAGAAAGGACGACTTACTCTACTATAACGGTAGAAGGGGGGGACTGAGGCAGAACACGCTCGTGATCAAACATGCAGCATACTGTGCGTTAAAATTACACAAAGGATGATGAAATCATAGGCTATGTAACACCTCCCCACAAAGAAAAAAGAAATTTACAAAGGAAATTTATTACTCTAAAACAATCTGTCTAAAGTCTGGATAAGCAATCTGCAATAACATTTTCTTTCCTCTTGACATGTTGTATGTCTAATGAATACTCCTGAAGAAGTAGACTCCATCTTGTCAATCTCTGATTTTTATCTTTAAACTTACTAAGGAATTTCAGTGGGTTATGATCGGTATAAATGACTATGGGGTCAAAACCAGAACACAAATAAAATGAAAAATGCTGTAAACCCAAAATCAAGGCCAAAAGCTCTTTCTCAATAGTTGAGTAGTTCTTTTGAGGTGGAGTGAACTTCTTACTGTAATAAGATACAGGATGTTCAATACCCTGATCATCCTCTTGCAGCAAAACAGCCCCAGCTCCTGTATCACTTGCATCAACAGCCATCTTAAAAGGCTTAGCAAAATTTGGAGTAGTGAGCACTGGCTGACTTAATAGAATAGCTTTAAGTTTGTTGAAAGAGGATTCACAGTTATCGGTCCAGACAAATTTAACTCCCTTTTTCAGTAGGTCTGTAAGTGGTGATACAAGAATAGAAAAGTTAAGAACAAATCTCCTGTAATAACCTACCATTCCCAAAAAACTTTGTAGCTCTTTCCTACTTTTAGGACTGGGAAGATCACTTATAACCTGAACCTTAGCTCCTGGTGGTGCAACATGTCCATCACCAATTACATACCCAAGGTACTGAACTTTAGCTTGACCAAACTCACACTTTGATAAATTAGCTACAAGATTAGCATGAACTAAACGGTCAAGAAATTTACTGACATGGCATAGGTGATCTTTCCAGTTGTCACTGAAGATTAATACATCATCAATATAAACAACACACCCTGCCAAACCCTCTGTTACAACATTCATGAGTTCTGAAATGTGGCTGGTGCATTCTTCATACCATACGGCATTACTGAACATGCAAAAGCCTTTCCTAATGTTACAAAACAGGAGATCTCCTAGCACGTTCAGTCATAGGTACTTGCCAGTATCCCTTAACAAATCAAACTTACTTATGTACCTAGCCTTTCCGATCTTGTCTATGCAATCTTCTACACGAGGGAGAGGGTAAGTGTCTGTTTTAGTTATCTGATTAACACGTCTGTAGTCGATGCAAAGCCGCTGTGACCCACCTGGCTTAGGGACCAGAGTGACAGGAGAACTCCACTCGCTCTGACAGGGCTCAATCATCTTGTGGTCCAACAGGTAGCCAAGCTCCTTCTGGATGAGAGGAACTTTCACTGGGTTCACACGGTAAGGAGGCAATTTAATTGGCTTTGCGTCTCCAACATCGACATCATGCATCAACACAGTGGTTCTTCCTGGAGTAGCACGAACACTTATGGGTACTCCTGCAGTAATGCCGAAAACTCCTGCCTTTCCTTGGGAGGTAGATGAGAAAGCTTAGTCTGGAGATCATTCATGATATCAGGATTCTTCCCCAAACTATCACTCAGGCTCATACTGCATGGGAGAGCTTCACTTGCAGACTCGGGTGGAACAGCTACAGTGCAGACTGGATTATTTTCGTCCCGCCTGCGATACAACTTTAGCATGTTGATGTGACATAGTTGCTTGTTCTTTCTACGATCTGGTGTGGCGATGACATAGTTGACATCACTAAGTTTCTTCTCCACGAAATAAGGACCACTAAACTTGGCTTGAAGAGGTTGCCCATGAACTGGTAGCAGAATCAAAACCTGATCTCCTGGCTGAAAGTGGCGTAACCTGGACTTCTTATCATACCAAGTCTTCATCTCCTGAGCAGCTCCTAAATTCTCTCTCGCCAGCTGTAAAGCAGTGGACAGCCGTTCTTTGAACTTCATCACATACTCCAGCAGGTTGACGTCATCTTCCTCCGACAGCCAGCATTCCTTGAGTAACTTAAGGGGTCCTCTTACTTCATGGCCAAACAGTAGTTCAAAAGGTGAGAAGCCCAGTGATTCATTTGGAGATTCTCTTGCAGCAAACACAACGAATGGAAGACCTTTATCCCAGTCTTTCTGATGTTCCAAACAGTATTTCTTGAGCATCGATTTGAGTGTTTGATGATATCTCTCCAACGCTCCTTGGGTCTGGGGATGGTAAGCTGAAGACGTGATCTGGGTGATGCCCAACTCTTTCAGAGACTGCTTGAAAACGTTTGACATGAAATTACTTCCCCGGTCTGACTGTACCTCCTTGGGCAGACCAAACTTTGTGAAGAACCCTAGCATTTCCTTAACCATGTTCTTTGCTGAGATGTTTCTAAGTGGAATGGCTTCAGGATAACGAGTAGCCATATCAATCATGGTCAACACATAAGAAAATCCTGAAGAAGTCTTAGGAAGAGGGCCCACAATATCCACCAACACACGGGTGAAAGGCGCCTCAAAAGGAGGAATGGGAACTAGAGGTGCAACCTTTTCGGTCTGATTACACTTCCCCACAACTTGACAGGTGTGACAAGACCCACAATACCAGGAAACATCCCCGAAGACACCTGGCCAGTAGAAATGTTTCAAAATGCGTGCCACAGTCTTCCTCACTCCAAGGTGTCCTGCAAAACTGGAATCATGAGCCACTCGAATGATATCCTGCCTACAAACACGAGGGATGACAACTTGATGTACAACCTCCCATTCACAGTCGGCTGATGCTGTTGGGGGTCTCCACTTCCTCATAAGTACTCCTGACTTTACATAATAACAAGTAGAAGCACCGGCTGACTCTTCTTCACTGTAAGCAGAGTTAGGTAGACCTTTCAACTCAGGGTCAGCAACCTGCAACTCAACCAACTCTTGACGAGACAAATTATCAACACTACGGGGTACTGCCTCATCTGGTGAGTGGTCCAAATTAGCAAGAAAAGTGTCAGCTAGGATAACATCATCATCATCATTATCCTCTAAATCACCAGTAACTTTAGACTTAGCCCTAGTGACAGCACATGCAGGGAACACATCAGGGACATCACAATCCTGGACACAGCCACTGGCTCACTAGACAACTGAGGAGCTGGACACACTTGACTTCCACCAATATCATTTCCAAGTAAGAAAGTTACACCTGACATTGGGAGTGTCTCAACCAACCCAACCATAACGGAACCATTAACAAAACCAGACTCTAAATTCACTCTGCACAGAGGGACAGAGAAGTAATTATTCCCTACACCTTGTAAGATTACAGTTTCATCAGAGGAATTAACATTAGAGCCTAGAACACTGGTCAGCATAAGGGATTGGCAAGCACCTGTATCACGATATATTTGAACTGATTTCCTGTCATTACTGTCCAGAGGACTGACAAAATCATCAGACAGGAAATTAGCACATGAACTCTGAGAGTGTCACCCACGTTACTGCTCAAAAGAGGAGCTCCATCATGAGAATTTAAGTTACCCCTCAAAGCAGGTTCAGTTAACTCAGTTAAAGAATTCTGGGAACTCTCAAGAGTGGACACTAGACCAATTGACTGAATATTTAAAGACTCCTTTTTGTTCACATCACGCTGTCTCCTGAAACATCTCTCCGTAGTATGACCAAGCTTACTACAATAAGTACATTTACTTTTCTGAAATCTAGAGGTGAAGCTGGTATTTACTTCCTGAGAAACATCATCCTTATTCTCTTTCCTGTTACCTGTACTCTGAGTAGAGGCAACGTACTTACTCTCAGCTTTCCTTTCTCTAGAATATCTCTTGTGAGTGAGAACATACTCATCAGCTAAAACTGCAGCATCAGACAAATTATCTATTCTTCTCTCATCAAGATATAGGCTTACATCTTTACTAATACACCTTTTGAAGTCCTCCAGCAAAATCATCTGCTTAAATTTGTCAAAATCAGAATCCACATTCTTAGAATTTAACCACTGCTCCAACAAATCTTCTTTGATTTTTGCATACTCAACATGGGATTGCTTATCTTGCTTGTAAGTTGTCCTAAATTTTACTCTATAAGCTTCAGGAACAAGCTCATAGGCCTTAAGAATCAAGCTCTTAACTACATCATAATTATCAGATTGATCCTGAGGCAAAGATGCATACTACTTGAGCTTTACCGGTGAGAACAGTTTGAAGGAGTACTGGCCAATACTCCTTAGGCCAATTAAAACCTGTAGCTACCCTCTCAAACAACTGAAAATACTTTGTTAAATCAGATTCATTAAAAGGAGGGACAAGTTTAACATTTTTAGCCACATCAAAATCATCAGAGCTAGATGATCCAGTTCCACCTTGTTTCATGCGATACTCATGGTCTGCCTGAATCCTGGCAAGTTCAATTTGTGCCTGAGCCTGTACCTCTGCCTCTTGAATACGAGCATTTGCCTCATTAACACGAGCCTCCTGCAGGGCTAGCTGTAACTTAGCTAATTCAATCTGCGTTTGCTCATTTGGAGGAGTTACATTAAACAAGCTTTCATTAATCATGTCAACAATCTGATCTTTAGAATGATGAGAGCGAACAACAATTCCCAATTGTTGAGCAACAAGCTTAAGTTCATTCTTTGTTCTGTTTTCTGTATCACACACTGTTTGCACATTTGACAAAAAGTCCTTGGCTTCATCAAGTGTAGTAATAGTAGACATAATTAATAAGAAACAGTCACAAAATATCAAACAATATCCTTATGATAATATCCTGAATATCCTGATATGAGGTCTCCAAATTTATGTTACGGAACAGAGAAAGATAACGTACACTTTAAGTGAGAATACTAAGAGTCACTACTGTCCCGTAAAGTTCCAGGTTCAAAACAAAAGAGTTAGGTAAAATTACAAGTTAAAGTTTAATGCTCAAACTAACAACAAAACATTCAGAACTCATAAGGATAATGTAATGGCAAAAACAGGTTAAATATATGGTTAACTGCAATAGCCTCTATTAACACGAAATTAGCAAGAGTAAATTTATCTAAGTCAGCCCTGATAAAATGAGATACCAGATAATACTCAGTGAATGCCAGATAAATAATTACAGATACAAACTATTATCAAAAATGACTGACATAAAGAACCCTACATGAATTACAAAAACTTCACTAGGCCTACAAATTAAACTTATGCTATACAGTACAAGAAAAAATGCAACAACAGTTATACTCAAATTACACACAGCTGCTAGATGGTTGGAGACTTCTTGAGCACTCACAATAATAATATCTGTACAGGGGAGGACAGAGATGTGAACAAAATGAGGAGCAGATCTAAGTGGCAATGATGCAGAGACTGAGCTCATTATATAGCCGGCAGAGCCTGACACAACTTGTAAGAGGGACGCGCAAATGAAGCGATGGGGACAAACGGTCGACAATCCCGCACTGAATAACAGAAAGGACGACTTACTCTACTATAACGGTAGAAGGGGGGACTGAGGCAGAACACGCTCGTGATCAAACATGCAGCATACGTGCGTTAAAATTACACAAAGGATGATGAAATCATAGGCTATGTAACAATATATATATATATATATATATATATATATATATATATATATATATATATATATATATATATATATATATATATATATATATCCCTCCATCCATCCGTCCATCATCCAATCCTACATTGCCCCATGAGGAGCGTAGGAGCCCTGGGCTAGGCAGTTGGTCTCGACATTTAAGATCAGAGTGACCAGCCTCACTATCCCTGAGTGGCATTACATGAGCAATCAACCCCAACCAGCCCTTGGATATAAACCTTCACCGGTTCAATCCGACTGGAGCGCAATAATTACCTACTAAACCACCAGGTGCCAAAATTTGGCTATATGGTTACCATCCAGCGTAGTAAATGGTTTCCTGGTGTACAGGAAACCATTTGGCTTGTCATTCAGTGTAGAGTCACCCACAGGCAGAAGGAAAAGGAAAGAATGAAGAAAAAAAAACAGAAGAGGGAGTGTAAAGTCACCCGTAGGCAGAAGGACAAGGAAAGAATGAAGGAAAGAACAGAAGAGGATGGAAGGAAAGAAGGATGGAAGAGAGGAAAGGGCAGACACCCGAGAGCAGCACTACATCGAGTGAGTTGATGGTGAGAGCCCTCTCCTACCATATATATATATATATATATATATATATATATATATATATATATATATATATATATATATATATATATATATATATATATATATCATCATTATCATTATCATCATCAGCCGTTTAAGTATCCACTGCAGGACTCGCCTATCCCGACCGAAGTAGGGACGATACAGCCAATGTATCTCTACCAAGTGGCTTAGGATGTTTAGTAGAGATTGTATGTAGGATGAGATGTGCTTGTAAGTGTAACTGTAGTGTTGTAGTGGCTTTGGATGTGTGTGCAGTCTGTGAACCAAGTGTAATCGGCCCGTGCAAACCGACTGGGTGCAAACATACTTTACAGTATGCGACACTGGTTCAACCACAGCACCCCATATATATATATATATATATATATATATATATATATATATATATATATATATATATAAATATATATATATATATATATATATATATATATACTAGACAGCACAGCGGTGACTATTAAACTGAGCGAAACAATGAGGTGATATCAAGGGATAATAATATTATTGGAATGGCCCCATCGTGCCGAAAGAGTATGTACGTTCTTGCATAAGGGTGAAATTAAGTAACTTGAACATATTTCCGTTATCCTAAAAGTGAGTAAAATTGTTTGACTGTAGTAAGAATGAAATCGGGTGTCATCATGGCGAAAGTGATAAAATGCTATACTTAATAAACTATTTCAATTTATGGGCGTCTTTAACATTCATTATTGTAATCATAGGAACTAGAGTGTATTTAGGAGAGACTTACTGAAACGTGCAGCGGGATATTGTCTTTATTAACACTCTTCTGCAGGAGGCCTCCCCCGAGTTGTGTGAAATCTTCTGGAAATACCAACGATATAAGTGATAGTAGTGTTGTATGTGTGTGTACAACATTTGTTCAACTGATTAAACAAAAGTCTATCGTCCTCCCCATTATATCGCACTGGATTAAATTGTCTGGTGTTTGTAAAAATATAGTAAGAAATGTGCGGTCATAGTACAGGCCCTAACAACTTCATTGGTATTTTTATACTTGTCAAGACCATGACTTTCTTAGTCTTACAAACACCAGATTTGTTGTTGATGAAGGAAGACTTTTCGAACTGGCGGATCTATATACAGTATATCTTTTACTAACACTTTCACAGCAAGAAGCCTCCGCAATGCAGAATAAAGTCGTCTGTAAGTAACAAGAATAGAGGTGACGCAAACATTCGCTATAAAAAATAGTGTGCTCGCAATATTTCATCAGCTGATGGCTCTTCATTACCATCCCCCCTAACTCCCTGCCCCCTCTCCTCACGCCTTTCCCCCCTCTCCTCCTTCCCACACTTCTCTGTTATTACCCTACACTGCCTTCTTCCTCCCCACTTTCCTCTCCACTTTGTCCCTTCCTCCCCACACTCAGTCTCTTCTGTGTCGCGCCCTACATCCGTGTCCTTCCTTCACCTCTGCATCCCTTCCCCTTTTAAAATAAATGGAGGACACCTGTAATCTGGTGTGTGGATTTTTTTTTTTATTCACTTGCTTTTCCTTCCTCTATTCTGATATTAAACAAAAAAAAAAAAAACTTCCCCTCCAGCACCACCTTTTCCTCTTCCCACTCCTTTCCAGCACTCGTCCCCTACGCCCTCTCCCCTCCCCGAACTCCCCTTCTCCGCCCTCCATCTCTCTCCCCACATTCACCGCCACCTCTGTCTGTTCACACTGTCCTGTTCCTCGAGCTCCCTCTCCGCCCCCACACCCTACACATCCTTGTCCCTTGTCTTCCTCTCACATCCTCTCCATTCCCTATCCAAGTCTTGTATAGGTATACGAAAGTCAGCCTCTTCCAGTGATGATTGGAGACGTGGAAATACCTTCGTATACCTATACATGTCTTGGATTCACTCACTGCCGGGTAGCTCAAGAAATGTGTTGTTACTGGGTATATCCAATGATATTGATGTTATTGTCAGAGTTCTCTACCAATTGCCAGCCTTTCAACAGGACGGCCTGGAGGAGCTCTGGACACGTGCAGGGATAGGGAATACTACGAGATATGTCCCTCTCCATACCTAGTCTCAGCGCTTGGGTCATCAACTGTGTGCGGTACTGAAAGCTTTGCATAGCCGGAGGGGGTATGACATAACTAGCAGAGCTGGAACAAAGAAGGCAGTTTTGAATACAGAGCCCCAGAAATTTATGATGAGGTTTGGGGTGTCTGCCTAGCTGTTTTCAGGGACAATAAAATGTGCTAAACAATACCTAGTAAAAGTACTGGAGAAAGACAGCGTTGCACCAAATTTCTCATATCCCCGTGTAGAAAGGTTCCATTTCAGCAAAGGCATTTCACTCCAAAACCAACCTCCAACAAGCCAAGGCCTCCTGCCTCGCACCCTACTTTCATTCTACTGTACAATGCATACACTATGATGCATGCTTTGGACTCTCATCTCAGTCCTGAAACTGTGGAGACACTGAATCCAGAAGAATGGGGTTACAAGTATGACCAAAAGAATTAATCAAACCGGTCACCACATCTAGAGCACAAGAAGTCCATTGGACAGTCATTTGTTCTTGTAAGAAATGCTCCTAATCAACCTGTCCTTGCAGAACAGAGAAAGTAAAATGTGGGAAATTCTGCAAGTGCCAGAAAACATCACCTAGTTACTGTAAAAACCATGGCGAATAAACCCCACAATCCGGCCATCTGCAGCTGGCCCCTCATCTGTCACGAATGCGTGTGTTTCTGTAAATAGTCTACCTTTCACGTGTGTCTGTGTGCCATTAGTGCCTGTGTTTCATGTAATTAGTGTACGTCAGTAGAATGCTCCAAAGAAAGAAAAATATACACAAAAAACCAAGCCAAAAATATTCAGTGATTATGTTGTTCACTGAAAATGACGGAAAAAAAAAAAAAAAAAAACTTACACTGGGTCCTCTGTAGACCGTAGGGTGAAAGTAACCACTGTTATGAAAATGTTCCTGGAAAGAGTACGAAATGAGATCATTTTTGGCCAAATTGGGTGGCTCTAAGTACAACATAGACTATTTGGAACGGTTTTGAAATTTGAGCTACTTTAAAAAATGAAAGCGATTTTTGTAAGTGAACAATTTTGGTTATTTTGTACTTAAAACCATTTACTGTGGGAACAAATTGTGTTAAAATCATAGAGCTGACACCTGAGAAATGAAAATAAACCATAATTATCAAAGATAAATGGCTTAATAATGAGTTATTCCAGAAAACACAGATGCCACAATTTTAGCCCAGTGGCCGTCAATCAAGAACAGAAATTGGGCTCTGTAGAGAAAATGTTAGCAGGGAGATGTACACAAATGACCCCCCCAGAGGCCAGACTATATAATCATTAACCCCTTCACTCCTTGGGGCTGAAGTAGAGTTCAGTCGCCTAGTGGTGGCTGGAAGAAAACAAATGACGCCATAGTTTTGCCATGGTTAACTCTTGTGGACTCGGTCATAAGTGTGCTCAGTAATTCGTTACAAACATTAATGAGATTATTAGTTGCTACTTGCACATACCAAACAGGAGGCCTTACACCACTTCACCATTACTTTTATTATGCGCTTCACTACCATCACTAATTTCCATCTGCCTATTGTAAGACAATTTAACACGAACTTGTAGTGAATGAGTCAGTAAAAACTGTATCTAATTCTTCTAGTTCGAAAAGCAAAACAGACTGAACTTCATAGTCAGGCTGAACTCGGAATAAAGTAGAAGAAAATTGTCGCCAAACTAAAGCGGTCAAGAGAGCACAGGAACGCATACAATTTTCGTGCACGACCATTTGATCTGTCCTCCATTTTGGGATACCCTGTGTCTAACTTACAGTACTGTATGTTTATAAGTATATTACTCTTCATTATTCATGTACAGTGACATCTGTTTTTACATAATTCCACCTGACGACAGAAAACTGTAATCACCTTAGAAACCCCCCGGGCTTCATTGGCACACCCACCGCTGAGTAAAATTGTTTGGTATAAACTAAAATACAATACTAGCGGTATCCCAACCATAGGAGGGTTAATAGTACCATTATTAAAAACTCAGGCCCTCATACTCCTTCTGAGTTGAGTAAAGTTGTCCAGTGTATAACTGGACTAGTATATTAGAGCTGTCCCGATCATACGAGGTTTAATGTAGGAAAGTAGTCTGCTTTGCAATGCGTAAATCCCACTGTTGCTAGGATTTAATGGCGCATCAGCTCATGAAAAAAAAAAAAAAAAAAAAAAGGATCCAGTGCAATTGTGAATCTTGTTCCATCATTCAGCTGTTTAACGATATAAGCCTTGTTCTCTGGAACTTCTCTTTAACCGTACAATTGCCGATAATAATGTCGTTTCGCACAAAACTAAAATTATATTCGGAAAAAAATCATTGGACTTCGAAGATAGCATCACTGGCTTTCTACAGTAATTGCTCACTGTTTCGGTATATATCATTACACAGTGAATCAGTAGTTATGTCGACAACTGTGCGTACTCATCTGAATCTCTCTTTTGATTATTGCCATTCCGTCAGTTGAAGGACGTGAAAGAACATGAGTGCGTCAATGGCCTATAAAATTTTAAGATGAGGCTTACCGCTTACAGTTTTATGACGTCACAGTAATTCTATTCTGGCTGCTCAAAATTATTTTACATAGGCAGGATATTTATTTGAATACGGGCTGATGAAGGCGACAAATAACCACGCCAGTTCCTAAAGTCCCTCTTCAGCTGAGAATAATTACATGGTAATGGCAAGAATGAAATTAAAAAAAAAGACATCCTTGAGCTGAAGGCGTTAGTATCTATTAGTGAGTTTACTGCAGAGAAAGCCTATGTTCATCCAAACCAAGGGTCAAGTAACCAAGTACAACAGCAAGCTGATATTCCTTGATGAATGCTGCTCTGAAATCAAATACGCTGCCATTTTGTCATTGCGTGACAAGTAAAGCTTCCAGTACAAAACTTCATCTCTTGAAAAGTCCTTACTGAATTTATAGTATTTTCTGAAATTCTTTGGAAAAAAAAAAAAAGTATCGTTCAACAGGCCAGCACTAAGGCCGGGTGTGGGGTGGTGCCAGAATATCAAATGACAGTGACTACTGGGGAGAGGGAAGGGGAGGCATGAGTGATGCAGTTAATGCTGCAAAAAGGGTCAACAAACCAAAGAAAGCCGAAAGACGTATTACAGGCCTTGGAGTCTTATGCATTCACCAAAACTATTTCCAAAAAGTATCAGAAAGGCAACAAAACATAAGTAAAAAAAAAAAAAAAAAGCTACATTGAAGCGGGTTGTTTGCTTACCTCTGAATGGACGTGCAGTTGTACTATACACGCTGAAGTCGTGTTTTACGGATCCTGAAAAGGGACTGGTCTGATGGGCTGTCAATGAATAAATGCTTCCCGCACAAGTACAGGTGAGGAAGGCTTTAGTGTGTAGGGTATGACAGTGTATGTGGAAGCTGTTGGAATGGATGTGTTTGTAACAGGCTGTGTATGACATCAAAGGAATCGACATAGGATGATGATGCGAGAACACATGAAATGCACTATTAGTGCACCCTCTTAAATGTCCTTCCCACATGGGACTGAACCACAGGTCAGAAAGACTAGTAGGCGCACGCACTGTCTACCTGACAACAGGAAGCTCTACCTACAGGTAAAAGAATCATAAAAAACAGGCAAAGAAAATGTCTGTATGAAGGGATTAATTCGAGTTCTTACATTGGCTAACTGACGAAAATTGTATTTACTATTAAAACAACCAAAGTATCCAGGGAAATAAAAGAGGTTTCTTCCGGAAAAGCTCGTATACATTCATTTGGAGGAATCAAGAAGATAAGTATACTGATAAAAACCTTGCTGTCAGCTAAAAGGACCAAAAGAGCCAGTCAAAACTGCTATTGATTAGGGAGTAACTCAGCTAGTATACAGAAAAAAAGAACAGTGAAAAAAAAAAAAAATGGAATCGGAAACCTTCCAGTCCGCAACAGGAATCACAAGGAAAACAACAGAGTCACCACGCTTTACAATGGCCGAATAAAGATCTCATATTCAGCAATAAACACGGCGATAGAGGACCAGACAGGCAGAGAAACACAAGAGACGAAAAAATTACCTGCTGCTGAAATGATGAAGACAACCAGTCATTTACTGTAGTTCGAAATACTTTTGAACAAGGGCGGAGAACAATTCATACTTTTTTTTAATCATGACCAAGAAGCAGAGAAGTATATTATAAGACTCCGGGCAAACTTTGATAGTTCGTTCCCTTAGGACTAGCAGTTATGTTGTACATGGCGCACATATTCACATGTCATCATCGCAGAGCTAATACCCACTGTTCAAACGGAGTATATGCCGGGGCTGTCTCGTGCATTTGTGTAGTGGTATTAGCGGGTGTGTTTTATGACGTGTGATCAGATTTACACCTTACTCCAGCCTCGGGTCAAACTTTTAACTATTATGTCTCCTTCCCTACAACTGTGTTTTCCTTTTCACAAAGGACTCCTCGTTCCATCTCTCGCTTTATCATATTTGCACGTTTCTCATCAGGAATTTAAGATAAAGAAATACATTTCCGGTTTATTAATAACGTAAACTTTCTTCTCATGCTAACAAGTAAAACTCATAGAAACATTTAGTATTGGAATCTACGGTTAATCAAATATAAGTCTCGTACTGTATGCGAGAATAAGGTGCTAAAAATTTCTTAGTTTGAAGTTCCTGCATGACGTCACGTGTCAGTATCTATGGACTGTCGCTCTGGCCAGAAGAATGCTATGGCTTAGGATTAATACCTTTCGCTTCTACAGCAATAGGGCCGTCAAGGTTGACAGTTTTTGCAATTCCACTATTTGCCCAGAGTAAGACACGCAATCGTGCAATTTACAACACAGGTGCCTATTTCAGTATTGGTTTAAACAAGCCGAGATAAAGGCATTATTCAAGTGTTTCATAACAATCGCTGGCACTGGACACAGAACGTCTCGTTTATTGGTCAGGATTGCTTCTTAATACATGACCACCACCCCCATGCGAGAGCGGTTGTTGGAGAGGCCTGTTGGTTTTTGTGTGGCGGGATGGTTAGGTTTTCTAAATTCACTTGATCTCTTAATATTTAACCTCATCCACAGGATGACGTATCGTATGATGTCTCGTTGGTACTTTCTAACCATTTTAATCAGTTAAATACTTCTCGACCTGCAGGGATTATATAGTCTCCATTACCACCAGTAAATTTTTAATAATGCATAGCTAGTGCTGCGTACAGGCCCTTTCATACACCTTTCCGGAGATTTTCTCAACTGAAAGAGTAAGATACAACTTTCATTCATCCCTGTAATTCTGGTTTTGTTATTGTTGTCTTAACACCATTTTATTTTACCTACTGGCCCTTTTCGAATAGGAGGGGTTACATGCAGGCTATAAAATCGTCTGGAGGCGGCAAGATAAAACTGTTATACAAAGCCGTCATCGTATTAAACATATAATGGAGTCCACCGATGAAGTCCTTAATTCAAAAGACATAACAACACCATCAAAATTTCTTAATGCTTTATTCTTCAGCGTGATGTGTGTGTGTGTGTGTGTGTGTGTGTGTGTGTGTGTGTGTGAGAGAGAGAGAGAGAGAGAGAGAGAGAGAGAGTCACGTCGCGTGCTGTCGCGGAATTAAGCCAAATAATTGCACCCCAGTCTACCATTGTCAGCAACTGACTCGGACGTCGTTTTTAGCTGCTGCCATTGATGTCACAGCGATATTGTTGACGACTGAGCAGGGCTGTGGCCACGTTTGGGCCGTGGCTCAGTCACTGGCCTGGGGCCTGAGGATGATTGCTTTCATATAGCACGATATATTAGCCTTAGCAGGGCTGTGGTCACGTTAGGGCCGTGGGTCAGTCACTCGCCTGGGGCCGGAGGATGATTGCTTTCATATTGCCTTGGGTGTCACTCTTACTGGGTAGTATTCGTATTTTTCTGGTTCCGGAAATTTACATACATTCCTTCCATAGCGTATTGCGTTACTGTTTAATAATCTCTTATACACCGTTTATCCTATTCCAGTAGCAACAAAATATGTATAAGTTGCTGTACATATCAAAACAGTAGTCTGCTATGTACATGAGTATAATGAAAAGAAAGAGGTTTTAGACACTTTCCTAAAATGACAAGACTACCCGCAACTGAGTAGGGAGTGTTCTCGAATACGAAGGCCTCATCTGTTATTGTTTCCATCTCCGTACACAGACCTGCTTAGGTATGCAGTATATTGAGCTGTGGGAGAGAAAATGGAAGGGCGGTGTGGAAGGTTCATTAGGTGCTACCATAAAAAAGAATATGGGGATCATATCCCCCTCCCCTCTCTCTCTCTCTCTCTCTCTCTCTCTCTTCCCCCATTATTTATGTAAACCTGTAGTATAATTTTAGTTTTTTTTTTTTCCAGTCTTCATTTTTCCCAACTGTGTGAGCGGCATGGTGGCCTAACGACTGGGCTTCCTGTCCTCTCCTGGATGTGGCCGCCTCTTTCCAGGGAGCGGGAGGAGAGAGCCGCCTTACCATAAACCACAGCCACTCTTTCTTTCCTGCTTCTCTTGAGTGTCTTCTCTCTTCACCCAGTTCTTTCCCTCCCGTCCTCCCCTGACTCTTCACTTTTCTTTGCCTCTTACTCACCCTCTCAACCTCGCTATCTTACGCTTCCTCCTACCCCTTCTTCTGTCCATCCAACTTCCGCCTTGCCAGCTCCCTCTACCCACTTATAATCCTGCTCTTCTTTTCATACTAACTTCAAGATAATCTCGTTCTCGCCTCTCCTGTCCCTCTCCCCTGCCACCTAAGACCCTTTCCACTTGCCCCTGACCCTTTCTGCATTTACCCCTTGCTCCCGATCCATTTCCTTCCCTGCATCTTTACTCCTTTGTTATGTTCTGTACTCCTGTTAGCCCTTTTCACTACCTCTTACCCCTGTATTACCTGTTCCGCTGTCATTCTGTCCCGCCTTTTCTTCCCACTGCCCTACCTTTGCTGCCTCTTCCCCTCCCCTTGCTCCTTCCTCTCTCTTTGCCACAGTCACTTCCAGTTTCCTGACTCACTGCCCTTCCAAGCACCTTCAGTTCTTCTTGCTTTCTGTTCTGTGACCCTTGTTAGCTTTCTTGCCTTCCCCCTCCCACGTCCCACCCTCCACATTCTTGCCAGCCTCACTCTCTAAGCTCCACAGTTCCTCCCTTTGGTAGTTTCACTGCCCTCCCTCTTCTCCTCCCATAACCCCTGCTGCCTGAGGACGCCATTTAAATATTATTCTTATAGTCTGAAGACGATTATACTGTATTCAGGTAGAAAACACAAATTTTGAAAAAAAATTAAAAATAACAGAACATAGGTGTACATAGGAAGTGCAGATAACAGGAGCCCTGTTGGCCCATGATGAGGTTGTCTGTTGGAAAACAACATGTAAGAGAAAAGAATAGGAAAGAGGAAGGCTTTCCCAGACAAATAAGTCATCCGGGTAAACCAGCAGGACAGTGATAGAAAAAACACAATGCTTGTTAGAAAGAACAAGCATGGAAAATATTTTAGGAGTGTTCTGCAGTGCTGTCCAGAATAACTATAAATATAACAGTCTGGAGATGAATAAGATGAAAACAACGTGTCAAGGGGGAAGAGAACAAGCTTTTCACTGGGAACTGTTAAATAATCTGAATATGACTATCCGACACGAACAAAAAACAAAAACATAAATAAATGCAAGGCACTACAATACAGTAGGGTTTAAGTCCCTACACACCGAGGGTATCTTGATGGAATATGACCTTGCTACCACCAAATTCCATGCTTTCAGCCAAGGGGAATACCCTAGTAGTGAAGGGCTTAATGAAGACCATAACCTATCCCAACACCTCGGCGAAGCCATCCTTATTTAATTCTACAGGTCTGAGGCAGCAGCAACATGTATTACAACATCAAACTGAAGGTATTAACAGTTTCAACCTAAAGCTATTTCCTAGTGTGAGTAAAATGCACTGAAAGCAATAAGCAAAAAATCAGATAGAAATAAAAGAATAAATAATTTTATAAATCAATCAAACAATTAATAAATAAGAAAATAATAATTCAATATGTAAGCACAGAAATAAATAAACAGATAAATGAAAAGTCACCTTCGAGAAGGACGTGTTATTAGGGAATATTCATGCTGCCTGCAGACCATTTTATACATCTCAGGAAAGTCCCCCTAGGAGCGAACTGGTAAAGGATGGTTGTCTCTAGTCCCTCAGGTTAGACTGAATTATTGCTGGAATGAGCAAGAATTAATTAAACATTTCGTATTGAGGTCAAAGGTGTAGCAAAATGTATTAATTTTTCTGATGATACTTCTCGCATTTCGTAAGGAAGCGACACACATGACATGCAAATTGTATTTTTTCTTATTCCGTCCAGACGATTTACTTCAGGTTAGCAGAAATTTCCTACGTTAGACAAACTACATGCAACGGTCAAAAGGCGGAAAAAATACAATAGAAAATAAGTCATGGGAATGAATTTGTTAACCTCTGAAATACGACAATGATTTTTCCATGTTTTCAAACCTTACGTCTTGCAAATCATTCAGCTTAGCAACGCGTCTCCATTTAACCCTTTGACTAAGGTAAATTACTGTTAGCTGAATAGGATTGTCTGCTGAAATTTTGAATAAAATACAAAGTTGCTTCTTCTTAGCCACAACGATAGTTGTGATAAAAATCAACTGTCATAGTGCTCGAGGTTTCAAATGAAGTAATTCTCTTGAAGTCCAGCCACATATGGTTCACCACTGATACCGTATGTTCCTTTATAAAATACATAAACTGAAGTTGCAATAAGAAACAGTAATTGCACAATCCTACGGTGGCAGGAAAGCACTATTATAGTTATTAAAAAATTGGAGGAAATACCGAAATGCTAGATAATTACACTATAACCTGCCTGTCACGTTAGCTTATTCTACAAATGATGAAGAACAAGTCAAAGGGTATCGAAATATGATAATGAGGTGGCTGGGATGAAGAGGAGAGGGAACCCGAGAGAAGAATGAGTGATGAGGTGTGGCAATATTTAAGGGACGGTTGTTTCCTGTGGGAAGTGAGATCATTGCTGCGGAGAGACGGAAGAGTGTGCTGGTCCTTTTGTTGAGGACACCCCTCATACGATGCGGCGTTACGTAACTGATAGTTTGCCAGGTAACTGATAGATTAATAAATGCACATAACTAAATCTCTACCTCGGACAGCTATAACCATTTAAAGTGTTAGAACAGCGGCAAGTTTACTGAGGACTTTTTTTTTTTTTTTTACCATAAGACAAATTTATTCACTCCATGCTGAACGTCATTTGCTGAAGGTACTAATGAAGGCTGAGTTTACATTGTTCAGTTGAACGAGTCTATCCTATAGTGGATATTAAAGCCTGAAGGCAGCAAAAACAGAAATAAAGCTACCTCATTCAGTGCGCTATTATAATCATATAAAGAACCCAAGATGTTTTCTAGAACGTCAGAGAGACGGCCAGAGACCGAGACAGGAAGAGTAAGACAACAAGAGACAGACGAGAGGTCACTCTATTCAGGTCTAGCAGCTGGGGTTTGACATTTGACATTACTGAAGCTCCAAGTCTGTGCCGAATGAAGGTGACAGTGTCGGCCACACCGTGACCCATGCCATTTCACTCCTATCACTCTTCTGCGCCAGGATGTGACTGTCAAACAGGGTGGTGTGCGTTGTTTTTGGAAGTGAGCGTACAGTAAAAACACAGCATTTTTTTCCAGCATGGTATACTCGACTATGTTCTGCAGTCAGAGATTGCATTTTATTTCATATTCTTCCTAAATGCCTGAAGTTTGCTAGGGTATTTTGTGTTTACTCTCTCTCTCTCTCTCTCTCTCTCTCTCTCTCTCTCTCTCTCTCTCTCTCTCTCTCTCTCTCTCTCTCTCTCTCTCTCTATATATATATATATATATATATATATATATATATATATATATATTGTTACGGAACAGAGAGACATAATGAACACTTCAAGTGAGAATACTAAAATCACTACTGTCCCGCAAAGTTCCAGGTTCAAAACAAAAGACTTAGGTAAAATTACAAGTTAAAGTTTAATGCTCAAACTAACAACTAAACATTCAGGACTCATAAGGATAATGTAATGGCAAAAAGGGTTACATATATGGTTAACTGCAATAGCCTCTATTAACACGAAATTAGCAAGAGCAAATTTATCTAAGTCAGCCCTGATAAAATGAGAAAACCGGATAATGCTGAGTTAAAGCAAGATATAATATTATTACAGATACAAAATATTACTAATACTGGCTGACAGTATGGAACCAGTATGAATCATAAAATCTTTACCAGGCTTACGAACCAACGCCTTAGGCTATACTGTACAGTACAAGAAAAATGGTAATAACACTTATACTCAAATTATACAGCAGCTAGATTGCTGGAGACTTCCTGAGCACTCACAAAAATAATAATATACTGTACAGGGGAGGACAGAGATGTGAACAGAATGAGGAGTAGATCTAAGTGGCAACTAATGCAGAGACTGAGCTCATTATATAGGGGGCCGGCAGAGCTTGATTCAACTTGCAAGAAGGATGGGCCAATGAAGGCATAGGGAACAAAGAGTTGACAATCCTGCTCTGAACAACAGAAAGAACGACTTACTCTACTATAAGGGGGAGAAGGGGGGAATGAGGTAGAACACGCAAGCCTGGTCACTATGGAAGCCACGTGGCGAATCGTGAACAAACATGCAGCATACTGTACATTAGGATCAAACAAAGGATGATGCAATCATGAACAAAACTGTATCATAAGTTAGAATTATACAAGGGATGATGAAATCATAGGCTATGTAACAATATATATATATATATATATATATATATATATATATATATATATATATATATGTGTGTGTGTGTGTGTGTGTGTGTGTGTGTGTGTGTGTGTGTGTCCGATAATGAGCGATTGGTGAAAAAGATAACTAGATCTGACGTTAGAGGTGTAAGGCTGAGAGGGAGACCACGAATAGGGTGGATGGACAGCGTGAAGAGAGCGTTGGATGCGAGAGGGATGCCTGTTGAACAAGGAAGAGTGGCTGTGCGTGACATAAATAAATGGAGAGAAACTGTGAATGAATAAATGACGCAGCCCTGAGGGTAAATTCTCCCGCATTTTGTCTGATCAGCTGATCAGGTCAGGTGCGGGTAAGGGAAGGGGGCTATTATTAAGTGGCAAGGGTAAACCAGCTCTATTGTCGGGCCCTGCCGCGGATGTCAGTGATTGCACTGCTCAGTTGACCCTCACGCGGTGTGGTGCAGTGAAGATCTGTTCCTTCTCTCCTTTGGGGCTAAGTTGCGGATGAATGTGTTTGAGTGGATGAGTAAAATGGGAGTGTGTCGTCCTGTCTCGACTACCTCCCTTTCCTTGGAGGAAGCAGCCTTGGTGTATAGATAGGTAGATAGATGTGTCCGACTCAGGGCATGGGCTTCACAGCCTGCTATCAAGGCCCAACAGTCCTCCTACATACCATACACCTCTACATGTCACCACTTCGGTGCTAACACCCACCGTCCATATCGAATACATGCTAGAGCTGTCTCATACAGGACTTGTGTATTGGTATTAGTGGGGGTATTTTTACGACATGTCGTCGGGTCATCTGGTAGATCAGTAAAGCCTGATTTAAAGACATTCAAATCCTTAAACTGTTCTCTGCCCCAGCGGGGATTTGAACCTGGGTCCGTTGGGACTGAAGGCCACCCCTCTACCGATTGAGCCACCACCTACCCCCATATATGTGTGTGTGTGTGTGTGTGTGTGTGTGTGTGTGTGTGTGTGTGTGTGAGGGTTGTGGTAGGTGAGTGACCCACATTTATTACGAATACACCACCTCCACAATGGACACTACCTATTTTCCTGTGTCAAGCGGAATTACTTACGAAATACTTGTAAGTGGAAATGAAAAGCCATACTGCGTGAACATACTGATGTAGTCCGTCATGTGTTCATACCTCCGAGGGTTTTGGCCCCTTCTTGTCCCTGTAGGATAAATAAGAAACAGATACGTAAGTTGCCTACCAGACAGATGCAAGTTCATTAGAGGCCTCACTAGCCATGCAAGTCACATTCATCTTCACATAACAATACAGGATTTTCGGCAAATAACAGTAAAGGAAGTTTCACAATTTGTGTTCTTAATTGGAAAGTGATTGGATCTCTCTTGATTTACGGTAGCCTACACGCACACACACACACACACACACACGTCAAGATGGTGGGCTCTCTCTTGAATGGCGATGGTCTACAGATCCATAACTACAATAACGGAAGATTGGTTTTCACCTTATGAGAGGAATTATACAAATACTTGCTTACAAAACGTGCACACTCCTTTACGTACATGCCACATCCATGCAGTTCATGTACACTAACGGTGGTGTGTGTGTGTGTGTGTGTGTGTGAACAAGTTATTATCGATGCAAGAACCAGAACCTAATATCGAAGCTGAAGTATATTCAGAGGAGACGGCTTTCTCTCAGTAATTCTAAACACATCCAAATGGTTTGCTTGAGTCCACAGAGTCTCGTAATGAAAGTGTTAAGCAGCCCTGTTAGTTCTTTCAGTACAACGTTGCATTCATTTTATTTTCGAGTGAGCGAGGCGAGCAAGAACACCAAATTTGGTCAGAGTTTGGACCCTCCCACATACGTACCAAAGCGAGATTTATCGCATCAGCAAGAAATGGGGGCAGGGGTCGGGAGGAAAACTATAGTACAGTAGCGATTTTTTTTTTTTTTTTTTTTTTTTTTGGATATCTCAGCCAATTTTGAAGTGACAAGAGAGATGGACACCAATTGGGATATCTCATAAAAATCCTCACTTATTTTCATTTCATAGACGGCCCGTAATTCCCAGTAGCTTTTCCGTAAATCGAGGAAAGGATATTTTATACGGCAGATTAGCGTAACAGCCGGCTGCGCAAGAAGTAACGGTCTAATATTGCGTGAGTAGAGCAGCAGCATTTTCCGACGATTGCTGAGAGCAACCAGGTTTTGCTTTTCAAAACAAATAATATCTTCTCTTTGTTTTTTGGGGGGCGGGGGAAAATTGTTGACTGAATCCGAGTCAAACTAACTCAATACCTTGATCAACGAAAGAAACTCTAAATTTCTTATTTCTGACTCGAATCGGAGCGCACCTAGAGATTTGGTGAAAGTAATTTTTGTGAGTGAGAAAAAGCAAAGTCATTATTAACCTACTAGGTCCCAAACCCCACACCTAAAGTTAGTACAAAAGGAGTATTGGTTTTAGTAAGTGTAAGGGAATATTTTTGGTGTAATCTAATGAGTTCTTTATAGTATTTTCAGGTCAGGAAATCAGAGGAGGAGGACAGCCAGATGAGACAATGTTCACCTGTGGACAGTGCAATTACATTTTTTTTTTATTCCTCTCCGTTGTGCGCAAAAAAAAAAAAAAAAAAAAAAAAGAATAGTATTTTTTTTTGTGTTTGTTTATCATAAACATGAAAATAAACATCCAGGGCATCATCTGATGAAAAGAAAAACTCTCTCTCTCTCCGTCTTTGGTAGCGCTATGCGTAAGTTTGCGTAGGAGTCGAGTTGTTTACGGTGTTGCACGGCCAGCACAGCCTGGGCTGTGGCTCGCAATCCACGGGCTCAGCACTACCTGACTTTCTCGCTCGCTCGCTCGAACACATTCCGCACTTTCAGTGTGGGCGTCTCTTACATGCTTGTATTTCTCCTATCTGCAGGCAATTTTCTTCACTTTGGAAATATCTCCTTTATTGCACGAGTTGATGTGGACTAAGAAGAAAAGTGCCATTATGGGTAAAAAGTGAAGTAGACAAATATAGACAGCAAATCAGACAGGTAGACTAAGACTGATATATATATTCTTAGGAAGGTAGGTAGGCAGGTAGAGGGGAGGGGAGGGAAGCAGAGAGGAAGATACAGTTTATTACAGTATCATATGTTCGGAGAGAGAGAGAGAGAGAGAGAGAGAGAGAGAGAGAGAGAGGAGCGAAAAGCAGTCAGAGAGGGAGAGATAATACAATTTACACTAATTTGAAAGCTAATATCAACAATAATATTGTAGTTAAAATTACAAAGGGCTCAGTTATCGTTATTGTATGTGTCTGGTTTGTCATTTGGCATATAATAATTCTGGCCTGTGAATGTTCCCGGCCCTACAGACAGATGCAAGACTTAAGTTACGTCCATTATCACTGATGCAAAACGCAACACTGATCATCATAATAATTACAGTCGCGGCGCACGACTCAGGTTGTCATTATCGTACCCTGGCAAGCTGCCATTCAAAAGTGCGTCCTATTTCGTATCATATTATACATGAATCATATTATTATGCACGAATATATTATACACGAATATTATTATACACGAACATATTATACACGAATCACATGCGTCTCATATTATACACGAAATCAAAAGCAGTTTTGAATGATTGGTTGCCAGGGCACGATAATAACAACCTCAGAGTCGCACGCCGTGACTATAGAAGATTAGATTGCGAATTAACTAAGCTGTGCAAAGTTTCAGCTGTGGTGCCGAATGTAACATTCTTATCTTTCCGAACTTTGTCTTATGTATTACTGTAAATAGCATGATGACGATGATGATGTACCGGGGAGGGCAAATGTTACCGCTGTACCGAGATGCTGTGAAGCACGTATGGCATCTGATTTTGTGCTGTGATGAAATAAATATCTGTCTTCTGGAGTGTGATGTACAACAGCAAAGCTAATTGCTAGGAGTGCACTCCGCCAGAGCGAATGTTTTTGCTGAGCGGTAATGTAAGTGCGCGTCCACACGTGTGCGCAAACAGGTGTTGGCAACATGTAATCAACACAGTAACGAACACGCTGCAAACATGTTGGGAGCAGCAGCGTCCAAAACATGATGGCAACATCATGATGAAGTCTCAGCTCCCTCGTAAGGACACACTTAACTCATCGCCTCTGCTGCCAGTGTTCGAAACTACGCTGAAACATGTTTGCATACATCTGTCTAAATACTGTTGCAAACATGTTCCCGAATATGTTGCCAGCTGTGTTGCCAACATATGTTCGAATACACGTGTGGACTCGCCCTAATGCTGTGTATTTTATGTAAAACTCTTCAATAGCGATACATCTTTCAACAGTTTGTATCAGCAGTCTCTGGACAATTTAATTAAGTATATGAAAGACCTCTCGTACCCAAGGGATATATGAACATTTTCCCGGATGCCTCCAGTTCAAAGTCTCCATTATACTGATTAATACAAAAGAAAGGACACTTTTGATGGCTGCACCCACCCTTCAATACTAAAGAAGAAAGAATTAGTTATTTCCACGGGAGGCGTAGAGGCCACCCCCGAGAGTCCCACCCTCTATAAACTCTGGCGTGAGTGAAGGTTTACTACTGTACAAAGTTTCGTGTGTCTACATAAAAACTATGGCGTCGTCCCTCAGCTCATCCTTTTGCTCCAGGAAAACCAGTTAGACCAACAGCTAATACCACCCTCCAACCGGAGGTCCATGGTAGAGGACCCTCCTGATTCCTTTTCATTCAATCAGAGTCTACAGCAGGAGTGACTCCCTGGTGAGTGGCTTTAAAGCAAGCAACACTTTGTCCGGCCAGCAAGTAACTCTTCCTCACCACATAGAAATTCCCAGTGATGCTCTTACAGTCGCGATGCTTCACCATGTCCTGTAGTTCACCACATGAACCACAGCCTGCCACCCACAGCAGCAGTGTCCTGAGAGCAGCAGGTCCTTGCCAAATCAGCTGACGCCACTCAAAAGTCTCCTTTGAACTCCTGCAGTTGAGGTGGACTAGAAACGCCTTGTGCTCTCTTTATTGCCGGTCCTGCCCAGCACCAGTCTGGTTTTAGAAGTCGTCAAGGGAAGATCATTCACTTCATGGTGACTGCCATGAAACTATTTTTTGTTGTTTCTGCAACCTCAGGCTACATTCGATATGAACCCAGTGAACCTCCGGACACAACCACTTCAGTCGGCAGTTACAAGAGATCTTTTGTTAAGGTTATGTTAAAGGACCTAATGTGTTATGATAGTTTGGTGTATGAGGTGAGTGTGTTTGTGGTGCGGAAAGCTGCATTGGTGTGTGGGAATGGAGGACTGTCTGTTTGCTGTATTTTGTGTTGAGACTGAAATTAGGCACGATGGAGGTCACCCTGAAGTGTTGCTATGTGCAACTGTGTCTCTTTGGGTAGGGTAGTTTTCGAAGGGTGAATGTCTGGCATTGGTTAGTGAAGGATGCTCTTTGGCTGGAGATTAATTGGCCGTGATGGCCGTGTGTGGCGTGTGTTTGTGAAACATAGTGTTATGGGAAGGGGGAATGAAGGATGTTATCGAGCCACACTGCGTAACGTTGGGCAGGTGCACGTTGTTTTACCTTTTTGTGGTGTGAGCTGATGCAGTATAAATTTGCAAGGATGGGATAGTTCTTGAGCTACGAGTAGAGCGTTGATCCTTATAAGGAAGTAATTTTGTTTCTTGATGTAGGTGATGTGTCTGTGAATTTCGTATGTCCTTTTATTATTATTCTTTAGGCTTTGTTTTTGCTCTATAAGCTTTTCCATGTTTGTGGGGGGTTAAGTTCACTACCTAATTTGGAATAACGTAATTTATTGTCATTCGAATGACCTGTTCATAATAGGTGTTCAGAGATTCTTGCTGCTATCCGGAGATAGTGCCTGCATGAGTTATCAAGGAATTCATTGTAAGAGATGACTTTAGAGTTGTGTTGCTTGTATCATGAGAAAAGGTTATGTGTGTGTTCAAAGCAACAACTAAAATTCTGCGGACGTCATTCCGGTGTTTGGTTAAAAGTTAACCCTGTGACTGTGTTTGAGACTGATGAGATTCATGCCTATCTCAAGAGAAAAGATGGTAATTGATGTGGTTGACGAAGCAGTCATTGTTTTGTTGAAGCCAGTGGTTTCTTGCCGTAGGTACTGTTGAAGCTGTCCCGCTGCGTGTTGAGTTCTGGTGTTGTGAAGCTGTTGTTGTCATTGGTATATGGCAGTAACTGCTACTGAAGGAGGAGGGTTGGCAGTTCGTGGACGAAAAGCATACAAAATGAGGGTGAAAGGACTAAGCTCAGTGGAACGCTGTAGGATACTGGTCTGAATTTGAAACTTTAGCTTGGTAGGGTACCTGAGAATCTGCCTGACAGTAGGTCAACCATTTTTTATCGTTGCATTGCATGTTTTTGTCCATGATTTTGCAGGTCATGATGTGTGTTGGTACTGTATCAAAATCTACGCCGATGTCTGTCGCTGCTAGGGTGATTATTACCGGTAATTCTTTCATAATAAAACAATTCGGGATAAATTGGATTAATTTGACGAGGTGTGTGAAGCATGAGTGAATAGGTCGGAATCCGTTTAGGATGTCAGATAGAGTAAAATAAGAACCAAGTTCTTCAGGATTAATCTTTCATAAGGTTTTGGATGGTGCACAGTGTGGCGAAATTAGTCTAAAAGATTATCTATTGGGTGGTTTTCCTATGATGATTGTTTTCTCTCCTATATCCGGGATTTGGTTTTGAGTCCTAGAAAATTTGAAAATTTCAGTGAGCCTTTTTATTGATATGAGGGACAAGTGTTTTAAGTGTGGCGTTGAAGATGATGAAGACGATATGAGATAATGATTCTAATGGCGCAGAGGATGGTACTGACATTAATACTGATGATATTGATGACGATGACGAGAAAATAATTCAAGTGTGTGAGGTTGTTGTGGAACCAGATAACCCGCCGACATGTCATAAAAGTACCCCCGCTAATACCAATACACCAGTCCTGTATGAGACAGCCCTAGCATGTATTCAATATGGACGGTGGGTGTTAGCGCCGAAGTGGTGACATGTAGAGAGGTGTATGTATGTAGGAGGACTACTGGGCCTTGAGAGCAGGCTGTGAAGCCTATGCCCAGAAGTCGGACACATAAAAAAAAAAAATAATAAATAAAAGGGTGGGGCGCCGCCATGTCACCCCGTCATAAGCTGTAATCAAGACGTCGTGCTTGATTGCAGTATAATGTATCAGTCTCACGACGCTGCATTTTTAACTTCTTGCTATTTCATTGGGTAAAAATTACTTCAGAAATTGATGGCGCCTTTCTCTCTAAATTACACCATTGTACCACGCTAGATGCCGCGAGTATGACATTATGGCATAAGAAAGAACCGCAGAATGGTGTCAGTACGCGAGGATGGTGTGTGTGTGTGTGTGTGTGTGTGTGTGTGTGTGTGTGTGTGTGTGTGTGTGTGTGTGTGTGTGTGTGTGTGTGTGTGTGTGTGTCTAGAGATCTGCTGGAGGTAAATATGAAGCATTTTGAAATAAGAATTAACTAATATTTTAAGTTGCTTTGGTATTGATGAGGTAATTGGAAATTATATTCTCTCACCTTCGCTAATGCAGGTTTTCCTAAGCTGAATAACACTATCTGATGCAGGCAAGAAGAAAAACGTATCGATAAATAAACTTCATGGCAGTAAGTAGGTTACTGAAGATTATTTCTATCACCTTCATTGCTTAGATGACTCGTAAAATTATATGGAAAGGAGGATATAGAGAGAGTAATGTAAAAAAAATCATGATAGGAAAGTGACTGGGGTGTAGTGCTAGTTCTTTCACTAAGAAACGTTTTTCTTTAACTGAATAACATCCCTCCTTTTTTTTGATAAATAGTATTTCTTGTTTTTTCTTTAACTGAATAACATCCCTCCTTTTTTTGATAAATAGTATTTCTTGTTTGTAACTATAAAGTAAAAAGAAGTCAGGACAAAATACTTCAATCACACATATATTTCTTCTCTCAGTGAGATTTTCCTACCCTTCCAAACGAAACATCCCTTTCTTTATGATGCAGGGGCTATTTTTTACAAGGACTATTGTTGGCAGAACAATAAATTAGATGAAAAGTGTTTTAGCAGAGAACAGTGCTTAAGAAAGCATTTGAGCTCACTTTCCACCGAAGAATATCCAATTAATGAGTAATGTAATTAGGTGTTAGCCAAACTCGGCAGGAGTTAACCAGAGTGGAAAAAACATACCATGGAACACAGGGCATTTACCAGAAATATACTCAAGTATACATGTACAGTCAGGTGGCGATACCCAGAATAAAACAAAAATTTCATTGTCAGACGAGACGTTCTCCTGTGATGAATAAACTCGTCTGTTGTCAGCTAAAGGAGAATCCCTGTTTAACTCTGTTGAGCCACGATATTTACACGTAACGCGTAATATCATGTGTCAGTAGCAGGGATAAAACCCATATCTAACCTTTTATCGGCCTGGCAACCTCCATGTGAAGAGTACTATTATCTGCTGTTCAGTAGATGTGACACCCTCCTGTGTGTGTGTGTGTGTGTGTGTGTGTGTGTGTGTGTGTGTGTGTGTGTGTGTGTGTGTGTGTGTGTGTGTGTGTGTGCAAAACTGCGAGCCATCCGACTGATTGAGCACGGTAAGCGGGTTGGTAGCTGGTGGCCGGGTCTTTGGGTAGGTTGATGTAGGATGATGGTTTGACAGGTGGGTTGTGTTTAGTGCAGTGTCCTTCAGCTTCTTCTAAGTTCATGCACCCTTCCGGGAGGCATATTCCCGATGTCTACTGCTATTCGGCACTCATGCGAGCTGCTGAGCTGTGGCTGACATTCGGGTCGTAGCTCACAAACCAATCACATGATTCTCTTCTAACTGTTCTCTGTATTTTCCGGCAAAAAGTACCAAGAGAAACCCAGCCTATCCTAACCTAACCTTACCTAACCTAAACCGGGTCGGGTATCGAATTCCAGCAGACTTCGGGAATATGCTTCCGGGTGTATTTGAGAAATTCAATTACCCTGGCTCCTAGGACGATTAAATACCAAAAAATTACATATTTCAGGGTTTTCTTTGGTTTTAAGACTGTTAATATATATAAATAAAGGAATTAAGTCTCTATTTCAAATATAGAAAATAGCTACTTGGTCTTAAATATTTGTTAAATAGGTGCTAAATATATAATACACCAGTATGATTAGATATGTATATATTATGTATTATTATTTTTAAGAGTGCGTAGCATGTCCTTTTCCAAATGGTTGAAAAAAATATAAATGGAGTATCACACTGTACACAAGTTACAAACTAGCTCATCAAAATGGTGTTGTATTCAGTGGCTGGGTTGTTGCTGCATTGTTCCAACAGTCTTTTCAAAGCGAGGTTTTATTTCACATTTTAATGTCCCCCTCATTATGAAATCCATATCCTTTAACTGGTTTGCTTTTTTTTTTTTTTTTTTAATATCCACCAGATCAGAGAAGCCTCCTTCTGCCAGATAATATGTTGTTGGCATCCGCCTGTCACAGTCATCCGTGCAAGTTCTTGGTTGTTTGGAATTCCTAAAAGTGAGCACTGAAATGTCCATAGCAGGAGAATTCATGGAATGATGACTTCTGTGCAAAATCAACGGACAGTTCTAGCAAAGTAGTTGCCAATTATTCCAGATTGGCTGATCCCGTATTAGCTGAGACAAAGGGGTTTACGTACATTCTTCGAGTGTTCTTGCCTCTTGATCAGGGAAATAGATACAAAAAGTCTTTTCCAGATTGTCCGTATAAAATAAAAATCTTAATATTTTCCACCAGTGAAGGAGACAGCACTTCCCATCTGCACTCTTTCAAGAACTGATCAAGGGACCTAAAACTATGGAAGTCCTTAGTTTCAACTTTTCTTTTCTACAACCCAGTCTTCAACTTGAAAGCTTCAATCTTGCCAGCTATATCAAAAATATCTCCACCTTTGCCTTGAAGTAATAATTTTAACTGATTCAGCCTCTCAAAGATAGAAGCCATGTATGATAATCTGGCAATCTAGTACTGTTTGATGTCCTGGAGCTTGACAACCTTTTCAACTTCTTCTGTCAGAAAAACGCACATTTCTTCTCTTAGTGTTAGAAATATGTTCAATACTTTGTTACGAAACAGTCAGCGAACATCTGCATGTATTAGAAGCTTAGATAATACTTACCTGTTTCCTTGTCTACTACTTTACCTACCTCCTTACCTACCTACCTCCGTACCTTTCTGGCTACCCAGTTATCTACCTACCTACCTCCTTAACTACCTCACAATCTACCTCCGGCTATTTCACTGTTTGCATACCATTTTGTCAACCTACTTACCTGCCTATAAACCTCCCTACCTCCACAACCTAATGCAAAGGCGACTCTGGCGCTTATTTATTTTCTTATCTATATGCAGTTTGCCAAACTCGCTGGGTGCATCAGGATTGTGCTGAGGGCATAAATTTATTTGAATGCTCCTTCCGATGATGCCAATTTTATGCTTATATTTCGGTAAATACAGTCGTTTGCTGTATGTCCTCGACATTTTTAGGTCACTGTATCCATGGGGTTGACGTTGGCGTGTCCACCACTCTGGTGGGAGCACACTGTCAACTTGAGAGGATTCATTTCACACATCATCCATCAAAACCGGTCCATCTCTACGGTCCGTAGACCCGAACGAACGGACGGACAGACGTAAAACTCATCCCAGGTTAACCGTACGAGGCCCTTAACTTCGTCTTAAGGAATTTTACATCGAACGGACATTGCATGTGGCTCGAGGATATTCCCAGCTGCACCAGTAGCAGTGTCTTAGCAAAGTGTTCCTCGTGCACTCTGGCATTCAGGACGACAACGTCTATTTAAAATTCATTTTTGCTACATCCAGATGATTTTATGTATTTAATGGGAGACATCTGGAACTGAATGGAGTTCATATAACCTTTAAACCAGTGACAGCTTGAGATCTTTGACTTGAATTATTTTATCTCGTAGGCGCTTGCGTGAAGTAAAAAGTAAAAGTCATCGTAATGAAGAGGTTAACACTGGACAACAGGTCTTCGTTCAGTATCAGACCCTGACTGCGACTTCCATCCATTAAGAGGCAGGATTAGAGAGTGAGCAGGAGCCATGGCTGGCCAGTGTGCTGTACAACACTACGGGTAAAATGTTGCTGTGGTGGTGGGCGACGCCACATGCCAGGCTGAAGTATTCTGAACATTTTACCTTCACCGTTGCACCTGCTGTATGGTTCTGGGTTGGTATTCATCAAGGAACCTAACTTCCTGAATTTAGGGACGCATTTCATTGGTTTGTTACTCCTGCCTTCAGACGATTTTGATCAAATTAGACGGGATCTTTCACCCTTTGAATCCGGTGACGTATTTGATTTGTGTATTCTTGCTGCCAACAGACAGTTTTATTGAATCTAACGAGACCTTCTCTGTCAGTGTGATGAAGTATGTAACTCCTCTAGTTCGAAAAGATTCTACCAAACTCGAAATACAAATGTGTCAGAGAAATGAAGTGCTTAACTATTTTGAAGGACACAACAAGTCGCCATGCCAGTGTAGTTTTATCCGAGGTCATTTAGTTTTTCATAGTTGTAGCATTTATGATCACTTCAGTTTCGTTTTGAAGTGGAAGGTCTATGCAAATAATCTTAAACACAGAGTAGCCTGAAGAAAGTATACGAACGTCACTGCAGTCGGGTTGTGATGTGCACGGTATGAACATGCAACCTTATAAACAACTTAAGAAAGTTTGTAAAC
Organism: Coenobita brevimanus; assembly: GCF_032717465.1. NCBI lineage: Eukaryota > Metazoa > Arthropoda > Malacostraca > Decapoda > Coenobitidae > Coenobita > Coenobita brevimanus. The sequence continues at coordinate 22,584,394 of NC_136987.1, read as the reverse complement.
ATGATACCTGGCCAAACAACAACGAGGAAGAATGTCCTTGGTAAAAGTGCTGAACAGTCCTAACATGGAAGGCTTTGATCACGCTCTGGTTACCTCCCAATTTTCTAGGCTTCCCACCAATTTTTTCCCTGTCTCTGTGTTTGTTTGTTGATGTATTTTCCTATTATAGTTTCTTTGCCGTATAGATATGAATATTTCAAATTGCTTGTTGCAAGGTTGAGTCCTCAGCTACCTTGATTCGCTTCAGGTACAGTCAGGAACATGAGTTAGCCAACTGTTCCATTGCGTTTGCTTCACACTTACGGCGTATCCGTCATTTTCCTCCCAAACATATCATTTTGAAGAGAGTCATTAATAAGCAAAGAACTTACTAAGTCTCTCTCAGCTTCGGAATATTTGCCAGCCGAGAGGAATGAGAATTACTGTAGAAGCGATGAATAAGGAGAGTATTTGTTCCTGGTCGTTCTTTGCTCTCAGTCTGGTAACTAGTGTCCTGGTACACTCCAGTAGCATCAACATTTATATTTCCGTTTGCGAAAGTATTTGACGTTATGTTACAAACAGAAATAATTGTCTTTTCATCAGTAGTTCCTCTTCTCCTAAAAATGGTTTTTATGTGGCTCAATAAATATTTTTTGATTATATTTTATAGCATTTTATTATCATCATCCAGAACTTTCCCATCCCAAAGTGAATAATTTAGCCCAGTAATATCAGACGTTTTCATTCATCTGAGAGTGGGTTATACATGACTATGTTAGTACTGATGTCTTTTCCGTCTCAGTGTAGGGACAACTCTACTGTTCTATTGTATCTAAAGGCAGACGATAATATTCAGCAATATAAGTCATTCAAGGTTAATAGTATTAAGGTAGATAATCAGTTTACTCTGCCTCAGTAGTCTTCCCCAAGACTGTGAGTCGCAGTAACTGATTTACAACCAGGTCTCCAGCTGGACTGCTGGATGAACAGGGAAAAGGGAATGCAAACTCCCTAAAATCTGACTGGCCTGAGAATCGAACCCTAGTTCCTACCAGTTGCGAGCTGCATGTACAAACCAATGCACCACCCGCTCCCCCATCACCATTCTTCACCTGTATATCCTCCAGATACGACAGTTTGTGTGCATTGTGTAAATAGCTCATTACCGCATAATGATGTCTTCTCACTTTCATGCTGGAATCTTCCTCACCTGAAAAACATCGTCTGCTTATTACAAGGAATAAAATCCCTTATTGCGGCCGTGGCATTCAAGGATGTAGGAATGCTGATAACCAAGCCAGAAGCCAGAAAGAGAGAGAGAGAGAGAGAGAGAGAGAGATTTAATATTAAAAGAGGTGTTGGCATGCAGGTAACTCATTCCTTTAGGTCAATCGCTCTCCTCTCATATCATTTGCCCGCTTAGTGCTTACTCTTTGTCTCTCTCTCTCTCTCTCTCTTGTTCGCATACATTGTTATCGCCCACTTTCAGGCGGAACAATAATGTTTTTGCCCGCGTCTGTGTGTGTGTGTGTGTGTGTGTGTGTGTGTGTGTGTGTGTGTGTGTGTGTGTTACTAGTCTGTGTATTTGTTATCATTATATCTCATGAACGGCTTGAGCTATCAACATGAAACCATCAGTGTGTCAAGATGTTGCCAAAATCTTGGACGAGTTCGAAAATGGGCACTCTAGGTCAAGGTCACCAAAATGGCTGCCAAAGGTCAACTAGTTTTTATCGCCTACCTTTAGCACCAGTATATCTCATGAACGGCTTGAGCTATCAACATGAAAACTTCAGGGTATCAAGATATGGCCAAAATCCTCCCCCCCCCTCCAGGGGAAGGCGCTGCCCCCAGACCCCCCTCCCAGTGGGGGCGTTGCCCCCCGGCCCTCTCCTGGGGGGGCGCCCCCCGTGGGGGGCTGCGCTTGTAACTTGGCCAACAGCATATTCTGGCGGACGATTGGCATTTGGCTCTTGAATGCTTTTCTTCCATTTAATATGGATTGGCTTTTTGTGAAAAGCGGAGACTGAATTTCGTAGAGTTTTAGAATTTTCTTCACCTTTGGTTTGTAAGTAGCTTGTTACTTGGCCAACAGCATATTCTGGCGGGCGATTAGCATTCGGCCCCCGAATGCTTTACTTTCATTTCACTTGTACTTCCTTCATTAATCATTCTTTTCCCATGGCAACAGAAATTGTTATAAAAGGGGACATGCAACAAATGGAAATCAGGAGCCTTAAGTGCACTGGTTAGCACGCCCAGCAACAGACTGAAAGTACCCGAGTGTGACTTTTGGGCTGGTCAGTCTCTTGGACAGTTTTTCTCCTTGTCCTTGTCACCCAGCAATAATTTTGTGGACCTGTATATGACATGGACTGTTGTGAGGCCTAATGCAGGGGAAGACTGGGACTTACCAAGCAGTGGTTGTCAGCCATAATGATCCTCGTGCAGTTTAGGCTGTTGTCAGAACCTTATTATTGTTCTTTTTTGTCTGGATCATCGATGTTGAAGCTACACGGAAAAGCAAAGTTTAAAATTGATATTTCCTTCCCTACGATGACGTGTTTGTATATTAATCTTTGTATAACAGAATATTTAATCGGCTTAGGAGGCTTACTTGTAGTGAAGGGATTAATGAAGGCTGTAAAAATCCATTATATTCGTAATTCGGAATGTGTCCTTAGCATATCAAATCGCATTAAAAGTGTAACCGTCTTAATTTCTGAAGGCCACTCCTAAGCTGAATAACATCTTCTGGCTGTGGTCATGATCAAGTACAACAGCTGTATGGAAGAGGTAAGTGGAGACTGTTTCCTGACCATTTAACTCCCCGGATTAGACATAAGATTAATTAAATGGCCCGTTGACATTTAGTTATAATCTTAAAAAGTTGTCATTGTACTGAGAGGGTTGAAAATAAAAGAAAGAATACATTGACCTGTCTTCGTTATTAGTCTCCACCTATCACTTAGGTGGAAACTATTGTTTTTGCTGGTATTATTATTATTCCGGCCTGAGAGTCTCGCAATGATTCCAAGAGAACCGAAGATTATGTGAGGAATCTGAAGGGCCCAGGTTATGTGTCCTGGCATGGGCCATTGTTGATAGAAAAAAAAATTAAAATCCTTTATGTGCAGTGCAAGGGCGTGTCATAAATGTCATATAAGAATTATATTGTGAATGAGGTAAGTTGGTCGTGTCTACTGGAGATTTCAGTGGGACCTGAACAAGAAATCTGATTTGCCTAGGTTATGTGCCCTAGTATGGGCCATTGCTGATAGAAATTAAAAATCCAAATTTCCCGAGTGGGGTCAAGGTAAACAGTTTGTAGAATTTAGTGACTGTCCACAGGACAGTTACTGAGTTCTAGTTTTATATTTGTCCTTCAAATTATTTTATTATTATTATTATTATTAGTAGTAGTAGTAGTAGTAGTAGTCTCCACCTATTAAACAGGTGGAGACTATTGTTTTTGCTGGTATTATTATTATTCCGGCCTCAGAGTCTCGCGACGATTCCAGGAAAGCAAGACACTGCTCAAGGAATCTGATGGGCCCAGGTTATGTGTTCTGGCGTGGGTCATTCCTGATAGAAAAAAAAATCGAAATCCTTAAAGCACTGTGGAAGGGCATGTCAGAAAGTATCATATCAGTACTGAAGTATGTTTTGAACGAGATAAGTCGGTCGGGTCTACCGGAGATTTTAATGGGACCTGAGCAAGGAATCTGAATAGTCCAGGTTTTGTGTCCAGGTTTGGGCCATTGCTGGTAGAAAAAAAAATCCAGATCTTCCCAATGGGGTCAAGGTCACTGTAAGAATCAGTAGGTGGAAACTAGTGTCTGCCCGCGAGACAATTGCTGAGTTATAGTTATTATAATTATTATTTTTTTTCAGCTGAGTCAACCATTTCCAATAAGACAATCTTCATTAACTTTCATCAGTGGATGCTATCTTGAGTTGAATAAAGTGGTCTGATAACAGCAAGTAGATCATAGAAAATGATGTACTCAGACTGATTAATAGATTAAAGCCTTGATATGTGATTAAGTGGTGGATGGGGGATGGGAAGGAGGAGGGGGGGGAGGACTCTAGGGAGGTCAATAGGGGATAGGGAGGAATTTGAGGAGGTCAGTGGACTGGGAAGGGGGGCATGGCAGGCGAGGGGCCATTGTGATGACGTAGGGAATTATGCTCTGCTGGTGGTCAAACTTCCGAACTTGAGTTTGGTATTTATTTCTTTTTCAGAAGGGTTTATGTCAGGCCTTGTTATGTTAGAGTTGGTTGGGCTGTTAGTATTACGTTAGTTCGAGTTAAGGTAGGTTAGGTGTCTCGAGCAGGTACGTAAAGTTATTTAGACTCGTAGGATTAAGTTAGGCTGGTAGGACTGGGTATCGCTAGGCTGTTAGAATTGGCGTAGGTCACGATGAGTTAAGTTGGCTTAATAGTATTTGGACAGATTAGCTTAGGTTAATGTAAAATATCAGGAGTAGGGTAGATTAGGCTGTTAGGATTACATTAAGTTGGATTAGGCTGATAGGGTTAGGTTGTCTTACATTAGGCTGTTAGGATTAGAGTAGGTTGGGTTTGGATTTCAAGATTAGGTCATGCTAATTTCGTTAGACTGGGACAAGCGTTTAGGAAATAGTTTGGATTAGGTTAGGATACGAGATGAAACTGATAAGATTAGGTTAGGTTTAGGATTAGGCTAGGTTTGTGTGTTAGGACTAGGTTTGGGTTAAATAAAGTAAGCTCTGTTATTCTAGAAAGAGAAAACTTACACTAAGAAGACAAATGCCAGTGTGATTACCACACACTTCTTTTTCCTCTGTACAGGGGAATAATTATACCTGATTTCCAATCCTCTGGGATCCTACCTACCTCAATCTGCACATCCTCAGGAAGTAGACTGTAGCACCAGTCGAACAGGGCTGTACCCGAGATGGATGGCAAGCTGGTGACAGGGAGGGCTGGAGCTCCCGTTTCACCAGCCTTCAGTATCTGTTCCTGACCATATCCCTTTGCTGAACATTTTCATTGTGTTCATTAACACAGAGTATTAAAACATACTCTCGCAATACCTCTACCTTCAACTGTCTACACCACACTACATGCATATTAGATATCGCATCTTCTATATTATTCCCCCTTAGCAATGGTCGCTGCATTAATATAAGCAAATTCGTTGGTATCTCGGGTTACCACCACTGGCAGGGTAGGGCTGGCGGCATAGGGTCCTCATGGTCACAATCAAGCGACTGTACAGACAGCAGTTGTTGCAAATACTGTTCATGCTCGTCAGCGGAGAAGCACAGATTCTACCTTATATTTCACTGTTATCCATAGTCTTAGTACCAGTCTGGATTCCGTCCACTTTTTCCTCTAGTCAGTATCTCCTCTAGCTCTGTTCCTCACAGAAATAGAAATCTCTCCCTCTACTGACATATCCCCTTGTTGTTTTCCTGGTTACTATCTCCCCACACAAACTTCCGTAACAAGGGTGGCACGTGTTGTTATATCACATCTGAATTTGCAGTTGACACTATTTGAACTTCACTTCATCTAATTGTGTTTACTCATCATATAAAGTAAATCATTTAAATTTTACCAAATATATTTGCGTAGTTTTTCGCTCCCCCAATGTTTCTTCAAAACCCAGTGTATTAGACTCCATATCCACACAGTCGGCTAACCTTATCCTCACCCTTACCATTGAAATTACTGTTTTGAGTGATTTTAATGTTCATAATGACGAAAGGTTATCGCATTCTGCCGGGACTGACGATACTGGTCTAGAATGCGAGCTGTTTGCAGAATCGTTTAATCTTACGCAACTGGTAAAACAACCGGTCAGAATACCAGATAACTCTGATCATAACACATATCTCATGAACCTGTTTATGTCAAAGAATCCAGATCAGTACAGGGGAGAAGTACTGTCACCTCTTGGATTTTCCGACCACAATCTCATCAAAGCCTTATTTGTTAGTTGCCCAAACCTCCCCGTTCTGAACCAGTCAGGGCAGCCAGATGACACTTTCATAGGGCAGACTGTGATGGAAATTATCTTGCTGATTTTCCATGACAGTTTTTCTTCTCCAGTGACATCAATTCTGTCCAGTCCCATACAAGCTGTTATGGAATTGCTTATACCTTGTCAACAGTTCACTAAAAGATCGAAATCCCCAAAATGGTTGGACAGCAATTGTGCCAGAGCAACGACCCAAAAGTCTTTGGTATATAACTTTTACTTAAAATCAGAATCATCTGAATCACTCAATCAATTCAAAATTTGCTAGAAACCATGCAAAAGCAGTAATTAATCTCGCTTAACAACCACTCTTCCAGACTACGAAATAATCTTAATGACAATAGAATATTCTGGTCAATTCTCAGTTCTTTCAATAGCTACTGCAACAAGTCATCACTCATTCCCCCATTAAAATCTTCAGATAGTAACACCATAATTGACCCACGTGGTATAGCAACTATCCTTGCCAGTATATTTGTCAGAAATTCTACCAAATAGGAAGTCGATCAGAAAGTTCCTGTACAAAACTTGACTCACCAGAAATAGCTCCATATAAGATACAGACTAGAAACGTGAAATCCAGTCTAGACAATTTACCAACCAATAAAGCTCCAGATCCACAAGGAATTCCTCCAATTATTTTGAAAAAGTGTTCCCCAGAACTTGCTTCTCTTTTAGCTAAATTATTCAGACTATGCATGTGTACTTCTTCATTTCCTAATTCTTGGAAAGAAGCCAATATCCAATCATTTCCAAAGAAAGAAAGTTCCTCTGACCTATGATTACAGACTAATAGCTATCACATCTTTTCTTGGTAAAGTATTTGAGACTGAAATTAATAAATACATTATTCTACATCATGAATCCAAGAACTTAATTAGTGATAAACGGTATGGTTTTCGCCATGAAAGATCCACTGTTGATATACTCAATCTCCTGACTCATGTCATCCATCAATCAATTGACCAACAATAGCCCTTTGATATTTCTAAAGCTTTTGACAGAGTGTGGCACTGTTCCGTGTTACGCAAACTTCCTTGCTATAGCCCATAATCCTTGGCTCCTCTAATTTCCTCATATCTTAGCAACAGAAAGATAAAAGTAGATGATGAATATTCCAATTTCCACTTGATTAATGCCGGCGTGCCACAAGGATCAGTTCTGGCTCCAATCATATTCCTAATTCATATTAATGATCGCTTATCTGTCCCCCATAATCCCATTCATTCACATGCAGATGACTCAACACTTCACAGTTCATTCGCACTTAACCACCCATTCACAAAGTTTAATATCTTTAACTTACAACTCAGTACAGCAGTCTCCATAAATCAAGACTTATCTACGATCATGGAATGGGGTCAAAAAACGTTCTATCATTCAACGTTAGGAAAACCAAATATATACAATTTACTAATATGTAGATATTGCCTGATTCCTATATTACCTCTAATGCTACTAATATTCCTATCACTAAAAGGATTGAAATTTTCTGTGTTTCATTTAACAGTGCCCTCAGCTGGACCTGTCATGTTAGATCACTTGTTAAAACCCCTTCAAAGAAACTTGGTAGAGTCCGTAATTTCTTCACTGACGAGCAGTTAGCTATAATATACCAGAGTCGTGTGCACTCTCAGCTGGAATATTGCTCACCCTTGTGGAATGGAAGTGGAGAGGTTGCACTAAAACAACTGGACAAAATTCAGAACAAAGCTATTACAGTTATTTAATAACCTTACTATTACAAATGAACTACCTCTCATACAGGTAAGAAAGAAGGTTCCCTCCCTTGCATTATTGTACAGATACTTTTATGACAAATGCTCAGATGATGTTGCGTCCATTGTGCCACCTCTCCATGCGTTCCCTCGAGCTACACGAGTATCTGGTAGAGCTCATGACTGGACTGCCACACTGCCATACTGCAGAACTTCTGCTATCAGAATTCTTTTATTCCACAAACTGCATCTCTTTGGAACTCGCTTCCTAAGGGTGGTTTCCCCCGAAACTTCAACCTACGGCTGTTCAAATCCAACTGTTACAGATTTTTTATGAATGTAGGACGCCTGTAGTGAGGTGTATGGATTATTCTTTTATTTTAATTCTTTGGTTTTCCTTCCTCTGTTCTGTTGCTGTCAAAAAAAAGAGAAAAACATTGGAGTAAAGCTGCATCTAAAAGAAGGTAATAAATTTAGTTCTAATTTAGTTATTTAGTCAGTGGAAAGATATAGATATAGTGGATTCCCTATCGGCAAAATGTAAGAGTTGATGTGAAGCGAGCAATTCAATATAGAAAAAAGTTCAATAATTGTAGAGCGCGGTAGAAGAGACGGAATGGCTGGTAACTGCCAAAGTTGTGGAGCGAGTTATAATTGCTGCACAAAGTTACCCCAATCGATCGATCCATCCATCCATCCACCAGTTCAGCATTTCCCCACAAAGAGCATAGGAGTCCAGGTCTAGGCTATTTAATCGTGTCACTTAGGACAGGAGAATCAACCACTCACTCCTGAGAGAGAGAGAAAAAAAAATACTTCCTATAACTTTTACTGATAAGTCTAATCCACATCTGGTTGAAAAACCTTAACCCAATAGACCACCGGGCATTCATTGTTTGGTTACATGGCTTCCTGACGTGTAAGAAATAATTTCGCATACCACTAAACAGCGAGGCGCCTGATAGGTGGCACTGTGTCAAGAAAGTGGATGGTGGGCGACACCATTCATCATTAATCACTAATTATTTTCAGTATATGACTGGGTGTTTCAGTTAAAGTATGGCGAAAAATCCATAGGAATGTAAAGCATTTGTAAAACACATAAGATAAAAAAAACAGTAGTTCTGAAGCTACCAAAGATGTGGAATGACTTTACAAATGTTTTTCCCATCAGCTGCAGTTACTAACTCTTGAACACGAGGACGTCTTTTCAGGCATAGCCTTGCTGCCTCGAGACAGTTTAACTTACCCGAGGGGAGGCCTGCTGTAGTCTACAGTATGTATAATACTGTTTTCTTTGTATTTGGGTCTTGCTATATCCGGATTTTTATTTTTTTCAGCGTAGAAAAGGCTTGGAACTAGGAGTGAGAAATAGCCTCCATTAATTGTTTCGATACTAGGGGCCTCTCCTGCACTACGGAAATCATCCGACAGTAGCAAGAGTTTAACATGAATTACGTCATCGTAAAGAATGGGTGTATGATCTTGGTTCGGAGTCGTAATTTCAGTTTGGGACCCATATTCTCGTTGTCTTTGGAGACTTCCTAATAGCTGTTTTTTTTTTTTTCAGCATTTTATAACATATTACATCTTAATATCCTGTTCATTGTTTGTTGCTGGGAATAGATTCAACCTCCAACAATACTTTCATTACCATATTGGTCTGAATACATCACAAAATAATACAACTTGCATGGTGGGGTTGAAGGTGGTAAAGTAATCAGTGTGAGTGATGGCCTGGCATTGTGTGCATGGGTTCGACACTCCAAGAGGCAGCAGAAGGGTTGTAAATTCTGTAATGTCCACAGGGGTACACTGGTTACCCACCCAACAGTGTTGTGGAATAAGCCAGCCTAGCCTCAGCACCCTACACCTCGACAACCAGTAATATGCCTGATTATACATTGATATTAATTACCTAACTTACAAGATGATCCATTGATCGGCCTAGCTAGTTGTCTGTCTGTCTATATATCTATCTGCTTATCTATTTCTGTCTGTGTATATCAGGTTGTCTCCATCTACCTGTCTGCCCGGCTGTCTGGCTATCTAATTGTCTGTTTGTCAGTCTATCCTATTGTCTGTCAGTCTGCCTGCCTGTCCATCAATGTCTGTCTATCTATGTAGGTTTATATTGAACTATCTATCACTCTATGCAGCTGTTTTGGCTCTTTCTGTATATTTACACATGTCTGTCCGTCTATCTGCTTATATATATATCTGTGCGTGTCTGTCTATCCATCTATTAATCCACCACAGGTAGAGTAGGAAACAGCACTAAATTCGTGATTTTCTTTCGCTTCAATTTTTCTGTACAGCTGATAACCTACAATGCAGGTATATGTGATAAATGAACCAGTGTGTACCCACACAACACTGATAGCACCAGTAAATGTTCGTGTTTGTACAAAGTGCCCGATATGAGGTGGAAGTAAATATCCTACTGAGTTCCCTCAAAGATATTATATACCTCGCTGCAGCTGGTACACACACACACACACACACACACACACACACACACACACACACACACACACACACACACACACACACACACACACACACACACACACACACACACACACACACACACACACACACACACACACACACACACACCAATAATATGTAGTAAACGAGGGCGTTCATCATCCACTCATCCTATGTAGTGCTGCCTTCAGGCGACTTCACTGACTGACAAGCCAAACGGTGTCCTGTAAACCAGAAAACTCTTTACTATGGTGGATGGCAACCAAATAACCAAATGACGTTTGGTGGTCTCGTGGGTTAAGGCGCTCCAACCCAGTGGACCCTGGATGAGGGAAGGTTAGGATTTCTTGCCTTAAACGCCGGGAATGAATAGCCTATCCCCGAGCCCCGACGCCCCTTATGGAGCAAGAAAGGACTGGATGATGGATGGATGAATGAACGGTGTATATCAATGATATTTACCTGGTGTATCAATGACACTTGGAGGTTAACACTGGTACTTTTAAAGGATTAAATAATTTGGTATGTGGCAGCAGCAATAATAAAATACAAAACAATCACAACACTGATGGGGTTAAACATACGACCGTAATGGCCTGGTAATACTGAGGCCAGAATCAGGTGTACTGTGATGCAAGTCGTCCGATCGACAAGATATACGTAAAGACTGGATTAGGAACAATCCGCTGTAGTATGTCTCCACCTCGGGGATGAAGCCATCTTTCAATAATAACTTTTAATAAGTCATCACCCATTCCCCATTGAAAATCTTCAGATGCAAACACTATAAATGACCCTCATGGTAAAGCTAACATCCTTGCCAGTATGTTTGCCAAATTCTACATCAGATGAAGTCAGTCAGAACGTTCCTGTACTAGAACTTGACTCTCTCGAAAATGGTCGACTAAAGATACAGATTAGATACGTAAAATCTGTCCCAGACAATTTGCTAACCAACAAAGCCCCAGATCCAGATGAAATTCCTCCAATCGTTTTGAAAAAAGTATTCCCTAGATCTTGCTCCTGTTCCAGCTAAATTATTCAGACTATGCATACGTACTTTTTCATTCCATAATTCTTGTAAAGAAGCCAATATCCACCCAATTCCGAAGAAAGGACGTTCCTCTGATCCCTCTGATTACAGACCAATAGCTATCACATCTTCTCTTGTTAAAGGACAGTATTAAAGATTATCATTAATAAGCACATTGTTAAAGATACTGAATCCAATACCATAATCATTAGTGACAGACAGTATCGTTCTCGCCACGAATGATCCATTGTTGACATACTAAATCTCTTGACTCATTCCATCCACCAGTCAATTGACCAACAAGGAGAAACCCATGCAGTAGCCCTTGATATTTCTAAAGCTTTCGACAGACTGTGGCACCATTCCCTGATATCCAAACTCTCATGCTATGGCCTAACGTTTTTTGTTGCTATAGTTTCTGCTCGCTCTCAGTCACTACCTCTGGCTGGAGTAATTGTGTGCTGATCCTCACACCCAGCGAAGATCAAATTTTGTCTGTTCAAGGCGGCAGTTGGCAATTGGAGGAATGCCAATCCATAATGACAGTGATCTCTAACAAAGCCTCTAATTACTACGTTAACACAAAACAACAGATCTTCCTTTTGTGTTTGATCCTGGTTCCGTTTCCCTCCAACTAAGACAAACGTACAGGATGAGCAGAAATAATAACCCGCGTGTGCACATATTTATTATTCCATAAGAATTACAGATTCGTTCGAGTACATCAGATCAAGTTAATCTGATCGATCCGCCAGACCAGAAGGAGGTAAATGATAAATACACCGACTGTCCAACAAATGACCCTGGAAAGCAAAAAAATCACTGTGAGATTGAATTATGTGATGCTTTCTTGTTCATGTGCAGTTTCTGTAACAAATGGAGGCCGTGAAGAGACAAATTTTACCGATGTTTAGGATATATATATATAAGCAACTTGAATACTACGATTTTTTTCCTTAATCTGTGTGTTTGTACGAAGCAGAGAGGTGCAGATTAACCTTGTCACTGTCATGGTTATGAAGCTAACATTAGATGAATCTATGTTTTGTGCTGCACCTTCGAGAAGCCGTCTGAAACCCAACTGTTGTACCGTGTAAATAATAAATAAACATTCTCTTTAACCCGAGAACGTGATATTAAATTCATCATAATTAACATAAGACTATTAAATAAAATCCTTAGCCTATGGACTCAACTATCTGTTTATTCTAGCTAACTTGAGACGATTGTATTCCACTCTAGCTGGAAAATCTCTCCATATCTAATTTTAAACGTCCTGAGATCACAGTATTAAGTTCTTCACTATGTGGACTTGTTTAAAATCATGGCGCTACCTGATGATTTCCTTCAGTTATTGGAGCCACCTAGTAGCGAAGGTGTTCATGAAGGTTGCATTTAACCCCACCAGTTCCAAATGTCTGTCTTGAGATTTAAATAATATACATACATCAAGAAAAAAGAAAAAAACGTATTTGAACCAAAGAGGTTATACAAGTAAGTCGGTCATCGTACTGATATGGTTGCGTTTATGCGTACTGAAGTGACGGCGTGCCCACACCCGACGTGGGCGGGCAGCTCGACTATGCACGCTTATATCGTGTTTTTTTTCGGTTCCAAAAAGGCTTCTGATCCACAGGGCTGAGGAACATCACTTTTGTCACTGGAGAAGTTACCCTCCCCACTCAGTGGTTCATACATGGGCACAAGTGTTGAAGGGTCTGAAGTGTAAGGTGTGAAGTGTGTGTAAACCGTGTTGTATTGGCCGTGTTTAGGAACGTGAGAGTCTGTTTAAAGTATGTAGCTGAGGCAACCCCGAGGAAGTGCTACTATATGAGACCGCATGAAAAGGACATAACTACTGCACCCACCAGATAGGACTGAACTCAGTCAGGATTAGCCTAGTAGACGCAAATGTTTACTATCCGATCGCATATTAAGAATGTGTCAGCGGCACCTGAGGACTAGTGTCCAAGTCCTGCCCTGCATCACATGACGCACAATGAGAATCTGGAACACTGACATACACATAGGACCCCACCCCCTGGATGGCCATTTCCACGGTCCTCACTCACAACTTCCAGAACACTCTTGTTTGAAATGAGTCCCTATGACAGGATATTGAAATTTTGATGATTCATAATAGATGTCTGGTGAAGAGTGGGAAGAAATTTATTTTTTTAGGAAAGACAGTGAAAGAATAAAATCTTCCGATCTTCTCATCGAGCAAGAGCAAATCTGAGTTGCAAAGCAGAAATGCTCGTAAAGTTTGTTTGTGAATCTGGCCATTGCTCTTCCCTCCCTCCCAACTCCCAGAACTCTGTGCTCTTGTGTGTTGTGTGTTGAGGGCAGAGACCCTGTGACAAGATACTGAAGTCTAGGAGGTTCAAAATGTATTTGTGGTGAAGAGTGGGAGGCTGACTGGATAGTGTGAGACTGACAGACTCTGGCATGTGAGTGTGATGATCAAGAGGCTATGACAGGATACTCGAGGTGCGAAGACTGGGAGTTCAGGCATACCGAGAAGTTATTAATTTCTGGAAACCCCTACGGGCAGGTAACAGAGAGAGAGAGAGAGAGAGAGAGAGAGAGAGAGAGAGAGAGAGAGAGAGGAATAAGAGGTTAACTATAGAAGGCAAAATGAGCAGGAAGTGATATTGTTTCCCTCGTTATCAGGTGGATCAAGAGATATAATTAAATAAGAAACTCTTCTGATTGCTGGAAACCCGTAAGCAAGATGGGAAGGGGATGGGGTGGTTGTGCTGGTAGTTGTGGTGGTGATATATGTGGGGAAGGGGTTAGGACACTGGTTCTGAAACTTGGAGCCATGGCCTCCAAAGGGGGCCACAGCAGGATTGTAGGGGGAAGAAGAGTAGGCTGGTGTAAGTAGTAAACCACAGTGTGTCTGGATTACACTCGGGTGAGGGGGCCATGTGTTTAACCTTGTCACCTTGCCGCCTCTCGCTCCAGAGCATACTTGCTACATTTCAACACCCCTGAGCCAATGAGTGAACAGGAAAAAATATGGCTAAGTGGCAACACTTTATATGCATTATACCGCGATGAACTTGTTGTCGAGCAAGCCATATATAAAGTTCTATTTGCCTTTGTAGAAGGAATTCTTTCAACAGACTTCGGACTGTGTGCAGGGTGCAAGTGTGTCTCCTTCGCTCCGTGTTGTAAACTCTCTCTCTCGGCCACGATCCCAGCTGGCACCAGCAGATGTGTGTTTGTGAGAAATATCTATTGCTTTGTGTAAAATATTCTAGTGTTACTTGCGAGATATTTAATTGATATTAGTATTGTAAAACTGACATATTTGTTTTCTCTCGCCATCTATCTACTGTATCTTTTGATATATTTAGATATAGATATAGTTTTATAGTTTATGTATTCCTCCACTCCTCCCTGCCAGCTCACTGGTGATCTCTCTGTCACACCTGCACCTTTGATATTGCTCTCACATATTCTCTTTGTAATCTCATTTCTGTTCATCCTCTCATTCATTAGTTTATTTTTTAATATCATTGGCCACTTGCACCAAAAAATACAGCATTGATTGAAAATAAATGACTACACTCAACTAACTAATTCACTTATATCAAACGGTTTGAGTTAAAATCAGTGCTGAAAAAGGATCACCATGTTAAGTTGAATTTAAATCAAACGGCTTTCCCAAACCCGACTTCACTGCAGATTTGGCAGCTGTGACTCGAAATTTATGACAGACAATGTGAAAGTTTAATGCAGGGTAGAGTTGGCTACCAAATATTTAAAGCAGTATTTGTTTTTTGCTACTTTCTTATAATTATCGATGTTTTGGGATAATTACGCATTCATATTTGGTATCTAATGATGCTTTTGTTACGTTTGACACCTTTTTTGCCTATTTTTGCAACAGCATTTATTGTTCACTGTCAATATCTGTGACAGTGTGAAAATTATATGGTAAATATTAAATATGATTATTCAAAGTGTAATACTGAATTTAGCTGTTCTGCACGATATATCACATTATTTTCTTACAGTGTACTATGATTTTATATGATATTTGCATAGGTAAAGGCGACGACGGAACACGGCTACCACACGCAGAGAATTCGGAGAATTTAATAGTTACTATGATGCCAGACAAATCTTGTTTCAGTTGCCCTAGTGGTAACATCTACATTATTAACTCGAAAGCTATTTTAACTTATTAAAAACAAAAAAATAGGAAACAAATGAATGCAGTATTGTTTGAAACAAAAATACTAAAAACCAGTGACTTTTTACTGCATGAAATTTAATTCACTTGCTTGTGGGTAAAAATAAATCATGCTAGTTTGGTGAAAGTCGTTTGTTGCTAGAGATTTTTTTTTTTTTTTTCAACGTTGATTTTAAATCAATGTAGTGAACTAATTCACTCTGGCGCAAGTGGTCACATAATTTTTTACTTTATCATTCGTCAGTTTCTATCTGTTTAACCATTTTTTATTTAGATTTGCGATGGCTTCCAGGGTTTCTAAGAAGCCGAAGTACAATGACGAATACATTAATTTCGGATTTACGTCAGTCCTCGCTGATGGTATCGAGAAATCTCAGTGTGTGATGTGTCTCAGTGCTGGGGAATGATTCTATGAGGCCTGGTAAGCCGAAGCATCATCTAAACAATCCACCCTCAGTAAGCGGAGAAAGACCCCAGTTTCTTCACGTGCTATGAACTGAGTTTAGGAAGACAGAGACTGGATGGGAGTGGTGCTTTCCAACAATAGAATTTAAGTGTAGTAGAGGCATCATATAATGATTCCCTTGAAATAACAAGGAAGAAAAAAGCCCACACAATTGGTGAAACTTTAATCAAGCCGTGTTACTGTGAACATGATCAAGTGGGTTCTTGGAGTGTCAAATGCACATACTTTAAGATTACGCAGATTTCCTTGTCAAACGACACGATGAAACGGAGAATTAGTGAAATGTCAGCTGATATCATAGAAGAAGAGATAGTGGTGAGTAAATTGTCTCCACCTATAGTCTGTTTGATTGACCTGTGCAGCTGAGACGCATGGGCCGTGAAGGGTGTGTTTGAATCGCGGCTGCTGATTGGCCGCCGATGATTGAAATTTACGGCTATTCTTAACTCATATATTTATATTTTTAAACTGCCTTCAGTACAAGCTGCCAGATTAAATACAGAAAAATTTCCGAAGCTGATGAGGTCAAAATTCGCTTTAAAAGTTTACTGTTACCAAAGAAAATTAAAGTTGATTATAAAGCTTCAGAAAACGATGAATGACATGTGAAATATATTATCCACCCACGGTGTACACCTACGTCCGCATGTTGCACTGTAATATCCACCCACGGTGTACACCTTCGTCCGCATGTTGCACCACAGTATATGCCTGCATTTACTTCAATGACATCATCGGCGGCCAATCAGCAGCCGCGTATCAAACACACCCTACTTGCCCCATACATCTCAGCTGCACAGGTCAATCAAATAGACTATAGTATATGAGCAGTACAAGTGGCTGAGTCAAATACTCGTGTTTGTTAGGTATGTATTTATGCATGACATCAAAGATGAACATCTGTTCTGACACAGTTTGAAACTATTACAAAAGCTTTAGATTTTATGGAAGAGTTGACTTCTTTCTTCACAACTAACGGAATAGCCTGGGAAATTTGTTGTGGAGTCTGTACTGATGGGGCTCCGGCAATGCTGAGGTCTAAATCGGAGCTGCAGAAGGATGTCAAGAAAGTAGCTCCGAATACGAAAGTGGTTCATTGTATGATCCAATGTTTTGCACTGACGTCAAAAACCCTCCCTGATGCCCTTTGCATGATCCTGGAGGTGGTGGTAAAATATGTCAACTTTGCGAAAACTGGAGGTTTGAACTCTCTTCTTTTCCAGAAACTGTGAAGACATGGATTCAAAACATGAATCCCTCCCCTTTTACTCCAAAGTCATATGGCCCGCCAAGGGCAATGTTGTGAACAGAGTATCTGAGCTTCGGAGAGAACTTAAACTTTTCCTGAAAATGAAAGGGAAAATTATGACCTACTAAATCTCTTCAACCAGGCGTTGTGGGAGTCACGTCTTGCGTACCTGGCCGACATTTTTGAGCAGCTAAACAGGTTGAATCTTAAGCTACAAGGCAGGGAAAGAATTGTATTTCACCTCAAGGACTGAATTCGTGCATTTCTTGCTAAACTCCAGAACTGGCAGAGGAAAGTGAGTGCAGAAAATGTTGCCATGTTTGAGAATGTTTCAACTGTTCTTGACGAGATTGAAGATCGCCTACTTAACCCATCATTGAAAAGTTAAATAATTCAGCATCTGAAATCCTTGAAAAGTGAGCTCAAAAGATACTTCCCAGAACTCAAGAACGAAGAAGGGAAATTGTTGAGGAATCCATTCTCTGACACTCCTGATATTGCTGCCATTCCCGATGATGTTGAGGACGAATTCCTTGACTCCAAGAACGATTCTGCTGCCAGAGACCTTTAAGAAGAAAAATCTTTGACTGTGTTCTAATGCTTGGTATCAGTCATATCCAAAAGTTAGTGAAATCTCACTTAGAGTCCTCTTGCCATTTTCCACAACTTATTTATGTTCATCTGGTTTGTCGACGGATTTATACATACAAATTAAAAGCCGAAACCAGTTCGATGTGGATCCAGATATGAGATGTGCGTTATCAGTGAATCAACCTCGAATCAGTCGACCGACTGAAAGCAAGCTGTGCCATCCAACCCATTGATATGTGACAAAATATGCATTCGGATGGATACTGTAAGCAATAAAAAAAGTGGAGAGCACCCAAATAGTTGTCTTCACTAATATTTGTAGGGAACTTGAGAGAAAACTGAGGGTGGGACACAACGATGTTATCCACATAAGTGGGGAATGAAGTGAAAAATTTTTGAGAAACACTGGGTTAGAAGAATGGAGGTAGGATGAGAGGAACACGAGTTTTAGGAGAATGGGGGGGGGGGATAGGATGAGAGGAACAAGAAGTTAGATTGATGCAGGAGGCTAGAAATTGGTCATAGGAAAACATCATATGAGAAGTGCATTTTCGTCCGTAAACGTTCCGTCAAATTATTCCTACCAAGAATTTCGTAATTTTATCCTGGACAGTAATTAAGAACTGAACCAAATGGCCTGTTGTATATATTTTATACGCTGTATGCAGACGGCTTCGGCTTATGAAAGCTCTGTCATTCTTAATAGGTTAATGGATAACTGGGGCGGCGATGGCTGACTCGGTAGATAGATGGCCTGCAGTCCTAATGGACCCAGATTCGATTCCTCTCCGGGGCAGGGAAAAGTTTAAAGATTTGATTTTCATAAAGCAGAGTTTACTGATCTACTAGAAGACTCACCTTAAGAATACCCCCTGTAATACCATTACACCAGTCCTCAGTGAGACAGCCTGAACATTTATTCAATATGGACGGTGGGTGGTAGCACCGAAGTGGTTACGTGTGGAGGTGTATGGTACTCGTATGTAGGAGGACTACTGAGGTTTAGGAACAGGTTGTGAAGCCAATGCTGAGTCAGACACATAAAAAAAATCGATCTGCTCCACATAGAAATATAGTATAAAAATGAACAAAATAGCCTGATAATATCAAGAATACTCGTAAAGTATGAATTTATGTCCTCTGCTTGAAGATATTAAATAAAAAAGGCTATTTTTTAGTAGACGGTTCAGTATCTACAGGGTGACCCCCAAAAAACTCTCGCATATCGAAAGGCCGTAGCACTTGCAGTAGTGAGGCGGAAGGGGCGGGGCTAGGGTCTGTTGTAGCCCAACCCTAACCGTCCTCAGTTGCCAACATGGCATGGTCGGGAACACACCGTGCGTTTGCTGTCGAAGCGTTCTTCACAAGCAAGTGTTCTGTGATCGCCGTGCAGAGTGCCTTTCGAAGACGTTTCAGTATTCCACGGAACCAAAACGTTCCAGATCGGAAAACCATCTTGTAATGGGTTGAGAATTTCAGGGCAACAGGCTCAGCCTTAAATGGAAAATCACTTGGTTGACCTAGCAGCGCTTGTACGCCTGAGAATATTGAAGCATTGAGGTGATCTGTTGTGCAATCTCCAAGACGTTCTGCGTGGAAGCATGCTTTAGCTGTAGGGATATCCCGGGAAACTGCAAGGAGAATCTTACACAAAGACCTTCACTTCCATCCATACAAAATGATGGTTGAGCAAGAACTCAATGCGAGAGACTGGATAAGCTGCAGGGAGTTATGCGAGAACATTCTGCAACATGTTCCAGAAGATGCTGTTCTCTTGTGCAGTGACGAAGCTCATTTTCATTTGAGTGGCTCTGAAAACAAACAAAATTATTGCTATTGGTCTGAAGACAACCCTCTCATGCTGCACGAAAGACCGTTGCACTCCGAAAGAGTGACTGTGTGGTGCGTTGTTGGCATCGTGGGTCCTTATTTCTTTGAAGAGGGTGGTGTAACTGTTACTGTAACGTCTGACCGTTACATTGATACGCACATAAACTTTCTAAGGCCACAACTCGAACACCTTGAGCTTGAAGAACTTGATGTGTGGTTTCAGCAAGATGGAGCTACGGCACACACAGCTCGAAGATCATTGCAAGTGCTGAGGGAAATGTTTCGGGATCGGGTGATCTCATTGTGTGGCGATGTTGGTGTTCCCCTGACCTCGCCCCTTGTGATTTTTTTCTGTGGGGCTACCTTAAATCACGAGTGTATACTCATCGATTCCAAACTCTTGAAGCCCTTAATGTTGCTATTCAGCAGGAGATAGCCGCTGTTCCACCCGACATGACCCGTTGAGCCATGGCAGCCTTCAGAAATCGCCTCCAAGCGTGTATAGACAATGACGGCCACCATTTGAAGAATGTCATCTTTAAAACATGATGAATAAAAACTGTACTGAATGAAGTTTCATGTGTGCAAATAATATTTTGGTCATCTTTAACCTTTTTTTTTTTCATTTAAGTTTGAAATATGGGAGGTTTCTCTGGGTCACCCTGTGCTTGCGTCAGAGAACCAGTTTTATTGCTCTTCTACAGTAAATGAATCCTTGAAACAGGTGACGTAGAATTTAGGTCACTCTTGCTATTTCCAGACGAAATTAAAATTGGAATAGGTGTCCACAGTGAAAGTGTGAAACGTGTTCGAGCGTGAGAGCAAGTCAGGCAGTGCTGAATAATATCTCATGTGCTCATCATCATCCTCTAATTTCCTGACCTGAAAAAACTAAAAGGAACTTATTAGATTACACCAAAAAAAGTCCCTCACACTTCCTAAAGCCAATACTCCTCTTGCATTAATTTTAGGTCTAGGGCCAAACAGAAAGTATTATTTGTTTTGAAAAGACAAAAACTTGGTTGCTGTCAGCAATCGTCGGAAAATACTGCTGCGCTACTCATGCAACCTTAGACCGTTTCTTCTTGCGCAGCCGGCTGTTCCACTAATCTGCCTTATAAAAAATCGTTTCCTCGATTTACGGAAAAACTATTGGGAATTCCGCTGTCTATGAAATGAAAATAATTGGGGATTTTTTGGCGATTCCAAATTTGGTGTCTATCTTTCTTGAAAGATTGGGTGAGATATCCAAAAAAAGTTTGCTACTCTTCTACAGATATTGTCCTGACCCCATTTCTTGTGGATGCGATAAATATTTCGCTCGGGTACATATGTCAGGGGTCCAAACTGTGACTTAATGTGGTGTTTGAGCGAGCGAAGCGAGCGAGAACAATTAACTCTGGAAGGCCATGAAGCGGTGAAACGATTAACGAAAACAATATGTATTCCATACAGCGCAAGGAGTCTCTAATAACCTGAATAAATTCTGCCGGTAGTAGCAAGGACGTAACCAGACTGATAAGAACCTGGCTCCCTGCAAAGTAATATAAAATAGCAACGGTTTAGAACCAAGGGTAAAAGGCATGTGTGTGCTTTTGAGACAAACCCGGAGATATAATTGATTTCCTGGGACGTCCACGAGTGATGAGGCAGAGAGGTGAGGCGAGGGTAGAGACTGACTTCTCGGTCTTTGTGGTAAAGGCGTACGAGGAAAGAGCAGGGACCACATTACGTATGGCATTCCGAAACAGGCAGCATTACTCTTATCGTGACGAGGGAACTGCCTCAGCCCCCGGGTCTTGATTTCACAGCATCCAGAAAAGCCGTATAAAATATCCAGAATTAAGAAGAATGAACTATAATAATTAATCTTTAGTGGATAAGTGGATGATTGTGAAGTGTGTAAGGTCAGATGTGAAGCGTGTGCAAAGTAAAAATAGAGGTGCTTTGTTCATAAGCACTGAATGGCAGGAAGGAATGAAAAACTGCAAGTGTATCATCTGGCAGGTGTTATATGTGTCCATATGAAAATGGTGAAAGTGGAACTGATCACTGCATTTCCGCTTTGAAATGAGACAAATGAGGGAGAAGACAAGTTGTTGGGCCAACTAGATCAGTGATATGACAAACTCCCAGGAATAATTCCAGAGTTGACCTGTTGTATACACTAAGGACTGGGAGATACGGTTAACTCTTGCATTATAGAGGTGGACAGTAAGGGGATGAGAGTTTGCTGCTAGACGGGTGCTACACGCGCAGCGCAGTGGTGGTGGGATGCAAGCAGACAGTTCAGAGAAGCAGTGACCATTGAAGCTGCGATAGAAAAGAGATAAAGATGCAACAGTGCAGCGAAGAGACAGAGGTTGAAGGGAGCCAATAAGAGGAGGAGAGTTAATGAGTCGAAAAGCCTTTGACTTCACCTTGTTGAGAAGAACTGTATGTGGGGAGCCACCCTACACATGAGAGTTGTACTCTACACAGGGCTAATGAAACCCGTGTATAAAGTCAACAACTGTGCAGGGGTAAAGTACTTAAACGTGGCCTAAAATGGCCCCTTCACCTTGAACTCTCACTTGTAACAAGAGAATTACAAGAGATTAATATGTTTGTCACGAAGTGTAATGGAAAGAACACAGCAGCAGTGTCATATTCTGCCACTCAGGCAGGCAAGAAAACGAAAACCTGGGTCAAGATTAAGTGAAAGAATTATGCCAGTTTTCAGTTCCTGCCGGTTTCCATTATTCATGCACACTCATGTATTACTTGATCCACTTTATTCATAAACACATTTTTTCCACTTCACCCAGTTTTCTTCCAAACTCTTCTCCTACCTAACCCTGGACATATAGACACAGCGCTTTTAGCCATGTAAACTCTCTCTCTCTCTCTCTCTCTCTCTCTCTCTCTCTCTCTCTCACACACACACACACACACACACACACACACACACACACACACACACACACACACACACACACACATACACACCAATATAGAAATCTTCATACGCTTCTCGGTGAAAACTCGGCTAGAACTGCCGAAATTTGGGGGACACAATCCTGCTCGTCTCGTGTAGCCGAGAATCAGCATCACCGGCTTTCAAAGTGTCCACTGGTGCTTCAGCAAGAACTTTTTTTTTTTAGGGCTGTTGTGAAGTTGTTCAGGCTCTGTATACTGATATATTAGTTGTGGTCAGTTGTGTAGAGTTGTAAAGGTAGCAAGTGTCGCCTTAAACTTTATAGACAGTATTGTAAAGACAGTTTTGAAGAGTTGTCCGACAATTATTAAACCTCTTGAAATGTTGCTTTGGAATTAAGTGTTGATGTATTCAGTAGTTCAGTATACATAACCTCACCCAATCAATTAGTTATTCAGAGGTGGGCATAGTGACATCATAACAGGGCATTATAGTTAAACAAAGGTTAGCTGGCGGGTTGGGAGAGTGGGAAAGGCCTTGTCCAGTGGGTTCATCAGCTCACACTGAGGGTCACCAGTACATCGGCTCTTCCTTTCTTTCTCCTTTTGATTATTTTCCTGTAGATCTAAGAGTATGGCACACATTCCAATGTGCTCATCCATTTCAATGCTGTTCTTGTGTATACATGTGGTTGAAAATTCAGGGTTGTATTCATTGTAAAAATACAACTTGGTGTCAATACAAAATTTAACGGTCGTGCCGACACGGTGTAAAATTCGGCTGAACTCCGTGTGACCAAAACTGCCTGCAAATTTCCTCAAAACCGGAGCTGCAATTTATCGACGGTGATCTCCAACCAGACAAGTATCCTGTGACCAGGCCTTTAATGAAGTATACATATGGCTTAGTAAAGTTTTTTGAACTCTCATGAGCAAAATAAAAAAGAATGTTGTCCGTTCCAGGGCATAAGCAAAATATATTATACGCTCGATTTAACAGTAAAATAATATTCCCTGTTAGACAGACACACAGACAGGCACAGACTGTTTGCATTAACGCAGTTCCTACGATGACGTGTTGTTACCTCCGACTAGGAGGCTATGTCTTGCCTGCGTTATTTATTTATTTATTTTTCTGTCTGTATGCAGGATTAATAAAAAAGTTATGAACGATTTTTGATGAAATTTTGAGGAAGGGTGGGCCATGGGCGAAGTAGGAAATTATTAAATTTTGTGACGGATATGGATGCGGATCCTGAGTATTCGGCACAATATCTCTGTAATTTCTGAATGAATTTGGCACAATATCTCTATAATTTCTGAATGAATTTGGCACAATATCTCTATAATTTCTGAATGAATTTGGCACAATATCTCTATAATTTCTGAATGAATTTGGCACAATATCTCTATAATTTCTGAATGAATTTCAGCAACATCTTCTGGAAAAGTGGGCCATGGATCAGGAAATAATTGGTTGAATTTTGAGGCTGATCCTGATCCTATATCCCTGGATCCGAATCCTTCTATTGGCATTGGCGGAGGTATGTTCGTCCTGAGTTCTTTCTAGTTTTAGTTATCTTAACTATCCTCAGATGTACTTCATCATTTTAAATGAGCCCTCTGCTACCGAAGGGGTTACCAACTCCTATACCTAACCTTTCCTCTCTAAATACTCTCAAAACACTTTAAAAGAAAAAATCAGATTCCTGGATGAATTCAAAATAATCATAAAATACAAACGGTTTCCGTGCAAGATGGAGCAGAAAAAGTTCAGCCTTGCATGATAAGGGAATGCATAAAGAAATTTCACTTGATTTTATATTCATAGTTCGCCAGCTGTGGTCTGTACATATCTTACGAGCCTAATCATTGCATGAATAAATGGAAATTTTGATTTCTATGGTATTAAGTATGCTCTAGGATCATGTTACAAAGCCAGTATTACTTATGTAACTTCAACTAACTCGTTTGTTTTTGCGTGGTTGATGAATTGTCTACATGTGACATTTTCTCGGTTTGGGGGTCTTCCACCCCCCTACACACACAAGTGGCTCATCAACAAAGGAGCAAAGTGTAAAAAATGTGAAGTGCGTCCATGAACACAACCTCCTGCTCGTAAAATTGCTAGTAGGCAGCGCGTATTTTTCGGAACCTATTTTTTCACAAATCAAATTTTGTTTGATCTAGCTTCCATTTATATCACAAATAAAAACCCTTGTCTGCTGACCGCCTGGGAATTACGTTCTTTTTTCGTCTTGTTTTTAAATATTTTTTTTTTATTCCCTAATTTCATTCAACGCGTTTGGAATGTGGCTTTTTATTCTTTGCTTAATCACATCACTTTGATGACGTTTTCATATATTGTTTTTTTGACATCTCTGTATGATTTTGTATCCCCTCAGGATACACCTTTTTTTAACTGAAAGGTTGTCATTATGCCCTCAGTAATCCTTTACCAAGAGATTCTTTCGTAACTGATCATCTGGATTTAGCAATAAAAACTAAAAGATCAACACTGTAGTTGAAGGAGTTAGGATGCCATCAGGGGTTTATTTGGTTAACCACTTCACTAAGATAATGTCTGTAATATAAGCACAATGGTCTGTTATACTTAGCTTAAATAGAACCTGTAGAACCCATACTACTAAAGGCATTCATTATACCGGTAGCTAACCCCTGTGTAGGCAGTCTTCCCTAAGCTGAATCAAATCATCTGCCGGCAAGAACATACCATAAAGTGGTGTCATTGTAGAGCGGGGGATAAAATAATTTCATGCATCTATCTGGTTCTTTAATGTCATCATCTCGATTTGACTTGCATAATTAATTTTTCTTGATTTTTAAAAATATTTACTTGACTAGATGGTTAGCTGAAGGACAGCTTGCGAGTATTCTAAAGCAGCTGGATTAATTAATGATCAGATTTTTAATTCCTTCCATAACTGAAGGCTTTTTAACGTAACGGTTTGTTTAACTGAAAGTCAGTTAAAAAATTTTCCTGGATAGGTGAAAGCTAATTCACATTTTCTTTTCGTAGCTAAAATTCATAACCCAATGCATCAGTTTAGCACAGTGTATTTGTAGGAATATACAGTAGAGTATATATATATATATATATATATATATATATATATATATATATATATATCAGCCATTTGAGTGTCCACTGCAGGACCGGCCTATCCCGACCGAAGTGGAGACGATATAGCCAATGTATGTCTACCAAGTGGCTTAGGCTGTCTGGTAGTGATTGTATGTAGGGTGAGAAGTGCTTGTAAGTGTGATTGTTGAGTTGGAATTGCTTTGGATGTGTGTGTAGTCTGTGAACCAAGTGTGATCAGCCCGCGCAAACCGACTGGGTGCAAGCATACTTTTCAGTATGCGACACTAGTTCATCCACAGCACCCCTTGTGTCCACCAATGCAGTACGTGGCCTGAAGAACGCTCCCAAAGTTTATTACCCTGGCGGGGCGCGAACCCTCGTTCTTCAGTGTACGAAAATGCACACTTTTCCACTGTACCGCAGTCTCCATATATATATATATATATATATATATATATATATATATATATATATATATATATATATATATATATATATATAACTGACTTTCCTATATTACTCTGCTAACTCAGGATCCGTATTAAGGCCGATTCAGGCCCGATTCAGGCCCGATTCACACGACCCGTTTTGGTTCCGACAGGCAGTCCGGTGGCTAGACGCGGTCGAGATTTCTTAAATGCATCCTAATGTAGCTATTCACATGACCCGTCAAGCTGACGGCGGCAACAGTCCATCGGCCGACCGACACGTCACGGATATCTTTTCGAGAAATCCTGGCCGGCTAGCTGGCGACTTGACGCCGGCCTGACGGGTTGGTGATGGCTCATGTGAACGAGGACACGAAGCGTACCCGTCCATTCCACGACTCGCTGTTACCGCCTTGTCCATGTAGATAACACATACTGTTCATTGTTTGGCATCATGGACGAAAGGCTGATCGAACTTATGCGTTCTTATGAAGAGTTATTTGATAAGACTAACAAGGAGTACAGTGATAATCTGCATAAAGATAAGATATGGAAAGTGATCGTCGAGGAAGTAAACAAACCAGATGAGTGTGTCATTAGTCTATTATACATGAAATTATAACTCATAATCTTTGCAGGTAAAATTCAGTTTTTTCTAGCCTTAATACAGGATATGCTATATCACTCAGCCTTAATACAGGAGATGCTATATCACTCCCAAGGTAGTGCTTCAGAAGGACTACTGAAAAATTTTACCTCATCATCTGCCAGTTCTTTATACAAGGTCCAGAATTCTCCCTCGAACTTTCTCTTTTTCAGTGTGTACCCATAACCTTTTCCTCTTTCCACGAACTTTTTCTTCATCCTCTTCTAATATGGAGCAATTGCCACCAAATTCCGTGGAGACCGACCGGTCATGATCCTCACGCAACAATGGGCACACACTGAATAATGATGCTGGACGGACCGGGAACGCATCATGTGAATACACAACAGTCTGACTGCGTCAAGCCGGCGGCCTGTCTGTCGGAACCAAAACGGGTCGTGTGAATCGGGCCTGAATCAGGCATCATGTGAATACACAACGCTCTGAAGGCGTCAAGCCAGCGGCCTGCCTGTTGGAACCAAACCGGGTCGTGTGAATCGGGCCTGAATCAGCCTTTACACGGTCAACATATAATCTTAACAGCCATTCTAAGAGTTGCTAAGGTCGCTGACTGCTGCAGTAAACATTGTGCTTTAACACCTGCACGAGATGCAATCGTTACCTTTACCCGTAACATAACTACTGTATTCTTTCTTTGTAATTTGCAATTTACAGCAAACAACAGTTTTTTTCTCTCTTACCAGTTTACAGTCTATTGCATATAAGGGAAATTTTTGCCAACACATGTAGCATAAACAGGGTGCATAGCTTTTTTTGTATATAACATACAACGCAGATCAACAGTGTCAATAAGAGAAAACTGATAACCATATCTACTATATGTGCATTATGTAACGCTTTTTTACACGAACACCATTAGTGCACCTACTGTACAGCTTCAGTATCGCCATCAGCGTACCTGAAGCATATATCATCTGTAGTAGTGGTAATAAGATCAGCATCTCAGTAACCATTCTGTTGTCACCCAATATATAGTAACTTTAGAAATGCACCCAACACACGTGTAACATACCTGTTCTCATGAAGATGAATGAAATCGTCTGAAGTAGCAAAAATAAGAAATAACATCTTCAGTTATCATGCCACTGTCACTCACTTATATACAGTAACGGATTCATGACCGCCACCAAGGCACCTGTAACCTACCTGCAGTCTACCACCCGTCCTCACCCTCCCTATAAATTCACCTGGTCTAAAGGAAACGGTACTGAGTATACGTCTGGCGAGTATCTATTGTTGACAGTCCTTTATATCAGTACACCTTATGGGGTTTGATGGGGGTGCAGGGAGGAGGGGAGGGAAGGTGAGTGTTACAGGTGAAAGCCAGGGAGTCAGAGTGAAAAGGAGAGAAGGAAGGAGGTTTTGTAAGAAAGACAGAGAGAGAGAGAGAGAGAGAAAGAGAGAGAGAGAGAGAGAGAGAGAGAGAGAGAGAGAGAGAGAGAAGTAGACGGGATGTGTGAGATATGAAAGGAGGGTAAAAGAGATGTAGAAATGGAGAGGGGAGTGAAGGAAAGAAGCATGATGAAGAGGGAGGCACGTAGAAAGGGAAAAAAAGTGGGAGAATGAAGTAGAGAGGGTGAGGGTGGTGTGTCCAGCTGTATACTGTAACTCATATTTACAACCTGTCATGTCCCACTGTACGCTTACGATTATAACCATTTGATAACCTGACTTCTTTTCAGGTTCTAGTCTTCTGGTCTTCAGGCGATTATATTCAGTTCAGGCGAGACATTCCTAAACAGAAGAGTTTGGATATAGCCTTTGTTAACCCCTTCAAAGTTAGAAGTTCATCCTGACATGAATACAATGGTCTGGTGGCAGCCTGTGTAAAAGAAAAAATATAATTCCAAATAGAAACTGAGCGGTTTCATTACAACAGTGATATTATATTAGAGGCAGCTGTACATAAGCAAAAAATAAATAAATAAATGAATAAACAAAGATGACTAGTTTGTATGTTTTTTAACGAATTAAGAAATACTCGGACGTGGTTGACCATGTTGATCCAACAGATAATAGGAGACTGACTAGGAGAGTATGAGAGTGAAACAGTTGGGAAGAGATTGAGATGGAGATAAAAGAAGAGATCAACTGCCAGAATATGTGAAGGAGACTAGTGTGTTGTGTGATGAAGGGTCGCTATTGGGTAGAGGCAGAAACACTTGGAAGATTGTTTTATCGAGGCCACACCTCACAGGATGTGGCATCATGAAAGACTAATATGTAGATAATATTCCAGTGGACCTTATCCAGTTCACTCGGATGACGTACATTTCTATCTTATTCTTTCTACCTTTACACGTATATTTAACTCAGGGGATACTTTTGGATCTGGAGGGGTAATATAGCACCATAATCAACCCTCTCATTACTACGGGTTTCTTAAAAAAAAAAATGCAGGCAATAAAATGAAACAGCCATTGACGTCGTCTGGCTTACAGGGAAATGGACGAAAAGACTACAGTTCACTTGTAATATATCTGAAGGAACGGGTGTCTGGCTATTTCACGGCAAATATATGTGTCTGGGAGGGAGGCGTTGCTTCAACAATGGACCAAGTAGAAAGGTAGAAGTTTTCCCTTCACGTCCGGGTACAAAATATGGTCTGGTTAGGTTGCTCTTGGTGCAGTTAAGTTTGTCTTTTGTGAAAATAATGATACCATCACGGGCGACGTTTGGCTGAGGAACGCGTATTATTAAAGGAAGGAAACACTGTTGGCATATACGGAGACCAGATTATTATGCCCTGCTGAATGACAGCTGTAAGGAATTTGTGCTCTTCTTTGTTTCTGAGGATGAATACGGTATATATTATGGTAACACCATCATAATAGAACAGGGAAATAATTCATTATTTGGTAAAGAGGACTTCAGGCATCAATGGGGGCCATTATTTCAGAAAGATATAAATACTGTAATTTATACAGGCTCTAGCAATTTGGAATAAACTGATAATATCATTATTGCCGAACACGGAGAGGAAGCACGGATGGAAGAAAATACTTTAGGTATTTACGAAACCTTAACTATTTAGAGAGATAAATGTAACGAATCTTTACTCTTTGAGACTTTTGAGAAAGGTAAAATGAAATTACCATCACGACATAACAAGGAGTGGAATTACGAGAGAGAGAGAGAGAGAGAGAGAGAGAGAGAGAGAGAGAGAGAGAGAGAGAGAGAGAGAGAGAGAGTTTATAGTCCGTACTTTCCGGAAATGGCAAATCCAGTAACACAGTTAAAGTAACATTGAATGGGGATGTACAAGAGGATGATGTATAGGAAAAATCAGTGCAACAGATCTTAACCAAGACAGACAAGATGAACAAGGTGAGAAACGCCTATTATTATGATGCGGTAACCAGTAATGATGATGGGGGAGCCAGTAACTATGACAAACTACTAATGGTGTACAACTTGAAATTTATCATCAAGCTTTTCTGAACCCGACGTAAGAATGCCTCAGAACTTCCCTGGCGTCTGGTATTATGTCAGGGTGATGCACCTAACTCAGGCCTGCCTTTCACGTCTCCACTCCATCATTCCCCATCGTTCTCAAAAGTGTGGTCATAGCGAGACATTAATAGCAAAGTTGAAGGATAAAGTGTTGAAAACTTGGAGACATAAACACGGAGGCATCGTGCTGGTGGACGGGAAAACCTAGAACGAATATGCAAACTGGTGCCATAAACTGCCAGGCCGCGGTAAAGCCCCCCGTACCTCATGCATTAATGACCCCAGAGTCTTGCTGAAGGAAATGTAACCCGGTGCTACATCCTTCCTAACACCAGCATTGGCTATAAGGAAGTCTCAGGGTTGCAGTCTCGTCGACTTATCGCACTTATCAGCATTTCTTCCTTTTTTTCTGTACCCTGTATGATAATTCGTCATGATACACAAATTATGCTGACATGAAGCGGAGGTAAATGACATACAGGAAAATAACTTCTTGAATACGGATGACATTTCTCTAGTTAATTCTTGCTACTTCCAGACAGTTTTAATCAGTTTAGAAGGAGCATCTCGTAGAGAAAGGGTTGGTTAATGTTATATCAAATCCCTGTAGTTCGAAAAAATCAATTCTAGTTTCAGTAAAATGGTGTAGTGTTAACATTAAAATTAAAATACGCCAGTAAACGAAAGGGAGTAACAGGCTAATTAAATCGATAGGGAAGAGGTGTTAGCAACATGGTAGGTTATACAACATGCTGCCTCAGTCACCGGTGTTGCTGGACTGCACACAGCTGGATGGCAACTCCTGCAGTCTATATGATGTAGAACACAAGTATTTTCTGTCCGTCGGTGACCCAGCCAATTTTGTTTTTTTCTTATAATAATACATTAATCCTTCACAGAATAACGAAGGTTCGCTCACTGTAACTTGGAGATTAGAATCCTATCCAAGAGTATTTCTGGTAGTTCAGTAGCAGCATTAGTCAAAACAACAAGTTTACATCCTCTCCTTAGCACGCTTCGTGACTAGCGTTATGTGTTAGTGTTAATCGTTTGCTGGGCTTCAGTATTCAACATGAAGGGACTGACATTATAGGCCAGGTAAAATTTTACGTACTATAATAAAATTCTTCTATTTTTATCTCTATGCTTGCACTGGATAGGGGAATGGTGCATGAAGAAAGAGAGAGAGAGAGAGAGAGAGAGAGAGAGAGAGAGAGAGAGAGAGAGAGAGAGAGAGAGCGGGTGTAAAAGGAAATGAAACCCTGCTCCGTACATTACTGCTGTACAACTCAGCTGTCCCCGTCGCTAAGATGAAGATGTAGTGCTGTGGGATAGAAAAGCGTTTGGCGTAGCAGGAATAAAAAGTAAAAGGTGTTCAGATAAAGAAGGGGTCTCTTCTATGTTAAACACACATCTGACACTAACAGAAGAAAAACAAGAATTAGAAAAGGAAGAACAATTATGATAATGATAATAACAGTAACAATAATAATAATAATAATAATAATATAATAATAATAGTAATAATAATAATAATAATAATAATAATGGGAAGAAGAAGAAGAAGAAAAAAAAAAGGAAGATAATGATGATGCTCTTGATGGAAGTTGTACACATTACTCTTCTGATCTAAGTATAGTAATCATTCGAGAACAAAAGTAAAGAAAACCGAACAAAAGTTTCCCTTAAACTGAATAAAAAGGCAAATTGTAATAAACATGACTGTAAGTGTATCTCCGAAGCTGCATAAAATCAGCTGCTGCTAGCGTAGAAAAATATATTTAGATTTTTTTTTTTTTTTCCGCCAGTGATGTCGTTAAGGAACACTAACCCCTTCACTGCCAGAGGTTTGTCCATAGGGCCAGGTTACACCGAAGCCACCATAGGAAACAGACCTGTACTCTGTGCAGCGTTGGAAATTTCTTAGCACCTCTTCCTATAAATTCTACACACTACGCCTCAGTATCCCCCTGTATGTTACTGCTGTAAAGTGTCGATACTGAAACGATATGAATGACAAAAAAGAGAGGATATTAGTGTGTGAAATACAAAACAAATCTCTAAAGAAGTGATGCTTCGATGCCTATCATGGTACCTAGAATACGACCTTTCTGGCGCTAGTTGTTCGATCGTGTTGGTCAGGATAAATATTGGTAGACAACACACCCTGTTTCACTGACCCACGCTGTGTACAAACCTTTTCTCCCTGCTGGCATAATGTAAGTGACACTGAGAAACTGCTTACCATGAAACTGGTCCACTGAAACGGAGTGATCTGTCAGTTTTATTCCGCCTTACATGATAGGACAAATTTGCATAAAGGTATGTCCCCTTCTGACCTATATGTGTAGAGGCTCTTAGCAAAGCAAAATAGTATGCAAGAGTAAGAGTTAAATGAAATAAAAGATGTCGTCACAAAGATGCAATTAATACATTACCAGGCTAATTTGTAGGCATCAACACCTGCTGAATGAAATGACATTTGACTGGCTAACAAGTCTAGCCTAATGTCGGCCATTTGCATTTTCTGGATCGGTGAAACAGGCAGTGATGTTTCCACGATAAGTTGCAGTATTTTCCACGACAATGCTCAAATTGTTGCAAAATTTTTATGCCAAATGATGCACACTATAATTTTCATGATGGATAAATTTGGTCGAATATGTATCAAGTGCAAATGAGAACCGGGAAAGAACCGCTGTGTATGCAATCTGCTTTACATCTCTTACAGCTGAAAGCAAGAAGGCCTCCAGTGCCTCATCATAATATTTATATTCTTTTTTATCCCCCGGTGTACAGTATATAAAGATTAACAATTGGCCTTCTCCCCTCCTCTCTCTCTCTCTCTCTCTCTCTCTCTCTCTCTCTCTCTCTCTCTCACGAAGCATCACTTATTGTAACCGTGTTAGTGCGAGTGGTTTTATTATTATTATTATTATTATTATTATTATTATTATTATCATTATTATTATTGTTATTTTTACTACTACTACTACTACTACTATTACTACTACTATTATTATTAACTATTAGTAGTAGTAGTAGTAGTAGTTGTGCTGTTGTTGTTGTTGTTGTCGTTAATCTTATTATTATTAGTCTTAGTGACAGTATCATTATTGGTAATATTATTACAAGCGAGCGAAGCTACCAAGCGTAGCGAAGCGATATTAACGTCCAGCTGAAAGATGAGCGGCCCGACACGACTCGGCTCGGCCAGACACGACACTGCCCGACCGCGATGGTTTTCAGAGACTGATAACTTCTCTACGTGAGATAGAGAAGAGATTCTTTCAGCAGGTAGCAGATACATTCAGTAACCTTTTATAGCTATATATTTACTCATAATACCAAAGAAACCCCTTGGAATCCCAGCTTTCCAAGGGAATGTACCGAGGGCTTCAACTGTGAAGTTGATTTAAAGCACTATGAAAGTGACAAACGCGAGGTGTGACTTGTTTTTCATTTTCTTCATCCCACCCTGCAGTGCCCCCTTCATCCCACCCTGCAGTCCCCCCTTAATCCCACCTTGCAGTCCCCCTTCATCCCACCCTGCAGTTCCCTCTTCATCTCACTCTGCAGTCCCTCCTTCATCCCACCCTGCAGTTCCCTTTTTATCCCACCCTGCAGTCCCCCTTTTATCCCACCCTGCAATCCCCCCTTCATCCCACCCTACAGTCCCCCTTTTATCCCACCCTGCAATCCCCCCTTCATCCCACCCTGCAGTCCCCCTTTTATCCCACCCTGCAATCCCTCCTTCATCCCACCCTGCAGTCCCTCCTTCATCCCACCATGCAGTCCCCCCTTCATCCCTCCCTGTGGGCCACCTTCTTCCCATCCTTCCCCGTGGCCTCCGTTCATCCCACCCTTCCCTGTGACCCCTCTTCATCCCATCCCTCCCTGTGGTCCCTCTCCATCCCTCTCTATGATCCTCCTTCATCCTTTTCTGTTGTTTTTCCCTTCATCCCTCCTTTTGATTCCCCTTCATCCCTCCTTTTGATTCCCCTTCATCCCTCCCTTTGATTTTCCTTCACTCCTCCATTGATTCCCCTTCATCCCTCTCATTGATTCCCCTTCATCCCTCCTTTTGATTCCCCTTCATCCCTACTTTTGATTCCCCTTCATCCCTCCTTTTGATTCCCCTTCATCCCTCCATTGATTCTCCTTCATCCCTCTCATTGATTCCCCTTCATCCCTCTCTTTGATTCTCCTTCATCCCTTCATTGATTCCCCTTCATCTCTCTCATTGATTCCTCTTCATCCCTCTCTTTGATTCTCCTTCATCCCTTCATTGATTCCCCTTCATCTCTCTCATTGATTCTCCTTGATCCCTTCATTGATTCCCCTTCATCTCTCTCATTGATTCCCCTTCATTCCTCCCTTTGATTCTCCTTCATCCCTCCCTTTGATTCCCTTCATCCTTCCCTTTGATTTTCCTTCATCCCTCCCTTAGATTTTCCTTCATCCCTCCATTGATTCCCCTTCATCCCTCCCTTTGATTCTCCTTCATCCCTCCACTGATTCCCTTCATCCCTTTCATGGATTCCCCTTCATCGCTCCCTTTGATTCTCCTTCATCGCTCCCTTTGAGTCTCCTTCATCCCTCCCTTTGATTCCCCTTCATCCCTCCCTTTGATTCTCCATCATTTCCTTTCATTCTCCTTTATCCCTCCCTTTGATTCCCCTTCATCCCTCCCTTTGATTCTCCTTCATCATTTCCTTTCATTCTCCTTCATCCTTCTCTTTGATTCCCCTTCATCCCTCCCTATATTCTCCTCCATCCCTCTCTTTGATTCTCCTTCATCCTTCCCATTGATTCCCTTTCATCCCTCCCTTTGATTCTCCTTCATCATTCCTTTTGATTCTCCTCCATCCCTCTCTGTGATATCCCTTTCATCCCTCCCATTCATTCCCTTTCATCCCTCTCTGTGGTCCCCCTTCATCCCTCCCCTTGGTATTCCTCCATCCTTCACTGTGATCCCACCTTCATCCCTCCCTGTGATACCCCTGCCATCCCCTCACTAACCAGCAGGACAGGGCACGACTCTGTCCCACCCCAACAACTATTTCCTGTACAGGCCAAGGCTCTCACTTGGTTATGACCTCCGAAAGCAGGGTTACGGTGACTTATCTGTATGTATGTTAGACTTAGTGTTTTATGGCATGGCTCCCTTCCCTAGTACTTCCTGTCTCCAAATAACAAAACACATCCTCTTTCTTACTACTTTGAGCTTAAATAAATTAATGAAAATATTCCGCATTACATAGTCCTTCATATCTACAGTTAGTCAACACTGAGAGTAGGCCTCAGTATTTCCCTGCGCTCACGATCGCTAGTAGCCTGTTTCAATAAAAATGGACCTAATTATGTACACTGACCGTTGCACAAATTAATAATTAAAGCTACATAATATTTTACCAACAATATTTTTGTCACATGAAACTAGTACTTGGTATTTCAGAACCTACCAGTAAGAACAGCTACGCTATTTTCTTACACCTATTTAAATTTTCGGTAACATTAACAGAACAAATAAATAATATTATCTTATAAGATCTATATCACGGAATACATCTTGCTCTTCTCTCATTTTCCTTTGTTTCCGACCCCTCCTCACGCACTGTACATCGGGCTTTCACTCTTAACTCGATTATTAACGTAGTTATTTCACCTCCTCTTCTCGATCCATTTGCATTACTCAATTCCCACGCGCCTTGCTAACCTTTTCAGTAATTCCTTAATCAACTACATTATCCGAGTGCAGATACATGTTTGATTATTATCTTTTATCTCAATTCCATCCACCTAGTGTATTATCTTAACCGTCCGGCCTGATGACTTACTTTAAAATTCTGTAATTACCGTCTCACATGATTTAAATCAGAACAGGAAACAGAGGTTAAAATGAACAGATGAAATACAACATTTATTAACTACTTCATTATCACGGAACACTCTTATAAGACGAAAAACTCATTGTGGTAGTTGTAAGAAAAAAATAAAGATGCGATCATGCTGAAGAAAGTAACATTCTCTACTTTTATTAGTAATTGTCGGCTCTATTTCCTTTTGCAGCTATTAGCTTTATCTTTATTGTTATTTTTAATACCTTCAACCGAGGTCGTCCTTTCCGATTTTATTCTTGTAATCGCCAAACGATATTATTCCGATTATGACAAAAGTTTGTTATTGAAGAGTGTAGAAACAAACTTGCTTTTCTGCGAGAAATCTCCCATAACCTGAATGTAATCGTATGGTAATAGAAATGGGTAAAGTTTAATATGGACCGTTTTATCGCTGCCTTACCATTTATTTCCCAGTTTCCTTTTTGCACTGAACCGGCGACACACTCTAGCATAAACCTTAACAACAGAGCCGGGACAGTTGTAATATCTGACTTAACAGTGACAAGCTGATTCCGGTGGTAGTAAACCCAGATGAGATATAACAGTTCTACTTTACCACTCTGGTGCAGCACGTCTTTCTTAGCAGTTTTTTTATTATTATTATTATTATTTCCAGACGATTTTACACAGCTTAGGACAGCCCACGAGATAAATGAATGGTGACGAGATAAATGAATGGTACAGCCTTCTTCTCCAGTACGATACATATCTTAAGCTGGGTTATTTGATTTGATTTTCTCCAACCTAAACCCTCGCAACATTACCCAAGTCTTGGTAGATTCTGCCCAAACAACAAGATGATTTGCGCCGCGGCAATTCCCAAATGAGATTTCTGCTATGCCTTTTTAGTTTATTCTTGCAATTACCAGACCATTTTATTTATCTTTGGGGAATCCGCGATTAGCGAAGGGATTAATAAAGGTTATATGTAACCTTGAACTTCGAAAAAGTCTCCATTAATCTGAGAAAAGACATCTTTATGGTAACAGAAATAAGATGTGTAAGACGTTATCAGGATGAATTTGTGTCGCGTTTTGTTCTCCTGCTTTTCCTTCTCCCAAATACCCCTATTCACTTAATATTCTCTATCTCTCTTTTCATATTCTTTCGTTTTCGTTCATATTCCTTTTCTCCATCACACTCACTCCTCCTCCAGACTTCTATATAAATCCTGGAAACAATACTTAATTCATGATAAACTCTGTCTATACAGTGACATGATGATGATTTAGGCAATGATATACCCAATTAAGTCGGTTCTACTTCACCATGTTAGTTTGACAGGTATAAGGAAAAGAGGAATAGGGTGAGAAGGTCCGTGCGTGATGCTAAAATGGCAGCAGATGAGAGGTGGGGTAGGCGGCTGACAGAGAATTTTCAACAGAATAAGAAAATGTTTTGGAAGGAGGTGAAAAGGGTGCGAAAGGGAGAGTCTGGGAAGGAAGAACGAGTAAAAGCAGAGGATGGAAGGATGTTAATTGAGATGGATGCAGTAAGGAAGAGATGGGCAGAGTGTTTTGAAAGACTGTTAAATGTAGAGGAGGAAAGGGTGGGTGAGATTGTGGCGGACGGAAGAGTGCAAGGAATAAATGTGTTGGGAGAGTTGAATGATTCTTTGATCACGAAGGAGGAAGTGGAGAAGGCAGTAAAGGGGATGAAAACAGGGAAAGCTGCAGGTATGGATGGGTGTTCTGTGGAGTGCCTGAAGGGTGGTGGAGTGACTACTGTTGACTGGTTAGTAAGATTGTTGAATGTGTGCTTTATGAAAGGTATGGTGCCAGTTGACTGGGCAAGTGCTTGTGTGGTCCCGTTGTATAAAGGCAGGGATGATATATATGAATGTACTAGCTTTAGGGTTTTAAGTCTGTTGAGTGTTGTAGGTAAGGTTTATGGTAGAGTGTTAATTATGAGGGTTAGAGAGTGTACAGAGGGAGTGATTGGTGATGAGCAGTGTGGCTTTAGGAAAGGGAGGGGATGCGTGGATCAGGTGTTTGCTGTGAGACAAGTGTGTGAAAAGTATTTAGCGAAAGGCAAGGATGTGTTTTGGGCATTCATGGATTTAGAGAAAGCGTATGATAGAATTGATAGGGAGGCTTTGTGGACTGTTTTAAGATTGTATGGATTTGATGGTAGGTTACTAAAAGGAGTGAAAAGTTTTTATGTAAATAGTAGAGCATGTGTAAGAGTGGGAAATGCTGAGAGTGATTGGTTTCCCGTGAGAGTGGGGCTGCAACAGGGATGTGTGATGTCGCCTTGGTTGTTTAATATTTACATGGATGGTGTTGTATGGGAGGTGAATGCAAGAGTTTTAGGTGGAGGTCTGAGTCTGGTGAATGTTGATGGTGGAGAGTGGAATCTGAAACAGCTGCTGTTTGCAGATGATACTGCACTGGTGGCTGATTCAGAGGAGAGATTGAGACAGGTGGTAGAGGAGTTTGGAAGGGTGTGTGAAAGGAGGAAATTGAAAGTAAATGAGAATAAGAGTAAAGTGATGAAGTGTACGAGGTTTGTAGATGGTAGGGGGATGAATATAGTTTTGAATGGTGAGTTGCTTGAGGAGGTAGTGTTTTAAATATCTAGGTTCACATGTTGCTGTGGATGGAAGAATAGATGCAGAAGTGAAGTTTAGAATAGATGAAGTAGGAAAGGTGCCGGGAGGAATGAAAAAAGTGTTTAGATGTCGTTCGCTTAGAATGGATGTAAAGAGAAGGCTGTATGAGGGTGTTGTGGTACCGACTGCGTTATATGGGGCTGAAACATGGAATATGGGTGTAGCAGAGAGGAAAAGTTTGAATATAATGGAGATGAGGTGTCTGAGGAGTATGTGTGGAGTGACTCATATGGATCGAGTGCGAAATGATGAAGTGCGAAGGAGAACTGGAGTTGTTCGCGAGATGGCTGTTAGAGTTGAGCAGAGGGTGTTGCGATGGTTTGGGCATATGGAGAGAATGGATAATGAGCGATTGGTGAAAAAGATAACTAGACCTGATGTGAGAGGTGTAAGGCTGAGAGGAAGACCACGAATAGGATGGATGGACATGTGAAGAGAGCACTGGATGCGAGAGGGATGTCTGTTGAACAAGGAAGAGTGGCTCTGCGTGACAGAAATAAATGGAGAGAAATTGTGAAAGAATAAATGATGACACATCCCTGAGGGGATATTCTCCCGCATTTGGTCTGATCAGCTGGTCAGGTCAGGTGCGGGTAAGGGGATGGGTCTGTTATGATGTGGCAAGGGTAAACTAGCTCTGCTGTCTGGGCCTGCTGCGGATGTCACTGATTCCATTGCGCAGTTGACCCTTGTGCGGTGTGGTGAGGTGAGGATCTGTCCGTTCTCCCCTTTGGGGCTAAGATGCGAATGAATATGTTTGAATGGATGAGTAAATGGGGAGTGTGTCGTCCTGTCTCGGCTACCTCCTTTTCCGTGGGGGAAGCAGCCTAGGTATATAGATAGATAGATAGTCTTTTTTATACACTCTCGCAGGACAGCACGGAGGGTGTAATGTGTTGCGGGGCGTGTGTGTGTCTGTCTTTCTCCGTGCTAACAAAGTTACTCAGTCTTTTTGTTCCGAATTTATCCAAACTTCGTGAGAGGGTTGGGGGTCAGCCAATGGGTTGATCAATTCTTTTCGAGAGCAATACGTCAGAGGTCAAGGTCACATGGCAATGTCAAGCTGGACAGTTTTGATTCGACTGAGACGAAAGTTAGTGGATGGTTTGAGGGTAAGGCTTCGATTCTAACAGCAACCAATTAAAGGTCAAAGCCTATGGACAAGAAACATTTTCTGCTCGTGTGTGGACAAATACAAAACAATTTTCATCTGCTTTGGAACAAACTTCGTGGAAAAATTGAGGGTCAGCCTAGGAATTAATCTTTTCTTCCTTCTCTTTATCTCATCTCTCTCTCTCTCTCTCTCTCTCTCTCTCTCTCTGTTTCATCTTTTTTTCCCCAGTTGCTGCTCCTATCCTGTATTTCTCTCTTTATATTCATATTCTCCCTCCAAATTCTTTCCACTCTCTCTCTCTCTCTCTTAGAACACCGGATCAACGGTCAAGCTCGCACTCCAAGGTCAACTTATTTTATTTATTTTTTTTAAATAAAGCCTTTTTGGAAGGATATAGGACAAGTCAAGGATGATAGGATTTGGTTTTGAAAAATTGGACAAAGATCAAGGTAATATGGAAAGGCCAATGTCGAGGTCACATAACAAGGTCAAATTAATGCACTGACCAGATTCAGCTCACCTTGATGGAAGGGTCCAGCGTAAGGCAAGTACGAAGGAATATGATTTTATGAACAAAAGATCAGAGGCTAAGGTCTCTTGGCAAGGTTGATGTTCAATCCGTGTGTGTCTGCGAGAAAAGGGTAACTAAAACAGTGTTGATCTGGCATGAACCAGACTTGGCTGAATGGTTGAGTGTCAAACAATGGGCTGACAAATTGTTTTTGAGAACATGAATTTATTTTAATTTACTATATCGTACCCATAATGGTAACCAGTACTTATGATAAACAACATCCATAGACGTGGATTATT
This sequence comes from Coenobita brevimanus, assembly GCF_032717465.1. NCBI lineage: Eukaryota > Metazoa > Arthropoda > Malacostraca > Decapoda > Coenobitidae > Coenobita > Coenobita brevimanus. Next base: position 22,543,792 of record NC_136987.1, on the reverse strand, counting down.
AATAGAATTCGTTTGCTTGGTTATATTTATAATTGTTCACCTGAACTAAACTGAACTGATGTGAACTCCTCCGATCTTTTTGCTTGCATACCCTTCCCATTATGGCAGGCATGCAATACTCTTCTACCTATACACTCTGACTTCCTTTTCTGTCCATCTCTTTAATGTAAAGACTTAACCCTTATTCTCATTCCTTCACGTACAGTACACAACAGGTCAACTCTGGAATTCTCGTCCTCAGTCAATGTTTTCCTCTGTCAATGATCTCCGGTCAGGGTAACGTGCTCAGGAATCTCTATAATAAATGAATTAGGATTTTGCTCTATTTTGTTCAGTGTTCTCCGGAATGCACGGCGTTCTGAAGACTTTTAGCCAATGGCTCTTTTTGTATATATTGTGGACAAACAAACTCTCGTGTTGTTCTGAAGTGTCAGGTAGCTGCATAAAGGATAAAAGTATATACAATCAGTCTTATACCTAATTTTTCCCTTCATTCAGATGACCTATCGCAATCGTTTATTATTGCAACTTTATGACTATCTGTTACATTTTACAAACACCAGTAATGAAGAGGTTCGTGATGCAGGACTAACAGGCTTTCACCCGTATCCCTGCCTTTTTCTGTCCATTATAGGAATCTCAGATGTTTTGAACAGTAGGTTTTAAATACAAACCCCGTAAACCAGAAGAGGCTCTGCCTAAGCTGCTTAAAATCGTCTTGCAGCAGCAAGAATAAATTATTGATAACGTCACTCCCAATGAAGGGGCCATAGAAAAAAAGAAGTTTTGAAGGAGTAAAGTTTAATAACGTTTCGGAATATCGTCCCCGAACACGTTAGTCGCATTCTCGTCGGCATATGAGGCTTTCTGGCACCTCTTCCTTACCGATATATTTTGCATATTCCACCTTGATATTTTCATTTATGTTACCTATATATTTATCGCATCGACGCAGTTATTAGGTCAAGCATCGTACAAGGATTTTTTTTTTAATATGCAAATAACTAGCTAGGAAAGAGATGTTACGACATTTGAAAGCCATTTAGAATACGACCCTGAGTGACTAGGCTGGGATGGGCAGAGTGGCTGGTGTCCATTACCCACATCACGAGGAGGAATGAGGAGTAAATGGGAGGAGGCATAAGATGATAAAGAGGAAAGGGAATGGGGTGGGGGAGACGGTGCCATTGGAAGGGTAGTGGGAGTAAGAGGTTTAAAAAGAGGAAGAGGATGAGGTCTAGGTAGAGAAAAAGAGGTGGAAATGGAGAGAGGAGGAAGAGGCTTAAGAGATAAGAAGGGAGGTATAAAAGGATAAAGAGAAAGAGCAGAAAGAGGAGAAAGGTATGCAAAAGAAGGACTCGGAAGAACAATGCAAGGTGGATGGAAATGAAAAGAGAGTTTAGGGAAGGAGATATGGGAGTATGAGGTGGAGGAGGAGATGATATGGGAGTATGAGGTGGAGGAGGAGGAGATATGGGAGTATGAGGTGGAGGAGGAGGAGATATGGGAGTATGAGGTGGAGGAGGAGGAGAGATAGGAAAAGGAAGGCGAGAAAGAACAAGAATGAGAAATAAAACGAGGCAGAGCGAGGGGAGAGAATACAGAATACGAGGGAGGGGAAAGAAAATATGAGGAAGGAGAACTGAGAAAAATGAGAGAGAGAGAGAGAGAGAGAGAGAGAGAGAGAGAGAGAGAGAGAGAGAGAGAGAGAGAGAGAGAGAGAGAGAGATTATGAGTATAAAGAGAGAACGAGAGTGATAACGAAAATAGAGCAAGAAGAGGAATAGGAGGATGAGGAGGAGAAGATACGGAGAAAAAATAATACGAAGCGAAGATGTAAGTACCGGTAAGGAGGAGAAAAAGAAAGGAAGGAAATAGGATGAAGAGGAATGAGCTAGAAAGAAAACGAGGGATAGCAAGAAAGCTTGAACGACAAATGGAGGAGGAAAAGTTGGGGCAGGAATAGGGAAGCATTCAGTGGAGAAGAAAACTTTGGGAACGAACAGAAGAGTGAGGAAAGAATACAATATGGAGAGTAGGAGAAGGAGGAAAAGAAGAGAAAATGCAGGAAGAGAAAAGAATATAAAGGAGAAGGACAGAATAAGAAGGAAAAAGAATCCGAAGCCAAGAGTGAAATGTAAAGAAGGAGAACAGAAGTACTGTACAAGCTAAACAAGAAACAAAAAATAAAGATAAATGAAAAAATGAAAGAGCACTGGAACAAAGAAGATAAGCTTCTTATGGTTTGTCGTGTCTGCCGGAGTCGACGAGAGAATGCAAAATGGAAAGATAAAGAATAAGTAGCTGAGACAAAGCAAGATTTAGGAAGAAAGTAAAAGCTGAAAAAGAAACAAACAGAAGCAGGAAAAGTGGAGCAAGCACACGAGAAAAAGCATACAATAAAAGAGACAGATTACGGAAGCGTAGACAACGAAACGAAGACGAAGGACACGAAGTGAAACAGAGCAAAAAAGTGAACGGAAAATGAAAGAAAAAATAGGAGACTAATAGTGCCTATAGATGAAGGTGCTTGCAAATGCGCACCTATGCTTGTAACGCTTGCGCTTAGCTGGCGACAGACTGCGAAGGAAACTCTAGAATTCTGTTCCAGCAAAGACACACGAATTTACTCAGCTGAGAGAGTCATAGGAGACTGACGGTATTAAGAAGGGAAAGAAGTTAAAAAAAGCATCAAAAGTTGAATAGAAAGTGACCAAGAATAGGAGAGCAGTGGTACAAGGTGTTACTTGCATAAGGAGATAGGAGAAACTGTCTAAAAGCTGAATCAGGCTATAAAAGTGAAATGTGCAATGGAAGAAGGATACGTAAAAAAACGGCGGAGGAGACATCATACGAAGGAGAGAGAAATACGAAGCGATAATGTACATACGAGGAAAGGAGGAAACACGAAGCAAAAGCTAAATCGAAAAAAATAATATAAAAATAAAAACGGGAAATAAGAGAGGGAGATAAGACACAAGTGATATGACGAGAAGAAGGTTCATGCATACGGGTGCCGCCTTCTGGGTGAACTGAAGAGAGAATATCGAGGATTAAGATGATACGTAGAAACACACACACACACACACACACACACACACACACACACACACACACACACACACACAGAATCATGAACCGGAAAAGAACTAGAACAAGACAGCAGTAGTACCAGGAGACGAAGGCGCATGTAGGCTGGTTGCTTGGCATGTCCGGTTTGCTGCTTGAGAAGACGAGAGAATACGAAGGATGAATGACAGTATGAAGTAGAGAAAATACGGAGAAAGAAGCAGTTAAGGCTGAACTGAAAATAGAAGAGTAATGCGAAGATAGGCCTCCTCTATGTGCAGCGTTGGTCTACGGATGATGTGTGAATGGACGAGATTATATAAAAGGAGGGAACAAGAGAATGCTGAGTTAAGAAGAGGAGAGGAGAAAAATGGAGTAAAGTTCTATCTATCTATCTATAGCCCGACGCCCTAATCCCGCAAAGGGTGGCCGCAGACAAAAAGCCTCTAAGTCGCTCTGTCACCCACCATTTGACTACCCTTCCCCCAACTCACCCCCCCCCTCCCTCATATACCTCTCAACTCCATCCCTCCACCTCATCCTCGGTCTACCCCTCCCTCTCCCTCCCTCCACCTCACCTACATACACCCTCTTAGTCGGTCTTTAATTCTCCATTCTCTCTACATGTCCAAACCACCTCAGTGTATTTCTCCTAATCTTCTCAACCACATCCACATCAACCTCACAACCTTCCTTCACTTCTTCATTCGTCAACCTGTCCCTCCATGTCACTCCACATGCTCCTCTCAAGTAACTCGTTTCCACTGCTCTCACTCTTGACTTGTTCCCCTCTTGCAAGGTCCACGCCTCTCTTCCATACGTCAGGGTAGGGATCACAATACTGTCATGCAGTGACTTCTTAACTTCCATACTTACCTCCCTATTTCTCATCACTGCTTTCAGTGAACCAACAACTTCCTTTCCTGCTGTACCCTTTCACGCACTTCATCCCCCAAAGTTCCATCCTTACTCATCACACTACCCAAGTACTTGAATGCATTCACATTCTCCATATCCTCATCATCCAACCTCACTGTACATTCTGTGACTTCAATCCTCTCAAACACCATAACTTTACTTTTGTTTACATTAACTTTCAGCTTCCTCCTCCTACACACTGTCCCAAATTCATTCACCAAACCTTGCAACTCCCATTCATCTTCATTCAACAATACTGTATCATCAGCAAACAGCAACACCGGAATCTTCCAAATCTCACCCTCATTCATTAGAGCCACCCCCACATCCACTGCCCTACCCTGCCCTCCTTTACAACCCCATCCATGTATATATTAAACAGCCATGGAGACATCACACAACCCAGTTTCAGTCCCACATTGAGATCAAAGAACTCACTCAGCTCACCATTCACTCGCACCGTAGCCCTAGCTCCTTCGTACATACTCTTCACAGCATTCAGCAATTTCCCATCCACTCCATATATTCTTAATACCTTCCACATACCTTGCCTATCTATTCTGTCATAAGCTTTCTCCAGGTCCATGAAGGCAGCATACACTTTCTTAAATAATCAGAATCTTGCACCAAAAGTATGAGTAGGTAAAAGCGTTTGTCTGAGCGTCCTTAGCTTGCGTGTAGTGCATGGAGTGCTTTTTGAATGAGCTGACATGGGAAGACAAAAGACGAGAATGAGAAGGTGAAGGCAACAGGGGACATGTAAGGGAAATTTAGATAAGAAAATAGAGAGGAAAAGGAGAACAGTAGTACAAAGGTACAGAGGTGTGCTTCCATGTTTGCGTGTTGATTTGCATGACGTGCTGCTGGATCAAGAAAGAATATGAAGGTGGAGAATGAAAAGACAAAGATAAGACGGAAAAATGAAAGAATAGCAGAGGTTGAATGTGAAATAAACGGTGAAGTGAATACTGACACAGTAAAAGAAGTTATTTGCATATGGGCTGGTTTGCGTGTAGTGTTCGCTGGGTTAGCCGAAGAAAAATCATGAACGAAAATTAGAAGAAGCGAAGAGAGAAGCATGAGAGAGAAAGAAATGAGAAAATAAACAGGAATAGTAGGCGAGGAGAAGAAAATTTGCGTGGCGTTGATGAACGTGTGGTGGTTGGTGGGTGAGTCGACTGTGGGCTGGTGCACGGGACAGGGGTCTTGTTTGTTTGTCCTTTTGTGTGCCCCAGCCATTCTTTTTATGCCACTCCGTAATTATACTTGTGTGTTCTGCCGCTGTGTTGGCTCGCAGTTAGATACAAGTCACTTGGGAACGACTTGAACGATATTTATGTGACGGGAAATACCTACAGTAATAATGCCGGTATGTTGGCCTATTTAAATATATTGCTAAGGGACTTAGCTTTTGTAATTTATGTGTGATGTACGAATAAGATCTAGTACGCAAATAGCTTACAGGTAAAACTGTTGTGTTGTCGGTGTGCTGGTTAGGTATGATAGATGCATGTTCCTTTGATACGCTATACTGATAGGTGGTTATACTTCAGTACGACATAAAAATAACAAATTAATATGAATGTTTACGGTGAAAATGTGCTTTTGATGTGCTGGCTCCCTTTGTTAAATATATGCTCCTAGTGTGTGTGTGTGTGTGTGTGTGTGTGTGTGTGTGTGTGTGTGTGTGTGTGTGTGTGTGTGTGTGTGTGTGTGTGTGTGTGTGTGTGTGTGTAGTTAGTCAGATTGGTGTGGGGTTGATGCGTGACGTAAGAACAGCAACAACATACCGGTATGCATGTTTTCAGGAGAAAAAAAAAAATGTTCTCTAATAATATTGTTGGGACCTTAGCCGTTGTACCTTACAAGTTATGTAACATTAATAACCAGACATAAATGATGACAGTTAAAAATACTGCATTGTTTTTGGCGTAATTTACTTTTATCGCTTCGAACTATTGCTTTGTAATTAATTTTTGATGTCAAAGTAAAAACAACAGAAGGTTACATTGCAAATAACGTATTGTAGGTGTGCTGACTTGGTGTTAGATGCTTGTCCCTCGGAGCTAATGTGTTTGTAGGTATTTATCTCTATTACAGATGGAATCAAGAATTTCTATTGGGCAAAACGGAACGGATGATGAATGTTTATGGTAAGGACCCCCTGCTCTCACTATGTTTTTCGCTGTTGGATGCATATCCCACGGGTCGATTATATTCTGATGTATTTGTTCCCACTGCCGAGAGACGTAGCTTAAGAGTGTCGTAAGAAAATATGTACATCTGAAGTAAAAACAGTAACACATAATGACTACGTATGGTAGAATGCAATACTGTTAGTGTTTTGTTAGGTGCTGTGTTCTTGGATGCAGCCGAATGCATTAGGTTATTATTCTTCCATGTACTACGTAACACAATGTAATATGAATATGCAAAAAAAATTGATAATAATAATTAGTAGCTATGTTGCCGGTGTGTTGGCTCTCAATATTAAATGCATGTCCCCCGAATATTCTGTGTTGGGAAGAGGGACTTATCCTTTATAGACTGTGCTGGAATGTAAAATTTAAAACCACTGTTAGAATTTACGATAGGAACGCCGTTTTGTTTTGGGATATATATATATATATATATATATATATATATATATATATATATATATATATATATATATATATATATATATATATATAATAATGCTAAAGGAATTAGAGTTTGTTGATTGTGTGCAATGTAGAAGCAGATGACAAAGTTTAAGTTTACAGTGATAATAACTAATTGTGTTTGGATATTTTTACTCACATTGTTGGGGGACCTTACTTTCACAAATTGTGAGTAGCGTATTTGCGGTCGGTGGGACATCCATCATCCACTCATTCAATGTAATGTTGCCTTCAGGCGACTCAACACAGAGGGACAGCCTAAATGGTTTTCTGTAGCCCAGGAATCAATTTCCTGTGATGGGTGGTATCCATATAACCAAATGACGCTTGGCGTTCAAGTTGGCTAAAGCGCTTCTACAGAAGAAGTGCGTAGAACTTTCCACCTGAGGTGTGTTTTGGGTTTATTGCTCACATAATGCCACTCAGGGGTGAGTGAAGTTGATTACTTTTGTCTTAAATGTCAGCCCTGCATAGCCAAGACCCAGACCCCTAAGATGTTGATGGAACAGTGTAGGATTTGATGATGGACGGATACATGGTGCACAATAATTAAAAAAAAAAAAAAAAAAAAAAAAAAGCGTGTAGTGATAATATAAAATGTTTGACTGTATTTGCCCATACTGAGGGATTCTGCTTTTGTAAACTGTATGTAATGTAAAACTAAATTCTGAAATCATTATTGTCTGTAAAAACTATCAAGAGCAATATACTTTCTCCCTGTGGCATGACAAGTTGACGTACAACTTTAAGCCAACTTTTGGGGGATACTTAAACAGAAATGATGGCAAACTTTGAGTTCCGCTTGCGTGATAATATTCAAGTTCCTGCAAGAGATCTGTGAAGGTACTTATCTGTGCCATTCACACGGCACGCAAGTATTCCATCAAAAACATATAAAGAAAAAGACGATTTAGATTCGCGTTATACGTGAAAAGGTGTATTAGTAATACTTGATATCTAAATATTTTGATACAAAAAGAAAAAGGAAGTACTTTGACCCTTTCACTTCGATGTTGCCATTTTCTTTCAGTCTTTTTGCCTGTCTTTCTTTTTTTCTTTCTTTCTTTTTCTTTGTTGCTGTTAGATGTTTATAATCAACTTAAGGATACCTGAGAGCAACAAGTTGAATATAGGTTGTATCTAACACCCCAACTTCAAAATGTCTCTGTTAATCTAAACAGTAGCCAGAATATAGAAGACGTCACCGTAGTGAAGTGGTCCACCCTCCACTACCATGGCGTCTAATACATTTTATTCCTGCTGTCTCCAGACGACTTAATTCACCTTAGCAGAGGCTTTTCCCAGTAGTGAGGTTAGCCTGCATGAACCCGTTCGCGACTAAGGGATTATACCAAGATGACTAAAAGAGGTTGGAAGAAATAAGAGTTGTTGTTGCTTAGCCCCAGTCTGTGTAGCCGAACAGATCCGTCGACCACAGGAAAGTATGTGCTTCTGTGGGGCCGTCCTGCAGGTACAGTACAATACAAGCACCATGCAGGGATCCGGCGCCCCCGCTTGGTAGACATCGCCTCACCAGAGCTGAACCAAGAATGCTCCTCCAATCCGAGCGATCAGCCAGCCAGGATGGGCGTATTGGCTGTTGTCCTCCCTCACCTCTCTGGAAACCCTCTTGAACCAGAGCCCCACCAGATGTTTGTTGCCCTTCAGGAGTAGGGAGGAGGAGGGCGCAGAAGCAGATGGCAAGGCCACCACATCCCCCACCTCACCTGAGACCCTCCTGAGCCAGAGCCTAGATGTGATATATTAGGTTAACTTTTGTTTCTGACTGGGCATGTCATGACGTATCAAAAACGTAAATTTAATCCCAGTCAATATAGTAACTTATTTTTTTTTCCGCTTGCCACCATCAGATTGTTAATTTCATGCAGTGGAAACTTCAACAAACAAGGGATAAGGCTATGACACACCTAATGTCTGACTTGGCTCGTATCTCTGACTGGGGTAAAAGCAATCGTATTATTTTTAATGGATCAAAGACTCAGTTCCTATAACTATGAACCCAACAAAAACTTCCACAGGAGTACCCAGTAATGTTTAATAATATCCAGCTCAACCCTGCATCATCCTTAAACATACTTGGGGTTTCATTCTCCTGGGATTTACCTTGGAAAGGTTATATTATATCTCTTGTAAAATCTGCTTCCAAGAGATTAGGTGTGCTAAGACGACTCCATATCTTCTTTACCCCTACACAATTGTTTACTTTATACATGGATTTTATTCTCCCCTGTGCAGAGTACAACTCTCATGTGTAGGGAGGCTCCCCACATACAGCTCTTCTCAATAGGGTGGCGTCAAATTTCTATGGTCTTGAAACTGAGGGCAAGAGTTACCCCTCCCGCACCCCGCTGGAGGTGGAATCTCACACCTTCAACATAAGTGGTAATCTTGAAAGCGTGAGAGCGCACCCCTTTGTGTCGGTAGGCGCGGCAAATAGTTGGTAACTGATTTTAATCTTCAAAATCTTCCAAAAAAAAAAAAAAAAAAAAGATAGAAAAAGCATATGACTGTTTCCAGGATTAGCATATAGTAAAATTTCTTAATGTCAGGTATGTATACCTCTTTCATTATTAAAGACTGGCATTTGATTTTGAATACTCTATATAAAAGTATGCAAACAGGCTTTGTAGAACCTGTACCATAGAAAAAATTCGACGTCAGACATTTCTCCAAAGGGGTTCATGCGGTAGGGTAATAACCCTATGAATGCGCCTTGGCTGGTCATACCGATTTTGACAACATATCTGCCCCAGATGCTTGTTTTTGCCATTTTTTCCACCCAGAACCCCGAAAACCCACCTGTCCCCCAAGACATTTGGGAGGGGGGTTTAATTTGAAAACCAGTCGCAAGCTCCGAAAATAAAGGTCAAATTCGTTCAAATCACACCAAAATACACCAGAAAAATATTTTGCCAATCCAAAACCAAACACAGTAGTGCCGACTTGTAAGAGTTTACCGAATGCAAACATGGGACTTCGTAATTCAAACTAACTGGCTGTGCACGATTCGTCTGTTTAGGTAGTACTCGGCCATTCTACAGTATATTGTTGGAATCAAGTCATGAACCAATCAAACTGATCACAAAAGTATCATGCACCATATACGAGAGACAGCTTAGCAGAAATAGTGAAAAATAAAATGGAAGTGGATAAAGTTTCTCATCTTTATTTTCATCTCGTACATTAACCATCTTCGGAAAAGCACTGAAGTCTTTTAAAACGATGATAAAATCAAATGCTTATTTCTTTCCTTTACACGATGTTTTCATCATTAAATTAAAATTCCCATCACACACCATAGGATCCTTCAGATTCTACATAGATTTCTTTGCACAAAGCTGCTATAATATGACGAACGGGCATGCAAAAGGGGTGCTATGAGTTTCCTCGCGGATTTCAATACTTCGCTGTGGTAATCCTGTCCCGTTTGCAGGGGAATGCTCTCCCTCTCGTGCGTTAAGATTGCCAAAAAAATAAGGATAGGGCAAGGTGAACGCCTGCCCACAGTTTAAGACTACGGCCAAAAGGCTTTTCGTCTCATTAACTCTCCTCCTCTTACTGGTTCCCTTCAGCCTATGTCTCTTCGCTGCACTGTTACATCTTTATCTCTTTTCTGTTGCTACTTCAATGGTCACTGCTCCTCTGAACTGTCTGATTGTATTCTTCCACCTCTACGACGGGCACGTAGCACCCGTCTAGCACCAAACTCTCATTCCTTTTCTGTCCAACTCTCTAATGCAAAAGTTAATCATTACTCCCAGTCCTTCATTTATGCAACAGGTCAGCTCTGGAACTGTCTCCCTGTGTCCGTATTTCCTACTTCCTATGATCTCCAGTCTTTCAAAAGCAGTGTATCCAGGCATCTCGAAATGAACGAATCTTGAATTTGGCTTTCTTTTGTATTGTTTTTTTTTTTCTTGGAAGTAACAGTTCGCTGGCTCCTGGCCTTTAGTTCCTTCTTCCTTGCATAAAAAAAAAAAAAAATAACTTCCTTGCCCCAACCAGGATTCGAGCCTGGGTTCATTAGGACTGCCGGCCACCTCCCCACTGATTCAGCCACTGTCTCCAAAGCAAATATGATGTCAGGTTGAAGGATTTAAACCCAGCAATTCATTTGTGCTAAATTTCAATCCTGCCGAAGAACTCAACCCTCCTTTTACTGCTGATGAAGTGTTCTGTGTCAGCGACAATACGGCTCCCTGACGGTACATAGTTTTCACTGACAGTTGCTAGGCTTTATTCTGTTTGGGGATTTTGCCTTTATGTAGTGAAGAGGGGGAAAGGGATGTAAAGGGTGTGCCAATCGTTTGCACTTTGAAGGGATAGTCTCTGGTAACAGCGGGGTAAATGCCCGTCCACGAAGCCTTCCAATTTCACCAGACAACAACACACCAGTTTGGCTCAACCAGATTCACCCAGTGTCGCTAAATTCGCTGGAGAAAGGGACCTGATTATCTGTGACCTCAAAAAAAACTGCAGAAAATCGCCGAGAAAGATCCTCAAATGTCCCAAAATGTGACAAAACAATGAAAAAAAATAACAAGTGAAAAAGAAGTAGGCTATATATGGGTAAGCCGCACAGCTAAACCGCTAATGGTTGTCAAAGTATCGGTTGCTCTCAAGCTAAAAGAAAAAAAAAATCTTGAAAAAACGCCCAGTAATATGATAGCAATGAATGTGGCTACGGCTTGATAAGGTCTCTGAAAATTTACGGCTGACCTGAAACGAATATCTCTATATCTTGCAACGAACCTACATTCCTTCCTGTCAAATGATGTCAGATTCTCAATAACCACAAAAATCTGGAAAACAAAATTGGCTAAATAAGATACTAGGATTGATTAATATCACCCGTGTTTGGCAAGGATCGCCAAAAAATATCACTGATTGGAATAATCTCTGGCTAGATCTATCAACAAACTCGGTAAATCAGAAACTATGGTCTAAATTCTTCCCTAGTAGGTAGGCCAACCCGAGCTTTCCGGCACACTGACCCAAGGTGCCAATGTTCTATTGTTGCTGTAGCGGACTGATATGAAACAGACGTTCTGTTCGGCTGTGTTTCATTCTGTGCCCAGTCAGCTTAGCTGACATCCTGTTAATACACAACAATAGGAGACAAGTTCTCAAAGAGAGAGAGGGGGGGCGGGCTTACGAAAGCCAGAACGTAGTCAATGGATATTGTGCCAGCGGAACAGGAGAGTTTCGAGTGCATGACCCGTGGGAGGGGAAGTGTAATGGGTTACACTGAGTGTTATTGTGTTACGCTGCATGAAGCTGGCTGGTGTGCAGGGGTCCGAAGGCCTTGCACCGGTAAACACACATACATACTGCTGTACTGAGCGATACGAGTATATAGGCCTCTCTCTCCCTCTGTTTAACTTCTCCATGGATTTTTTTGCTATCTTGTATACTGAAAATTCAAATGTAGATCCACGGCAGGTGGTGTATATCCTACACCACCTGTTATATTACAGAACATTAAGTTGTTCTTGACGTCACCATGGCCTCCACAGTCAATGTGCGTAAACCCAGATATGTATTCTGATCCTATGTTGGGTGAGGTATTTCACTTTTTGTACAAATGTTACTGACTTGTGTCCGTTTAGATTTTGTTCGTTAGGGTCGACTGTTGACTTATACGGAATATTCGTAGTTCCGATTCATCTGGTTCTTTTGCATATATAGATGTCCCCTATTATAAACAATGTGCCTAGCATGACAGTCAGCAGGTGACAAGTGCAGGTGTGTAATGTGGAGAGGCATTACATATTAGCAGTTGATGGTGTTCTGTTGGTCGAGGTATTTTACCCATTAATGTGAGCACACTGGGTATTTAGATGTAGTTATTGTATCATTATGCGTTAGTGAACAGTAGCAATTTTTCCATTAGGGTTGTCGGTGTTTAGATCTTAGATTAGGTATTTGTTTTTTATTTTTGTCTTTATTCTGTATTAATTAGTTATGATCTCCGTAGCAATATGAATTCAATATAGTAAAACATAAAATTGGCTTTATGACTTGTGATTTCGGGCCAGAGGTCAGCCATAAAAAAAGACCCATAAGTAACCGCCAGCCATCGCCTGAAATATATATATATATATATATATATATATATATATATATATATATATATATATATATATATATATATATATATATATTATCTAAACTTAATGATCGCCCCTTCCATTGATTGTTTAGTTATTAAACGTCTTAAATAAACTTATGAGGCATCTGGTACTTATCAATATTTTTGGAGCGTTTTTTCCCCTAGTGTGATCAAGCTATAGTTGGATTAGGGGCTTGGGTTTGTGAATCAACTTTTGCGTGTTGTAGTCTGGGGGAATGTTTAACACTTTTTGTCGCTCTACTGCGTTGCACTTACTCTGACCTCCCCCACACAGTGTTACCAGCTCAGGTGACACAAACATCTAGGTACCGTAGGAGCGAATTTACCAGCGTGAGTATACAGTACCATGCTTCCAGACACTACTGTATATATCTATCTATCTATCTATCTATCTATCTATCTATCTATCTATATATATATATATATATATATATATATATATATATATATATATATATAGAAGCAAGACAATTATCTTCAGTTTAAGAAACGGTTCTCTTATACGAGAGTTAAAATGTACCGTGCTTCCAGACATTCTGCTTTAATATCAGTAAGTGTCGCGAGTGCAGGAAGCAGAGAGAGTAAGTGGTGGTAGAGAAGAGGTTCTTAGCAAGAGTAAATTCAAGAGCACCGGGCAGGGTACTGAGGGAGGGCACAAGGACATGGGAAGTGGAGCGAGGGGGCCATGAGAGGGGAACAGAAGGGAGGGGAGCCAAACAGAGGAATGAGACTGGGCCTGACGGAGGGAGGAGGCACAGAACAGAGGAAGAAGGCTAGGCCAGAGCGAGAGAGTGGAGGGGACTAGCATGGGGAAGGAAGCGGGAGGAGGGCAAAGAGAGAGGGAGAGGGGAAAGAGGGAGAGGACAGAGGCAGAGAGGGAGGGAGACTGGACAGAGAGAGGACGAGAGGACAGAGGGAGAGGTGGAGGGGTAGAGGGAGGGGAGAGGGTAGAGGAAAGAGGCAACGGGAAAGGGACAAAGAGAGGGGGGGAGAGGATAGAGAGCCGGAGAAAGGGACAGAGAGAGAGAGAGGAAGGGGGGGGGGCGGTAGAGGACTGGAGAGAGAACAGAGGGAAGAGGGAAGGGACAGAGGATACAAGGAGGGGGCAATATGGGACGGGGACAATGGGAGGAGGAAGAGGCAGAGCGAGAGGGGAAGAAGAGGGAGAGCATGGGGACAGAGGGAGCAGGGAGGAGGGACGGGGACTGAGGGCGAAAACGGGCACAGGGAGGAGAGAGGGGGCCAGGACAGTGGAAGGCGTTGGGGAAAGAGGGAGAGGAGGAAAGGATCGGAGGGGAGAAGAAGACAGCAGGAGGGGAGGAAGCCAAAGGGAGGCGACTAGGACAGGGAGGTGATAAGGGCTGAGAGAGGGGACGGTGACAGACAGACAAGCATGACAGAGACATGGACAGGGAGAGGGGACGAGAGGGAAAAGACGAGGACAGAGGAAAGGAACAAAGACGCAGGAGGGGAGGAGAGAATGAGGAATTGGGGATAGGGACAGAGGGAGGAGAGGGTGAGGATAGGGAAGCCTATAGTATAGGAAGGAAACTAGAAGAGTTAGAGAGGAGGAAGGAGGCTGAAGCAGAGGTAGGTGGCTAGAACGTGAACCAAAGACGCATCAATACACCCAAACACCCCAACTCTTGTTTCCTTCTCTCCTCCTCGTCTTCATTGAGTCATGTCTGTCGGGTTCCAACCTGTCATTTATCCTGTGTTGCCTTATTGTTCCTCTTAAACACTCCATCACTTCCATGCTGGTTGACTGCTTGGTTGGAAGGTGTATTAGGGGACTGTTCTTACCCTCAGTTACCTTCCATCACAATTTGAGTGGCCTCACAAACTGTTTTAGCGTATTCCCAGTTCATGATACTGTATATTCCCGTATATAGTTAACTCCCGCATGTTTGGGATGACTCTACTTCCAAGTTCATATAATGTTAAAAAGATTTTACCCAACTAACCCTCTTGTGGTGTGTGTGTGTGTGTGTGTGTGTGTGTGTGTGTGTGTGTGTGTGTGTGTGTGTGTGTGTGTGTGTGTGTGTAAGTAGATATGCATGTATGTATGAACATTTTCTGGGGTGTGAGAGAGAGGAACAAAGCGTTTATTTGGATAATTAACCAGCGACTGATGCAAGATGACTTAAAAGGAATTTCCAAGCAAACTTAGAGATGTGTAAATTGTCTTCATTAAGTCACGTCTGAAAACGAATGACGGTCGGCAATGTGGAGGTCCTGTAAAACTGTCCCGGGAAGACTAAGTTGTGTGTTGAGAGCTGCTGAGAATACGTGAGGAGTCGAGAAGGTTTGAGTGGAAGTCGTACTTTACTTGCTTCCTCGCACTTGACGAGGAGGTCATTGAGGGACATAAATATTGTTTGTGGAGGGAGAAGGTGGTGGAGAAAGAGTTTGCAACTGGGGAGTAAAAAGCTCTAAGAAGACGAGGAGAAAACCCAAAATGTGAGGAAACAATGTAGGGGAGACGGACAGTGAATGACGGTAAATTGCTGGTCTGTCTGTTCCCTGTTTGTTCCTGCGAGAGGTGGAATGGTGTCTGACACGTAGTAAGCTGTCTGTGTATCAGTCAATCAGTCAGTACGTCTATTTATCAAAGTTTCTATCTATCTGTGTCTGCTGTCTGACGCCGCATCCTGCTTGGGTGAAACACGATGATTGACGAGTATCTGTAACTGTCTATTGCCTGATGCTGCATCCTGAAAGGGGTGGCCTCGACCTCAGTGCGCTCCGACCCTACGCACAGTATAACCCTCCTTACTACGACACACCAACCTTCCCCATACAATCTCCCACTTCATCGCTCCACCTCGTTCTGTCTCCCTCCCCTCTCTTTCCACTATACACCTCATACTCATATACACCCCCACTCAGTCTTTCAGTCTATTCCCGCTCCACCTTGCCGAACCACTCCACAGTGCTGCAAATGCCTGAACCATCTCATAAAAATAAATAGTTTTGACCGCATATACATCATAATATCAAGATGAGATAAAAAAAAAAATACGAGGAAAATGCTTTCAGGCGATCTGGACGATCATATTTAACAGAAAATGTCATGAACAAAAATTAATACATTAAAAAGTGGTTGACATCAGTAAATAATTTAAAGAATAACAAACAAATTTTCTACACTGCAACTGGTGCACAGTTATTCATAATCATTGGCGATAAGGCTTCTTAATAGAAAGTATAATGAAAGTGTGGTCATTCTGAAAGAATTCCTAACAATGACGATTTAATATAAAGTCAGCTTCATACACAAAATAATCAGTGCATGACTTCCAGCATAGGTAAAAAGTGAATGATTACAACTGTCCATGGGGAATACAGCCATGAGAGTGGCGTGGGACCAAGAGTCCAGCAGATGACCGTACACAACATTCCATGGCGGGAGACTCAGCCGCACTTACAGTTTTAATCCAGGCTGAAAATGTTGCACATTCACATCTCCTCTACACAGCTATGCTCTCCCTCCAAAAGGTAAAGTAATGTTACCTATGTATTTCCTGGGTGTCGTAAAGACGACTAAAGGGGATGGAAGCTGTGGCTGAAAACCGTCTCCTCAGTTGTACCATGACTTTCCAAAACCACTGAAGGCAGAATAGTGAGCCAGAGGCAAAGGTCTTTGAGGCTCTAGGGTGCCTGAATGTGTGTAATATAATAATCTAGTGGAGAAGTGATATTTTCTTGAGGTGTCTGTGAAAGGCATTGGGTAATAGAACGCTGAAAGGAAAAGGGTACGAGATATATAACAGTATTTGTGGGAGAAAGTCTAGAGTAAGAGAAAGAGTAAGAAATAAGAAAGGGTAGCAGTGGTGATTTGAGAGGAATTGTAGAACCACCTTACTGAATGCAAAGACGTAAATGCAATGTTGATGTGCGTTAGGATGAAAGCAAACAACGAGAAGTGGGGAACAGTCACTGAATATACACCAAATAGCCAAGTGTGATATCAGCATTTATAAAATACAGCATTACGAAAAAGAGACTGAGAGGTATCTCTTGCACGAGCGTCTCGGAGGAGAGAAACGGAAAGGTTAAAATTATAGTCTCTGGCCACAGATACATGTGTAAAATGGCGGAAGATGGGAAAAACTAAAAGCAAAAAGCGGAAGCTTTAAACGACATTGGCTAGGAAAATAATCTGGGGTGAGAGTGTGTGAGTCGACGAATTCTGCCTACAAGTTCCTGCAATAACAGAACATTCTCAGTGTCATCAAAGCCGTCCCTCTTCAGCATCTGCTGCTTCCTTCCTTACCGAATCGTTATGACTCGGTTATCGTTAATGTCTAATGTTAGGTCAGGTGGGTGAGAACGATACGTGGATGTCTAATGTTAGGTCAGGTGGGTGAAAACGATACGTGGATGTCTAATGTTAGGTCAGGTGGGTGAGAACGATAACAACGCGTGCCATTGTTGTCTAAACTTTCTTTTCTCACAATACCTGGTCAGTTGGTTTCTGTTTCCTTTTTTTCATATTCAAACTATTTATTTTTACTTCTACCACACGATACCAAGTATTTGGTAGACTCACATGCTTACTTTCCCTTCCAGGCTTGGTTATTATTATTATTGCTGTTCCTGGAGCATCTTACTATTTGAACCATCCACAAGCCCATATCGTGATGCACCCATCTTCACAGCTGTGTACACCCCTGATATTGCTCCACCATCCAGTTTGCACAATCAGATGAACTACCTAAATGTAAACATAAGTTGCTATAAACAGCATTGCTAATTCCGGTGTTAGAGTGGTACTGAAATACTTCGGCCATATATGCAAGGTAAAATGTACAGGAGGTGGTGGTTGATTCGGTAGAGAGGCGGCCTGCAGTCCTAATGGACCCAGGTTCGAATCCCGGCCGGGGCAGGAATCAGTTTAAGGATATGAATTTCATAAAAATAGACTTTACTGATCTACCAGAAGACCCGCCGACATGTCATAAAAATATCCCCTCTAATACCAGTACACCAGTCCTGTAAGAGACAGCCCTAGCATGTATTCAAAATGGACATTGAGTGTTAGCGCCGAAGTGGTGGCTCCTAACAAATCTCAACAAACATATTCATCTTAGCATGAACAGACGTTACTTTAACTTTCCACTTATCCCTCAATACCCACTCTACTTTTGCCAGAGATTCCATAACTGTAAATAATATTTAGTTTAACGTGTGCATAAATAAGTATAGTTTTATCTTCACTTGCATTGTCACCATACACTTCACGACCAAACTAGAGTGAATATTATAGTTAAATAATAAATAAGTAAAGTAATTCAATTTCTGATAACGGTAAACTATGTAGAATTGTTGTATTTATTCTGAATGCTGGTCAAGATCCTCTGTTAATATGAACCCAGGTCCTTGAATTTCAAGTGTTTCTGATTTCACTCCTAGATATCAAAATTATTCTACTTTATCTTCTGCTCCTGTATTTAATATTGTTTTGTGATTCTTGTGTGCTTTGTTTGTACTATATTCATTTCATCACTAGAGGCTACTTACTGGTTCTCATTTTTTACTCTCACAAACCCCTTCAGGATTCAGTCGCTGCTGGATATTTACATCGGTTCTGCAAAAAGGCTGTATCATTTACACACACACACACACACACAAAAGTTTACCTCCCACTTTTTCCCATCCCTGACATGTTCTAACGCCTTCAGTCTGAGGACGTAAAGTTTGTTCTGTTCTTGCTGCTATATTACTACAGTATTTTATTGAGCATAAGAGTTCTTTGGTAGTGAATGGGTTAATCTGTGATGTATGAAACCCTTCAGGTTATTTTATTTACTTGGTTATTTATTTATTTATTTATTGCTGCTGCCATATAATTTTAGTATGAAAACCGTCTGGCAGTGAATGGGTTAATGAAGGCTGTGTCTAACCCTTTGTATAAGAAAAGTTTGTCCTGGAGCGAAATACCAATAATAACACATAAATGATGCTCTTAGGCTGAAAGGGTTTAAAACTGTCTCTTCCCAACAGTACTGCATGTATTTTCCTCACCAAACTGCCCATGAGGAGACCATACACCCATGGAGATATTACTTATCCCTTACGTAACCCTGCCAATATCTCGCACCATTCACACCATTCCTCCCTATCCACACATATGATGTACTGATAAGGAAAAAAAAACCATTGCATTGCAACACTTCAGTACAGTGACGTCAAATTTTAGTTATTCTTGATGCCTGTAGAAGATAATATTGAACTTGTGAAAGGCCTCCACATCTGAAGGGGTTACTGAAGCTCTAGATGTCCCTCATAAGCTGGATAAAGTCGACAGGAGATAGCAGGGGTGAAATATGTAAGATGTCATCGTCTATCTGTATACCTAGGCTGCTTCCCTCAAGCAAAGGGAGGTAGCCAAGACAGGACGACACATTCCCAATTTACTCATCCATTCAAACACATTCATTCGCATCTTAACCCCAAAGGGGAGAAGGGGCAGATCCTCACCGCACCACACCGCACGAGGGTCAACTGCACAGCGCAATCAGTGACATCCACAGCAGGGCCCGACAGCAGAGCTGGTTTACCCCTGCCATATCATAAAAAGCCCATCCCCTTACCCGCACCTGACCTGATCAGCTGATCAGACCAAATGCGGGAGAATATCCCCTCGTGGCTGCATCATCATTTATTCATTCACAATTTCTCTCCATTCATTTCTGTCACGCACAACCACTCTTCCTTGCTCAACAGACATCCCTCTCGCATCCAGCGTTCTCTTCACACTGTCAATCCATCCTATTCGTGGTCTTCCTCTCAGCCTTACACCTCTCACATCAGATCTAGTTATCTTTTTCACCAATCATTATCCATTCTCTCCATATGCCCAAACCATCGCAACACCCTCTGCTGAACTCGATCAGCCATCTTCCGAACAACTCCAGTTCTCCTTCGCACGTCATCATTTCTCAATCGATCCATACACGTCACTCCACACATACTCCTCAGACACCTCATCTCCATTACATTCAAACTTTTCCTTTCTGCTACACCCATATTCCATGTTTCAATCCCATAGAAAGCAATCAGTACCACAACACCCTCTTACAGCCTTCTCTGTACATCCATTCTAAACGAACGACATCTAAACACTTTTTTCATTCCTCCCAGCACCTTTCCTACTTCATTCATTCTAAACTTCACTTCTGCATCTACTCTTCCATCCACAATAGCATGTGACCCTAAATAATTGAAACACTCTACCTCCTCAAGCAACTCACCATTCAAAACTATATTCATCCTCCTACCATCTGCCAACCTTGTACACTTCATCACTTTACTCTTATTCTCATTTGCTTTCAATTTCCTCCTTTCACACACCCTTCCAAAATTCTCTGCCAAACTGTCTCAATCACTCCTCTGCATCAGCCACCAGTGCAATATCATCCGCAAACAGCAGCTGCTTCAGATTCCACTCTCTACCATCAACATTCACCAGACTCAAACCTCCACCGAACACTCTTGCATTCACCTCCCATACAACACCATCCATATAAATATTAAACAACCATGGTGACATCACACATCCCTGTCGCAGCCTCACTCTCACGGGAAACCAATCACTCACAGTATTCCCACTCTTACACACGCTCTACTATTTACATAAAAACTTTTCACTCCTTTTAGCAACCTACCATCAAGTCCATATAATCTTAAAGCAGTCCACAAAGCCTCCCTATCTATTCTATCATACGCTTTCTCTAAATCCATGAATGCCCAAAACACATCCTTACCTTTCGCTAAATACTTTTCACACACTTGTCTCACAGCAAACACCTGATCCACGCATCCCATCCGTCTCTGAAAGCCACACCGCTCATCACCAATCACTCCACCTGTATCCTCTCTAACTCTCTTAATTAACACTCATCCATACACCTTACCTACAGCACTCAACAGACTTATACCCCTAAAGCTAGTACATTCATACTTATCACCCTTACCTTTATACAGTGGGACCAAGCAAGCATTTGCCCAGTCAACTGGCACATACCTTGCACAAAGCACGCATTCAAGAACCTTACTAACCAGTCAACAATAGTCACTCCACCACCTTTCAGGCATTCCATAGTACACCCATCCATACCTGCAGGTTTCCCTGTTTCCATCACCTTTACTGCCTTCTGCACTTCCTCCATCCTGATCAAAGAATCATTCAACTCTCCCAACACATTTATTCCTTGCACCTTTTCATCTGCTACAATCTCAGCCATCCTTTCCTCCTCTACACATAACAATCTTTCTGCCCGTCTCTTCCTTACTGCCTCCATCTCAGTTAACATCTTTCCATCCTCTGCTTTTACTCTCTCTTCCTTCCCAGACTCCCCCTTTCGCACCCTTTTCACCTCCCTCCAAAACATTGTCTTATTCTGTTGAAAATTCTCAGTCAACTACCTACCCTACCTCCCATCTGCTGCCACTTTAGCATCACGCACAGCCCCTCTCGCCCTATTCCTCTTTTCCTTATACCGCTCATATGACACCTCACCCTTCCTCTGCCGCCACACTTCATATGCATCTCTCTTCTCTGCCACAGCCAAACTTACTTCCTCGCACCACCATTCACTTCCCATTCTTACACCACCACCCACTCGTCCCACACCACACACCTCTTCCACATGCCCAACCACAGCACTCTTAAACAATTGCCATTCCTCCTACACACTGCCATTCTCCTGATCTTTCACTGGGTTCCACTCATCTTTCAATTTCTCCTGATACTCTATCATTTTCTCTTTTTTATCCAACTCACTCACTTTCAAAACCTCCCTCTCACACATAACTCTCCTAGCTCTCACCCATCTCTTACCTACTCTTAACTTTCCCTCCACCAGGTAGTGGTCAGACATACCTCCACCCTCCCCTCTCAGAACTCTCACATCCAACAATCTTCTTATTACATTCCTGGTCACAACCACATAGTCCATCAATGCTCTATCAACAACCCTTCCACCCTCCTGTCTCACCCATGTATACTTATAAATATCTTTCTTCTCAAACAAGGTATTTCCAACATCCCTATCATTCGTTCCCCATTTTCATTTCTTCCAGGCACACCATGCATACCAGCTACACCTTCAACTGCTACATTTCCCACTCTAGGATTTAGATCTCCCATCATTACCACATTCACATTCGCTCGAAAACTCCACAGACACTCATCAACATCATTCCAGGAAGAATCCTTCTCTTCTGCATCTCTTTCACTATAGGCCCATATGCACTCACAAATACCCACACGTTCAAACTTCACTTTCACACACATCAGTCTCGATGACACTTAGTTCCATTCAATCACACACTGCTGTACTTCCGAGCTCACTAACAAGGCCACATCTTCTCTTGCCCTTCCTCTATCAACACCTGACAATCATCCATTCTCACTTCCAAACTTAGACTCACCTTTGCTTTTCATCTTTGTTTCACTCATAGCTAATACATCGAACTTTCTTCTCACAAACATTCTCCCAGTCTCCTCCCTTTTAGCCTCAAGTGAACTACATCCAGGCACATTCATAGACCCAATCTTCAGGGTACGGGGATAACTCAATCCCCCATCCCTTTCAATGGCCTGACTTTTTAGGAACTAAAAAGTAGAGGAGGGGGTCCCTAGTTCCCTCACCCCGGCCCTTTTTAGTCGCCTTTTAAGACACGCAGAGGATACGGTGGCAGAATTCTTCCTAACACAACCTGGCCGCAGAGTAGTAGTACCACCCCATAGTGAGGCCAGATTGTGTCCCCCCCACCACAGGGGGTCATCGTAGTCAAGACTAAAAGATACCTTTGTATCCCAATAGCCTACATATTTTATTCGGGTTTCTTAGTCCTCAGATCGAAGAAGGTTTCCCAGTGGCGAGTGAAATCACATGGCGTTAGCCAAAGGAAAACAAATAATTCGTCCTCCGAGGCTTAAAGGTTAACTCAGGATACTGTGTCAATTCTTTCCACAAAACATGTTGACCTTTGTTGTATCTTGAGGGTTCTAAGAGCTGTTTACACATCTCTTCCTATACACATGCATTTCTTTAACTACTCTTCTGCAGTTTTTGTCTTATATCTAACAGAATTTTCCATAACATCGACCACATTATAATAAAGTTATAAAAATGTAACATTCGTACATAAACACAGTTACATTGAGTTAAACAACATCCGCAAATGCAGCATTGCACACACACACAACCAACTGCACATCCACACAGCGGTATGCGTTGCTCTTACAGAATACTGTTATTTCTACTGCCCTTCTAATCGACTTAATCAAGTTTCTTCGATTTTTAAAAATATTGTATGTTGGTACTCGTTGTTTATCGCTGGGGTTGGATGGATGAATGGCTGGGGCGGGACCTTTTATACGATCACCCTTTTGCCATTTTCAGATTTCAAATATTAACAAAAATAGCATCATAAATATCTATGGCTTAGGTCTGTTTACAGTAATCGTAAGAAATATATAATATATACAAGACTACTGCCTATGAGTGTGCATTTATGTGTCAAAATTCCTAACCCTGGGAAACAAAACTTTACACACGCAACGAATGGGTGTCCAGTACATAATTTTCCGAGTTTGGTGCAGACTGATGTCCTCTGAGGGGTTGTTTTGGCCTCCAGCATCCCTCCTCCTTCCTCATATCAGGTGGCAGTGAACGCAGCAGTTGAAAGTGCTTTAAGTTTGCTATTACATCCTTTTCCTTCTGTTTCCAAAATGATCATATCTTGTTCAAATTTACTAAATTATTAAATACCAGAACATTGGCATCATCAAGGATGATAAGACCTGTTCTACACTGTACTAGTTTCACACACACACACACACACACACACACACCAAATCCCTCTAAGGCTAGCATTAAAAATTGGCACGTTTTATGAGGGCAGCACGATAAAGCAGAAGGTCATGTTCGCAGCTCGGGGATAATGGGCAGGATATTCCATTTCTCATCCCCAGCACTGCATCACAAACTCCCAGTGTCGCCGTCATCTATGTTATTAAAAAAAAATGACAGGGAACTCTTGTCGATATAAAAGCTGTAACAAGTGGAGTGAGAGCAGAACTAAAATACAAACGTGAAAGGGCTACGTTGAGCTTTGTGTGTGTGTGTGTGTGTGTGTGTGTGTGTGTGTGTGTGTGTGTGTGTGTGTGTGTGTGTGTGTGTGTGTGTGTGTGTGTGTGTGTGTGTGAAAGAAGGAGAGAGAGAGAGAGAGAGAGAGAGAGAGAGAGAGAGTGTAATAAAGGTACGGTACGGCAATATTCTTACTCATGTCATGACTGGAGGCAGTGCAAGTCTGCTATAGATAAGATGGGAATATTTGTTTTTAGTGATTATATGGAGGAAGAACACTTTTTTTCTTCTGATGGAAACAGGAGACCTGGATGCTAGATACTACCAAGCTGGAGAGAGAGAGAGAGAGAGAGAGAGAGAGAGAGAGAGAGAAGATCATGATGGAGTAAATTCTGGTCGGTCAAAATGATATATAGAAAAGTTACTTGTGGTGAAGGTGGTAATGATGGTGATGGTGGTGAAGGTGGTAATGATGGTGATGGTGGTGAAGGTGGTAATGATGGTGATGGTGGTGAAGGTGGTAATGATGGTGATGGTGGTGAAGGTGGTAATGATGGTGATGGTGGTGAAGGTGGTAATGATGGTGATGGTGGTGAAGGTGGTAATGATGGTGATGGTGGTGAAGATGGTAATGATGGTGATGGTGGTGAAGGTGGTAATGATGGTGATGGTGGTGAAGGTGGTAATGATGGTGATGGTGGTGAAGGTGGTAATGATGGTGATGGTGGTGAAGGTGGTAATGATGGTGATGGTGGTGAAGGTGGTAATGATGGTGATGGTGGTGAAGGTGGTAATGATGGTGATGGTGGTGAAGGTGGTAATGATGGTGATGGTGGTGAAGGTGGTAATGATGGTGATGGTGGTGAAGGTGGTAATGATGGTGATGGTGGTGAAGGTGGTAATGATGGTGATGGTGGTGAAGGTGGTAATGATGGTGATGGTGGTGAAGGTGGTAATGATGGTGATGGTGGTGAAGGTGGTAATGATGGTAATAGTGGTGCAGATTACTACTGGAAATGTTAATCTTGCATCACGTCTTGTAGGATGTGATGATGTAATATAATGTAGAAAGTAATAAAGAGGAGTGAAAAGTAATACGCAAAGAAACAAATTGGGAAAGAAAGAAACAGTAAGAAATAAAAAGAGGAAGAAACATGAGACAAAAAACATAACGAATACAGGACACAGGAGAATGAAAAAAAAAAAAGTTGTTATAGAAATTTAAAACGACAAAAATTAAGAAAGAATTAGAGAAAGGAGAAAGGACGAATTAGAAGGGACGAAAGGAGTGAAACAAAACAAAAAGAGAAAAAAACTGAAACAAAAGAAAGAGAAAGGAAACAAATATGACAAAACACTAACAAAAAAGGAGCCTTTCAAGTATGGTGGGCTGAGCATCAGACACCTTTGTTAGAATCTAATGCAGCTCCACCTTGCTTCACCTTGGCTCCTACTTCTCTTGTTGCTTTATTGTTGTAATAGAGGGAAGAAGGAAAGGAAACAGAAAGTAAGAAGGTAAAATAAAAGAGAGACCAAAAGAAGACAAGAAAATGAAAGAAAAGGCAGAATGGAGAAAAAGTAAGGAGGAAAAAGGAAAGGAAAGGACAAAGAAAAAGGAAAAGAAGGGGAGAAAATGGAAACTGAGAAACAAGGATGAAAAGGAGAGAGTGAATGAAACAAAACAAAAGACAGGGGAGAAGGAAGAAGAGATGGAAGGCAATGAAACAAAACAAGGGATAAAGGAAAAGGAAGAAAAGGAGGAAGGGAATGAAACAAAACAAGAGATAAAGGAGAGGGAAGAAAAGGAGAAAGAGAAGGAAACGAAACAAGGGATAAAGGAGAAGATAGAAAAAGAGGGAAGGGAATGAAACAAAAAAGGGATAAAGGAGAAGGAAGAAAAGGAGAAAGAGAATGAAACGAAACAAGGGATAAAGGAAAAGGAAGAAAAAAAGAGGAAGGGAATGAAACAAAACAAGGGATAAAGGAGAAGGTAGAAAAAGAGGGAAGGGAATGAAACAAAAAAGGGATAAAGGAGAAGGAAAGGAGGAAAGGGAAAAAGACTGCAGCTGAAGTATAAATGGTTAAAGAATATCGGTAGACGAGTCCCAGTTCTTTCTATCTTACTTCTTCTACCCTAAATGATGGCCAGGCCGGAGGGGGATTTACCTCCCGATGTTTGTGTATGTGATGGTGAAAAAATGCTGAGTTGGTCAAAAATGGAGAGTGGAGACTTCCTTTTTTACATAAAAAGAGAGGTCTCCAAGACAACAAAATATTTTTTACATTTTTTTTAATTTATATATTTGGAGGACAAAATACAAAATACCCTAGCTTCCCTCCTGTCAGGGGAATAGTCTAAGCAAAAATCAAGTACCCGGTACCATAGTAATCAAGATGCCTGGACCTGGACCCCATTCACCCAACGGTGGCAAGGGGGGGGGGGCAAATTTGTATGCGCTCCTGCTACTGATCTGGTCATATATAACTCCAAATGTCATGACTGGGTCAATTGGTTTAATCAGACTACTAAATAATTTACACGGTGTCTATTTCCCTGTCAACAATAATTCAGGCTTGGGTCCAAGTCCAGGAGGCTTTACTTAAATACAAGTACTTTAGTTTTCAAAATCCCAAGTACAAGTAATAAAAAAAAAATTGTACTTAATTACAACTGTCCATGTACAAGTACTAGTCACACCGAAGCGAACAATTATGTTACATCGCCACCCCAGTGCAACCCCCACCGCCCACCGAAGTATTCGTGATCAGAACGAGTCAGTTGATTCAGGAAGAGGATGGAAGGAGGATGTGTGCATCTGTACAGTAGGCTGTATGTTGCAGAACGTGCAGGTAAGGCTGCCCAAGTAGCCAAGATTTCTTTTCTCCTTTTCTGTATTATGTCTATAGTGGCATTAATATTTTCTGTTTAGTTATTAGTTCTTTAGTACAAGGTTGTGAAAAATGATATACTGTTTATCCATAGTACAAGCTAATAGTGCTTACACAATTTTATATTCCGGTATAATATATATATATATATATATATATATATATATATATATATATATATATATATATATATATATATACAACTAACTAAAAAGACAAACAAGAAGCCTCGGACAAGGACTGACCAAACGATGACGACCCAGGACCGGACAAAGGTCTTGGTAATGGCAACATGGAATGTAAGAGGTGCGAATGATGAGGTGAAAGAGAGAGAGATTGTCCAGGTGCTTGAGGGTGCGAAAGTGGATGTATGTGGAATAACTGAAACAAAATGGAGAGGAGAAGGTGTGAGAGAATGGGAGTATGGATGGGGTATATGTGCAGGAGTAGATGAGAATGAGAGGGCAAAAGAGGGAGTATGTATAGTTGTGAGTAAAAGATGGAAGAAGAGCATAAGACAGTATGGATCACTTGCGTCAAGGATTGTGTGGATAAGGTTGAAAGTTGGAATACAAATGTGGGAGATTGCGTTCATCGTAGATTTTTTTATAGCTTTCGCGATTCATGATCTTTTCTTAGAGTTAAGAGCGATCAAAGTTTGGTTCGGATAACAGTTCATTCAGTACTGGGACTTCTAGAAACCGAGTCTACACGAGCCATGTGCCATGACCCTATACTTTTTAGACGATCAGAGCCGCCGAACTGAGCGTTTTTACTGTGCGTTTCTCACGTTGTTGCCTTGGTGGATGTTAAACTAGAACAGCACATAAACGTGACTCGGATTACCTGAAATGATTGCAACACATGCGCGAAGCGCAAGGAAATGAGTGAGAAGCACGTGGATATGAGTGCGAAGCATGAGAAAGCGAGCGTGCAACGCGAGAGCCTTCCGCAGGAGCAAGTGTGAGGGGGCCCGAAGGGCCCACGAGCATTGTATACTCACTATAACTACTTACTACACTTACACCCACTGCATTAATTGTTTCTGTACATTTACACACATTTTCTCTTACTTAATATTCACCCTGCTCATCACAACGCCTGCCAAAATACACACTTCCTCCTCAGAGGACATCAATCTGAACCAAATTCTGAAAATCGGCTACTAGACCCCCAATGGGTGTGTCTTAAATGTTTCTTTATAAAACATTGTCGAAGTTCGAAGTTTTATCACACACACATACATACATACTGCACATACCCATCATTAACAGTATAATAGATGGATAACAAGAAACAAAAAACCTTCACGTAAACACACATCTCTCTTGCTATCTGGCTCTCTCGCTGGCATGCCATCTACACTACTACTACTACCTGGGTCTCATTGTTTTTGTGACCTGGATCTCTTCTTTTTTGTGATCTGGGTCTCTTCTTTATCTGACCTGGATCTCTTTTTTTTTTTTTTTTTTTCTGACACGGGTCTCTTTCTGACCCGTGTCTCTTTTCGACCCGGGACTTTTTTTTTTTCCTGACTCGGGTCTCTTCTTTTTATTTTGATGTCCCGGGTTTCTTCTTTTCTTTGATGCCCCGGGTTTCTTCTTTTCTTTGATACCCCGGGTTTCTTCATTTTCTTTGATGCCCCGGGTCTCTTCCCTTCTTTGATGCCCCAAGTCTCTATTTTTTTTTTTTTTATGTCCCAGGTATTTTTTTTTTTTCATGCACCGGGTCTCCTTTTTTTTCAGACCTTGGTCTCTTTTTTCTTCAGACCCGGGTCTCTTCTCATTTCTTCAGACCCGGGTCACTTGTTTTTTCAGACTTGGGTCTCTTCTTTTTTCAGACCCGGGTCTCTTCTTTTTTAAAGACCCAAGTCTTTTTTTCAGACCCGGGTCTCTTCATTTCTTTTTGAGACCGGGGTCTCTTCTTTTCTTTTTCAGACCCGAGTCTGTTCATTTTTTTCAGAACCGGGTCTCTTCATTTTTTCAGAACCGGATCTCTTCATTATTTTTTCAGACCTTGATTTCTTTTTTTTTTTTTTTTTCATACCCGGGTCTCTTCATTCCTTTTTTTTCAGAACCGGGTCTCATTTCTTTTTTTCAGACCAGGGTCTCTCCATTTCCTTTTTCTGACCCGGGTCTTCATTTCTTTTTTTAGACCCGGGTCTTCATTTTTTTTTCAGACCCGGGTCTTCATTTATATCCAGATCCGGGTCTCTTCATTGTTTTTCAGACCCTGGTCTCTTCATTTTTTTCAGACCCGGGTCTCATTTTTTCTCAGACCCAGGTCTCTCCTTTTCTTTTTCAGACCCGGGTCTCCTACTTTTATTTTCAGACTCGGGTCTTAAATTTTTTAGACCCGGGTCTCTTCATTTATTTTCAGACTCGGGTCTCTTCACTTATTTCCGACTCGGGTCTCTTCATTTTTTTCAGACCCGGGTCTCTTCTTTTTTCTCAGACCAGGTCTCTCCCTTTCTTTTTCAGAACCGGGTCTTTTCTTTTTCAGACACGGGTCTCTTCATTTTTTTCAGAACTGGGTTTCTCCTTTTTTTCCCAGACCCGGGTATCTTTTTTTCTCAGACCAGAGGCTCTCATTTTTTCTCAGACATGGGTGTCTTTTTTTAACCGGGGTCTCTTCTTTTTCAGACCCGGGTCTTTTCATTTTTTCCAGACTAGGGTCTCTCCTTTTTTTCAGACCCCGATCTCTCCTTTTTTTCAGAGCCGGGTCTCTCCTTTTTTTGATTCCCGGGTCTTGTCTTTTTTTTAGACCCGGGTCTCGTCATCTATTTCAGACCCGGATCTCCACTTTTTTCAGACCCGGGTCTCTTCATTTAATTTTCTGATCAGGGTCTCCTTTTTTCATACTCGGGTCTCTTCTTTTTAAGACCCTGGTCTCTCCTTTTATCAGACCCCGGTCTCTCCTTTTTTCCAAACCCGGGTCTCTCCTTTTTTCCAGACTCGGGTCTCTCCTTTTTTCCAAACCCTGGTCTCTCCTCCTTTTATGACTCGAGTCTCTCCTTTTTTTTCAGACCCGGGTCTCTTCATTTTTTTCAGACCAAGGCCTCACCTTTTTTCCCAGACCCGGGTCTCTCCTATCTTTTTTTTTCAGACCCGGCTCTCTCCTTTTATTTTTCAGACCCAGGTGTCTTCTTTTTCAGAACCGGGTCTCTATTTTTTTCGGAACCCAGTCTCTTCAGTTTTTTTCCGAACGGGGTCTTCCCTTTTCTTCTTCAGATCCGGGTCTCTCCTTTTTTCTCAGACCCATGTGCTTCTTTTCTTTTTCAGACCCGCGTCTCTTTTTTTTTTCAGACCCGGATCTCAATTTTTTTCCTACTCGGGTCTCTTCATCTTTTTCAGACCCAGGTCTCCTTTCTCAGAGCCGGGTCTCGTAATTTTTTGAGACCCAGTCTCTTCATTTTTTGAGACCCGGGTCTCGTCATTTTTTTAAGAGCCGGGTCTCGCCATTTATCAACCCTGGGTCTCTTCATTTTTTTTCAGACCCAGGTCTCACCTTTTTTCTCAGACCCCGGTCTCTCCTTTTTCTCAGACCCGGGTCTCCCCTTTTTTTTCAGACCCGGGTCTCTCCTTTTCTTTTTCAGACACTGGTGTCTTCTTTTTTAGAACCGGGTCTCTATTTTTTTTTTTTCAGAACCGTGTCTCTTCATTTTTTCCGGCCCCGGATACTTTTCTTTTTCAGACCCAGGTCTCTCCTTTTCTTTTTCATTCCCGGGTCTCTTCTTTTCTTTTCAGACCCGGGTCTCTTTTCTTTTTCATACGCTGGTCTTCTTTTTTATCCAGACCCGGGTTTCTTCTTTTTTTTAGACCAGGGTCTCTTCTTTTTTCAGACCTGGGTGTCTTCTCTTTTTTAGGCCCGGGTCTCTTATTTTTTTTTTTTTAGAACTGGGTCTCTCCTTTTCTTTTTCATATCCGGGTCTCTTCATTTTTCCAGACGTCTCCTTTTTTTTTTGACCCGGGTCTCTTTTTTCAGACCCGTGTCTCTTTTTTTGCCAGACCCGGGTCTTTCCTTTTTTCCAGGTCCTGGTCTATCCTTTTTTTGAGACCCGGGTCTCGTCATATTTTTTGAGACAAGGGTCTCTTCATTTTGCTCTGACCCAGTTCCCTTCATTATTTTTTCACACCCGGGTCTCTTCATTTTTTACAGACCCAGATCTCTTCATTATTTTTCAAACCCGAGTCTCTCCTTTTTTTCTCAGATCCGAGTCTCTCATTTTCTTTTCACGCCCGGGTCTCTCCTTTTTTTTCAGACCCGTATCTCACCTTTTTTTCAAACTCCGGTCTCTCATTTTTTTCAGACCCGTATCTCTCCGTTTTTCACAACCGGGTCTCTTCTTTTTTTCAGATCCGGGTCTCTTAATTTTTTTCAGACCCTCCTCTGTTCATTTTTTTGAGACCTGCATCTTGATTTTTTTAAAGACCTGGGTCTCTTGATTTTTTTCAGCCCAGGGTCTCTTGATTTTTTTTTCAGACCCCTGTCTCTTCTTTTATTTTTCATACCCCGATCTCTTGTTTTCTTTTTCAGACCTGGGTCTCTTCTTTTTTTGGGGGGACCAGGGTTTATTCTTTTTCTTTCATACCAGGGTCTCTTCTCTTTTTCAGACCTGGGTTTCTCCTTTTTCAGACCCGGGTCTCTTCTTTTTTCGGACCCGGGTCTTTTTTTTCAGACCCGGGTTTCTTCTCTTTTTTCAGTCCCGTGTCTCTTCTTTTCTGACCCGGGTCTCCTTATTTTTCAGACCTGGGTCTCTTCATTTTTCAGTCCCGGGTCTCTCCTTTTTTTCAGACCCGAGTGTCTTCTTTTTCTCAGACCCGGGTCTCTCTCCTTATTCTCAGACCATGGTCTATTCTTTTTTTCAGACCCGAGTCTCTTCCTTTTTTTCAGACCCGGGTCTCATTTTTTCTCAGACCCGGGTCTCCTCTTTTCAGACCCGGGTCTCTTCTTTTTTCAGACCCGGGTCTCCTTTTTTTCACACCCGAGTCTCTTCTTCTCGCCGTACCCGGGTTTCTTTTTCTTTTCGGACCCGGGTTTCTTCTTCTGTAATGATCCGGGTCTCTTTATTTTCAGACCCTGGTCTCTTCTTTTTTTAAGACCCGGGCCTCTTCTTTTTTTTTTATAGATCCGGGTCCCTTCTTTTTTTTTTAGATTCGGGTCTTTTCTCTTCGTTCCTGACCCGGGTCTCTTGTTCTTTAATGATCCGGATCTCTTCTTTTTTTCAGATCCGGGTCTCTTCTCTTCTCTCCTGACTCGGGTCTCTTCTTTAATGACCCGGGTCTCTTCTTTTCTGACCCGGATCTCTTGTTTTTTTTTTCAGACCCTGGTGTTTTTTTTTTTCAGACCATTGTCTCTTTTTTTTCCAGATCCGGATTTTTTTTTTTTTTTTTTCAGTGCCAGGTCTCTTCTCTCCTGACCCGGAGACCTGGGTCTCTTCTTGTTTTTCAGAGCCAGATCTCTTCTCTCATAACCTGGAGACCTAGGTCTCTTCTTTTTTCTGACCCGGGTCTCTCCTTTTTTTCTGACCCAGGTCTCTCCTTTTTTTCTGACCCAGGTCTCTCCTTTTTTTCTGACCCGAGTCTCTTCTTTTTTTTTTTTTCTGCCCCTTTCTTATTTTTCTGACCCGGGTCTTTTTTTGCTGACCTTAGTCTCTTCTTTATTTTTGTCCGACCAGGGTCTCTTCGCTTCTTTCTGACAAGATTCTCTTCTTTTCTGACTCGCGTCTCCCTTTTTTTCCGATCCGTTCTCTTTTTTTCTGTCCCGGTTCTTTTTTTACTGACCCGGGTCTCTTTTTGACCCGGGTCATTTCTTTTCTCTGTCCCGTGTGTCTCCTTTTTTCTGACTCGCTTTTCTTCTTTTTCCTCTCGCCCCGGTCTTTTTTTTTTTTTTTTTTCTGATCCGGGTCCGTTTTTGGTGTCCCGCGTCTCTTTTTTGTGACCTGGGTCTCTCCATTTTTTCTTACCCGGGTCTCTTCTTTCTGACTCGGGTGTCTTCTTTTTTTCTGATCCGTATCTTTTTTTTGTGACTCATGTCTTTTATTTGTTTGTGACCCAGATCTCTTTTTTTGCTGAGCTGTTTTTTTTTTTTATTCTTCTGTCTCGTTTCTCTTTTTTTTTTTTTTTTTTTACTGACCCGGGTCTCTTTTTTTTCTGACCCGTTTTTCTTTATTTTTGTCTGACCCGCGTTGTTTTTTGTCTGACCCGGCTCTCTTCTTTCTATTCTGACCCGGGACTCTTTTTTTTTTTTTTCTTACTCGTGTCTTTTTTTTTCTGACCCGCGTCTCCTCTTTTTTTTTTTTACCGACCAGGGTCTCTTCTTTTTTTTGACCCGCGTCTCCTCTTTTTTTATCGACTCGGGTCTCTTCTCTTTTTTCTGACCCGGTTCTTTCTCTTACCTGGTTTCCTTCTTTTGTCCCTGGTCTTTTTTTCTGACCCGGGTCTCTTCTTTTTTTCCTGACCAGTGTCTCCTTTTCTTTCCTGACCCGGATTTATTTTCTGAACCTGGTCTCTTCTTTTTTTTTTTTTTTTCCTTACCCCGGTCTTTGTATATCTTTCTGACCCAGGTCTCTTTTTTCAGACCCAGGTCGTTTTTTTTTTTTTTTACCCTGGTGTCGTTTTCTTTTTTTTCTTTTTTCTTTTTTTTTTTAGCCAAAAAAGGCTCCGGGTCTTTTTTTGACATTGGGTCTTTTTTTTTTTTTGGCACCGGATCTTTTTTTGGCTTCGGGTCTCCATATTTCTGGCTGGCCCCGAGGGTCTTCTTGTCCCCGATAACATTTTGTCACGGGTTCTTCCTGCCCCCGGGTCTTCCTGCCCCCGGGTCTTCCTGCCTCCGGGGTCTTCCTACCCCCGGGGTCTTCCTACCCCCGGGTCTTCTTGCTTCTGGGGTTTTCTTGCCCCCGGGACCTCCTGCCCCTGGGTCTTCCTACCCCCGGGTTTTCTTGTCTTTGGGGTCTTCTTGTCCCCGGGAGATTTTTTCCGCAGCTACTCGGGCTACTCCGCCACCTGTTACTCTCACTCCAGTCCGACCTGGAGTTGTGGGGATGCTTGAGGGTGGTGTTCAAGGCTTTGATGCCAGTGTTGGTGGAGTTGAGAGGGGCATTGAGGATGACGTTGAAGGAGTTGAGAGGGACGTTGAGGGTGACGTTGAAGGAGTTGAGAGGGACGTTGAGGATGGCGCTGAATGAGTTGAGAGGGGCGTTGAGGGTCAGGTCGGTGTAGGTCGGGTCGGCGTAGGTTGGCTCTTTGACACTCAGGTCGGCGTAGGTCAAGGCCTGGAATGTCAGACTTTTTTGTGCAGTCGTCGCGATGATTCAGAGCGTTTTTATTTTCAGCTCTTTTGCATTTTTTTATCTTAATTTTTCTAAGGCTTTAAAATTACCTGTTGCAGAATACGTGTGGGGCGTCACTGTGATGAATTTGGGATGTAATCAAAGAGTTGCCTTCGTGTCGTGTTATCGATTGGATTTGCCTGTGAACCTGCCCTTATTATATAAACGTCGAACATCTACCTGGTAAAAAAGAAATTGAAAAAGAAAAATATAAGTGATTAAAATGTTAGAAATCAATTTTGTTAAATTCCAACACATTTCAGCCTCCTCCCCATCATTCTCAACGTCCTCCCCATCATCCTCAACCTCTTCCCCATCATCCTCAACCTCTTCCCCATCATCCTCAACCTCCTCCCCATCATCCTCAACCTCCTCCCCATCATCCTTAACCCCCGTGACAAGTGAAAATTTGCGAAATGAATTTTTTTTTTTTTCTTTCTTTAGAATCGGTCATTGTGGGCTCAATAACGGTATGAAAACAAATATAATTGTATTTGCAAATATACTGTGATGGAAAGGCTATTATAAATTAGTCCCGCAAAATTTTGCGGGCAAGCACTAGTATATAAATATAACTCCCTCTAGTTCGAAAAGTCTTGTGAGTTAAGTAAAATACACAACAATTATTTGGAAACAGAAAAAAGAATGTAGAAGACGTCACTGAAGCAGCAGCAGCAACAGCAGCAACAACAGCATCACCACCATCACCACCACCACCACCACCATCGTCATTATCATCAGCAGCAGCAGCAGTAGCAGCAGCAGCAGCAACAACAACAGCATCATCACCACCACCACCACCATCATCATCATCATCATCGTCATTATCATCATCATCGGCAGCAGTAGCAGCAGCAGCAGCAACAGTAGTAGTAGCAGTAGTAGTAGTAGTAGTAGTGGTAGTAGTAGTAGTAGTAGTAGTAGTAGTATAGTAGTAGTAGTAATATCAGTAGTAGTAGTAGTAGTATAGTAGTAGTAGTAATATCAGTAGTAGTAGTAGTAGAAGTAGTAGTAGTAGAGCAACCCCGGTCTGTCTGGCCAAGTGGACCTATCAACAGCATGTAAGCAATCGCCTCTGGAGGGGTGTTCCATGCAGTGAACTGATGTTCCCTTTTGGTGGACAGCGCTTCACCACAGTGAGGCGTGGGGGCCTCACTACAGTGAGTCACGGAGAAGAGTATGGAATTCGGTTCCTGGATGTACGCCGCATTTGCGTCAACGCTCAGTAAACAGGAGCACATTAATAAGCTACACATCATCTCGTTATTTGGTTATAAGGTCACCACCTTCTTTCTTTTGCATCGATTAGTTTCTGTCAGAACATTTGTTTTGCATCACAACTTCGTTTTTGGGTTGTTTATGTCATCTAATTGTTTTACCGATGCCGACAAGCCATGTGCGGTATTCTTTGTAGCTGTGGTCTGCCTTGTGTTCGTTTGTATTGTTACATACATACCTTTCTTCCTTTATATATCCCTCAGAGTTCTGCATAGTAACTGTATTGGTTTCAACTGTTTCTTTATACTTCATATTTTTTTTAGCGATTTTACTGTAGTGACCTACTGTATTCAGTCTGTGGAAGGTGGAGAAACCCACTATCCACTCACTTGACATAATGATACCTTCAGGTGACTATACACTTGAGTGACAAACCATTTTTTGAATCCCAGTAACTCATTTAAGAGTATGGTATAACCAAATGGATGCCTGGTGGTTTAGCGGGTTAAGGAACTCCAGCCAGATGTGACTCATAAAGGTTAGCATCCGATAACCTTTCAGCGTTGTGTTTCTCTTGCAGTTATTACTGTGTCCCTTTGCTGATGCTATTTGTTGGTTAGTTATGGAGGACGATAATATTTACCTGGTTATATTTTCAGTAGTTTTTATATTACCACCAGGCAATTTCACTCAGCTAATTGGGCAACTCTAAATAATCTGTAATGGTTTTTAGTGCTTTGTTAGTCCAGTAAGGTAATATTTTCAATTTTCCCAACACCATATGATTTTGTTCGCACAGTGAAGTGCATTATACAGTCGTGTCACAACTTACACGAATTTAGCTTAGGCGATTTGGACTACGCGATTTAAAAAACCGTACAAATATCGACCCAGGACCGGACAAAGGACTTGGTAATGGCTACGTGGAATGTGAGAGGAGCGAATGATGAGGTGAAAGAGAGATTGTCCAGGTGCTTGAGGGTGCAAAAGTGGATGTATTTGGAATGACTGAAACAAAATGGAGAGGAGAAAGTGTGAGAGAATGGTAGTATGGATGGGGTGTATGTGCAGGAGTAGGTGAGAATGAGAGGGCAAAGGAAGGAGTATGTATAGTTGTGAGTAAAAGATGGAAGAAGAGCAAAAGACAGTATAGATCAGTTGGGTCAAGGATTGTGTGGGTAAAGTTGAAAGTTGGAATACAAATGTGGGCGATTGTGTGTGTGTATGCGCCAACGCAAGATCGTGCTACCAGAGTGAGAGAAGATTTCTGGGGAAATGTGGAAGTGTGCATGGAAAAGTTTGGAAGGAATGAGAGAGTGTTTTTGATCGGTGATATGAATGGTAAAGTAGGGAATGTGAAGGTGGATGGAATAGTTGGTGAGTGGGGTGTGCCTGCTGCGATAGATGAGAATGGCAGTGCGTTAGTGGACATTTGTGCTGGGAGGGGGTTGGTGATAGCCAATACCCTCTTCAGACATAAAATGATCCACAGGTATACATGGAGGGTGATGAGAAGGGTGGGTGGTGAACTGAATGAAAGGTAGGAAATGATTGATTATGTGTGTGTGGATGAAAGGATGCGAAGGTGTGTAATGGATGCAAGACCTTATAGAGGTTGTGGGAGTGGACTTTCTGACCACCACTTGGTGGTGGCCAGAATTAGGATACAAGTAAGATGGAGGAATAGAAGAAGGGAAAGACGAGAGGAAGGAGTACTTGCAAGGAGAGTGGAAAGGTTACAAGAGGATGAGAAAAAGGCAGAGTATAAGAGAGAAGTGGAGGAACGATTGGGCAAATATGAATTGGAGCAGATGGGGGATGTGGAAGGTGTGTGCGGGATATTTACAGAAGAAATGTGTGCGGCATGTGATGTGGTGCGTGGGAGGAAGAGAAGATGGAGGGAGGTGCAAGGAACAGCGTGGTGGACTGAAGAGGTGAGACAGGCTGTGGCACAAAAAGAAAAAAGCATACAATGAATGGATGAGGAGTAGGGGCGTGGAATAAGTTGAGAGGCGGAAGAGAGAGTTATATGTAGAAAGAAAGAGAGAGGTGAAAAGATTAGTAAGAGAGAGTAAGAAGAGAGTGGATGAGGAATTTGGCAGGAATCTGAGTCTAAAGTGGAGGGACTGTAAGAAGATGTTCTGGAAAGAGGTGAAGAGAGTAAGACAGGGTGGATGCGAGGTTAGCAGGGGAGTGAAAGATAAAAATGGTTGATTACTAGTGGAGAAGGGAGAAAAAGTGAGCAGATGGAGAGAACACTTTAAGGAATTGTTGAACATACAGGATGGAAGTAATGCGAGTATAAGTGGCTGGGGAATGGCTTTGAGAAGGAGGGAGGTGAGAAGACAGGAAGAAATCAGTAGGATAGAAGTTGTGGAAGCAATGAAGAAAGTTAAATCGGGGAAAGCCCCAGGAATTGATGGAGTGTGTGGTGAAATGCTGAAGCATGGGGGAGAGATAGTAGCAGAATGGATTTGGAAGATGTGCAGATTGGCCTCGGAGGAAGGTAGAGTCCCGTAGGATTGGAAGTCAGGTATAATTATTCCCTTGTACAAAGGAAAAGGGGAAAAAGAAGTGTGTGGTAATCATAGGGGCATTTGTCTTCTTAGTATAAGAGGAAAAGTGTATGGTAGGATACTTCTTGACAGAGTTAGAGAAAGAACAGAGGAATTAGTTGGAGAAGAACAGGGAGGCTTTAGGAAGGGAAGAGGTTGTGTAGATCAGATATTCATTCTTAGATCTTTAGTGGAAAAGTTTCTAGAGAAGGGAAAGAAGTTGTATGCGGCTTTCATGGATTTGGAGAAAGCATATGATAGGGTGGATAGACAAGGATTGTGGAAAGTATTAAGAATATATGGAGTAGATGGAAAGTTCTTGAATGCTGTGAAGAGTATGTATGATGGTGCTAAGGCTGCAGTGCGTGTGGATGGTGAACTAAGTGAATTTTTCTCTTTGGAGGTTGGGTTGAAACAGGGATATGTCATGTCTCCATGATTGTTCAATCTGTTCATGGATGGGGTAATAAAAGAGGTACAAGGTAGGGTAGTAGATGTTGGAGTGGCCCTGGTGAGAGAGGATAGTGTTTGGAAACTCCCTGTACTGTTGTTTGCAGATAATACTGTGTTGTTGAGTGAAGACGAAGGGGAGCCGCAAGGCTTGGTGGATGAGTTTGGGAGAGTGTGCAAGAAACGGAATCTAAAGGTGAATGTAGGGAAGAGTAAAGTGATGGTCTTTGAGAGAGGTGAAGTCAGTGAATGTACAGAGAGGTTGGATGGTGAGGAATTGGAAAATGTGAGTACGTTTAAGTACTTGGGTAGTGTGATGAGTAAGGATGGAGGTTTGGAGGGTGAAGTGCTTGAAAGGATACAGCAGGGAAGAAAGGTTGCTGGTTCCTTGAAAGCAGTGATAAGAAACAGGGAAGTGAGCATGGAAGTGAAAAAGTTACTACATGACAGTATTGTGATACCAACTCTAACGTATGGAAGTGAAGCTTGGACATTGTTGGAAGGACACAAGTCAAGAGTGAGAGCAGTGGAAATGAGTTATTTAAGAGGAGCCTGTGGAGTCACATGGAGAGACAGGCTGACGAATGAAGATATAAAGGAGCGTTGTGGTGTGGATGTCGATGTGATAGGAAGTGTTATGAGGAACACACTGAAGTGGTTTGGCCATGTGGAGAGGATGGAGGGTGAAAGACTGACGAAGAGAGTGTATGTGAGTGAGGTGGAGGGGGGAAGAGGGAGAGGGAGGCCGAGGATGAGGTGGAGGGATGGGGTGGAGAGGTATATGAGAGAGGGGGGTGTGAGTTGGGAGCAGGGCAGTGAAACGGCGGAGGACATGATTACGTGGAAGCGATTTGTTTGTGGCCACCCCAAACGGGATTGAGGCGTCTGGCAATAGATAGATAGATAGATTTCCAAGTGCGGGAGCCGGTTAAAAATTCAAATACCGGATTTCTACACACACACACACACACACACACACACACACACACACACACACACTTGAATGTATGCATGTATATATACTAATTTACACCGGTACCTACGTAATGAGAAAAAGTGAAGGGATACTAAAATAACCAAACAAAGCTTGAAGTGTTGTTTCGAAGTAGTAGGGGTAGGCAGCCCCGCCCAGGGAAGTACTACCATCAAGGTTACGGGAGACTCAAGGAATAGCCTGGATTTCATTTTCTCTCCTAGGCCTTAGTAGCTGGTTACACATCTTTTTGCCTCACACACCGGAGGGCATCAGGCTGCCCTCTTTACACAACACACACCTCCACATTGTATTACATTACCCTAAACCAGCTATTCTCTCTCCAGGAAACACAGATCTTGTCATTACATATCACACCCATCCCAGAACACATCCCTGCTCTCCCCTCCATAAAAAGATCCATGGCTGCTGCTATACTGGGAATTAGTGCAGTGGTTTCTCGGGTGACCACCACCGGCAGGGCTGGGTTGTCTGCACAGGGCCCTCCCGGTCGTCATCAAGCGACTGTGCCACCTCCAGTGTTGCGGCGCCCTAAATCTGCTCATCAGTGCAGTAAAATTTTCTTTTGAAATATTAGGGGACTTCACTCCAACATCAACTCTGTTCAAAATTTCCTCCAGTTTGAATCCCCTGATCTGCTATTTCTGACAGAGACACAAGTAAGCTCCACCTCTGATTTAGGTAGATTTAATTTTCCTGGTTATATCTTGATTCAAAATTTCAGAGCCAAAGGAGGCGTATGTTGCCTTGCTAAATCAGGAATTGCCCTGGAGGAGATTAGTAAATTTAATTGTCCTTTTTTCGACTATTCCATATGCAAATTAAATTCTTTTTGTAAAATTAAGTATTTCTGTTGTGTTTATTGTTCCCTTTATGCCCCTTCAGAGCCGAGTTTGACTCTCTATCTTCACAACTAAGTGTCCTCAACACAAACACTACATCAGAAATTACAGTTCTGGGTGATTTTAATGTCCATAATGTCGAATGGTTCACTTATTCACTCAGAACTGATGACTCTGGTCTTGAATGTGAGCTATTTGCAGACTCATTTAATCTCACCCAGTTAGTCAGTCAACCCACCCATGTACCAGACAACCCCGATCAAAATCCCCACCTATTGGACTTGTTTCTAACAACCAATTCAGATAATTATAATGTCGGAGTGAAGTCCCCCCTGGGATCATTGTCTGATTCAAGCCACCAGTTTCACACCTACCACACCCTCCTGCTCTGAACCTGTCGTGATAACTAAATGGCACTATGACAGGGCAGCGTGGGAGGGACTTGAAAATTTTCCCATGGATGTTCCTTGGACCTCCTTTTTCTCCCATGATGCAAATTCCACACTGGGCCACATACAGGATTTAATTAAAGTCGGTATGGAAACATTCATTCCTCATCATAGTTACAGAAAAAGATGTAATTCTCCTAAATGGTTTGACCACAATTGTGCTAGAGTTAACAGAACATAAAACAATAGCCTATAACACTTATACAAGGACCAAAACCAACGAAACCTTTAACTATTATAAAAATATCAGAAACCATGCCAAAACTATTATCAATCTTTTTAAATCAAACTTTCATCATAGACAAGCTAAGAAACTACTAAACAATCCAAATGATAACAAAATATTCCGGTCAGCCCTTAATTCATTCAAAACTAACTTCACTACCACCTCTTCCATTCCACCATTACAGTTCCCCAATGGAAATCTAGTAGCCTAAGTGACCCATGCGGAAAAGCCAACCCTCTTGTTGACATTTTTTCAACAAACTCAACCCTAAATTCAGAAAATCATAATATTCCTGTACTTGATTTTGATTCCCCTCAAATACCTCCTTTCATGATTCGCACCAGATACGTACAAGCCGTATTACGGAATCGATCAGCAGACAAAGCAGCCGCTGGTCCACATGAAATTCCTTCAATAGTACTTAAAATTGCTCCTCAGTGTTGGCTCCTGTATTAGCAAAATTTTTCCGCTTATGCATCTGTATCTCAATTTTTCCAGCCCCTCGGAAAGAAGCAAATATCCATCCTGTTCCTAAAAAGGGGGCAACTTCTGATCCATCAAACTATAGACCAATCGCAATAACTTCCGTTCTCGGTAAAGTTTTTGAGAC
Organism: Coenobita brevimanus; assembly: GCF_032717465.1. NCBI lineage: Eukaryota > Metazoa > Arthropoda > Malacostraca > Decapoda > Coenobitidae > Coenobita > Coenobita brevimanus. Next base: position 22,502,323 of record NC_136987.1, on the reverse strand, counting down.
ACTAATTAACAAACACATAGTCAAGCACCCAGAAATCAATAAATTGATCAATGATCGGCAGTATGGATTTAGACAGGAACGTTCAACTGTAGATATTCTTTGCCTTCTTACCCATCAGATTAACAAAACAATAGACCAACATTAATGAAACACACACAGTAGTACTTGATATTTCAAGAGCATTTGACAGAGTATGGCACCAGATCTTATTGTCTAAGCTGTCACACTATGGCCTTGCATCACTGGTTCCTCTAATTTCTTCATACCTTCATAGTAGAAAAATACGGGTCATGGTAGATGGAATTTATTCTCAGTTTCATTCCATAAATGCTGGCATACCTCAGGGATCAGTATTTGGCGCCAACCCTCATTCTCATTCATATAAATGACCTCCTATCTGTCACGCACAACCCAATACACTCTTATGCTGATGACTCGACCCTTCATAGTTCTTTCACATTTAGTACCTCCTTTACACAATTTGAAATTATAAATTCCCAAATAAACACAACAATTTCTCTGAACCATGACCTTTCTAAAATTAATCAGTGGGACAAAAAATCTGGTCTCATTTAATGCTCAGAAAACTAAATACATTAATTTCTCCAATAGAAAGAATCCTTCAGACTCTCACATAATTTTAAATGATGTCAGTATTCCCATATCCACTACAACTGATATCCTATGTGTTACTCTAAACCCCAACCTAATCTGGACAGCTTATGTCAAATCCCTTGCTAAAAATGCTTCTAAAAAACTGGGACTTATGTACAGAGGTCTTGAGTTCTTCACTGACGAGCAGATGGCCACAATATACAAAAGTCATGTGCGTTCTCAGATCGAATACTGTTCACCACTGTGGAGTGGATGTGGAGCTGTTGCATTGAGGCAATTGGACAAAATTAAAAATAAAGCCATTACATTAATCAATAATCCTGCCATAGAGCAGGACCTTCCTCCGTTATCAGTACGTAGAGATGTTGCTTCTTTAGCACTATTTTATCGATATTTTTACTGTAAGTGCTCTAACGAACTGGCTTCAATTGTGCCTTCTCTTCACATTTTCTCCCGAAATACTCGGGCAGCTGGGAGCGCCCATGAACTCACACTGTCTCCCCAACAATGCAGAACCTCTGCTTATCAAAATTCATTTATCCCCAGAACTACTACTCTCTCGAATTCACTTCCTGGGAGTTGCTTCCCACATACATTTGATCCTCTCGATTTTAAATCCAATTGTTATTAAGTATTTTATGAATGGAGGATGACTTTAGGCACATGGACTTATTTTTTTTCCTTTGTTTTTCCTTCCTCCATTCATTATCAAAGAAAAAAAAAGTGTGTAATGTAAGGGTCAGGCAAGGCAAGAAACTACATTATAAATTAAGGTAAGCATGCAAGTAAAGCTCATGTAGGCTTTGAAAACAACCTAAACATCATTATACATTGCACTGTTGTCAAGCCCATCTTTTGGCGTACACAAACTACTGTGAAGTTTTAAAATAAAGTTATGTGAAGGAATTTGGTACAATGGACATGTTTGTATTATTGTGGTATTGTGGTTGTGTGAAGAAACCAACCACACCCGTAGTTGCCTCCCTCAAAATAGGCTCACAAATCTCTGCTGTTTATAAATTATCTCTGCACGTATGTTTAAGCCAAACTTGCCACTCCATTAAGTTATTTTTGGACATATGCATAGTAAAGTACTGCTCAGCACTCAAGAGAGGTAATAGGATGTTTTCAAGATTAATCCGGAGAGAATGAAGCCTCAAGTATGCTCGGTGATGATGCAAGATTGAGTTGGATATTGTAAAAAAAAAAAAAAAAAAAAAGACACACATACGGAAGATTCTGACTGGTCTAAAGATTTAAGAACTGTGTTTCTGATGCATTAAAAACGACATTCCTTTTTCCCAAATCAAAGATATGAGCCAAGTCGTGCATTAGGAGTGCCGTTGCTTCTTCCCTTGTTTGTTGAAGTAACTGTTGTGATGGACAGAAAGATGAAAAATGGGGTCATCAACATACGAGCGGATACGGTAAGATGTGCTGGTTAGAAGGTCATTGATGAAGAGAAGGAAGTGAGTTGGTGATTGGACAGAACCCTGAGGAACACCGCTGTTGATAGCTCTCGAAGAAGTAGAGAGGCGATCTTCTGTACAACAGCAGCTATAGAAAGTCCAGAAAGGTAGCCAAAAATGAAGGGAAAAAAAATAGAAACCATAAATGGGCAGTTTGGAAATTAAAGGTTTATGTCAGACCTCTTTGAATACCCTTGAGATGTCAAGTGCAAGGGCAAAGCTTTCACCAAAGTCCTTAAAGGAGGATGATCAGGCGTCTGAAAGGAAGGTAAGAAGATCGCCGGTGGAGCGCCCCTGGTGGAACCCATATTTGTGATCAGAGAGAAGGTTCTTAAAGGAAAGGTGCTTTAAAAGGTTTTGTTACGAGAAGGTTTAAGAACTATATATAGAAATGCAGGATGTTAAAGCAATTGGGTGATAGAGGGCTGGGAATGGTCACCTTTATCAGCGTGTAAGCACAAACTCACAGTTCATGAGGACAACAGGAGGGACTCTTCAGGCCCAGATGCCTTGTTAATATTGAGGCCAGTGATGACCAAAAATACATCAGGTGAAATTATGTCAGCCATGAGGAAATCAGAGTGGGGCAGTAATGGAGGAACAGCATTGGAACTCTCTAAGGTGGAAATGGAGAAAGTCTTAGTTCTGCTCTTTCAGTAGAAGAAACAGCTACAGAGCCATGCGAGTGGAAAAGAGGAGGGGAGAATATGAAGAGAAGTTGTTACAAAATGTTTTTGGCAAGGGTCATATGGAGCAGGAAGAATTAGAGTCAGAAATTCCAGAGCATTTAGTTTGAATTAATTTTTTCTTACCAGATTGAAGAACAGACTTAGCACAGTTCTGGACAGAAACATAAAAAAGCTGACATTCAGGGATGCTATGGCTCTGGTACCTTTTGTAGGCCTTCTCCTTGTTTGGGAGAGCGTTAGAATAAGCTTGATTATTATTTTTCATTAGTCACAGGATAAAAGAAAGGAATGTTTGCTTTCTTGCCCAAGAGATTAATCCCCATAATGCATGAAGCACTGCCAGATGGCTCTCGGCAATGGGCGCAGTAATCATTCCAGGGAAAATCAAAGAAACACTGACTGAGGGGCTCTCAATCAGCAACTCCAAATGTCACAACCACAGCTTCTTGAGAGGATCCACAGGCCTTACTGGAGGAAAAGAACAGGATAAGGAGATAAGATTGTGATTGGAGGGGCCCAATGGAGGAAGAAGGTTAACAGCTTAAGCAGAAGGATTAATTGTAAGGGAAAGGTCAAGTATGTTTGAACTCTCTCCAAGACAGTCAGGGATACGGGTAAGGTGTTGTACAAGCTGCTCTAGGTCATTAAGGATAGAAAAGATGTAGGTTTGTTCACCAAGTGGATCAGTGAAAGGAAAGGTGAACCAAAAGTGGTGGTGAACATTGAAATCACCAAGAATGGAGATATCAGAACCTGGAGAAATTGATTGGATGTGTTCCATCGTAGAAGTAACGTAGTAAAAAAAATTTTCCTAGTCAAAATAATTAGAGAAGAATTGCACAGCACATACATGTTTAGTCAGAGAATGACAGGGTAGCCGAACCCAGAGAGCAGATGATACAGAAGATTAAAGTTCAGGAACACGAAAGCAAGATATGTTGCTGTGTAAATATTCACAACTGCTACCTTTGCTCTGAGGTTAGTACAGAGAAAGTGGGAGGATGCAGAGAAGGGTTTTTTATCAGTCGCCTCAGACAGCTGATTCTTAATGAGGAAGAGGTGAGGTGTAGAGGAAGAAGTGGTACTGAACGAAGAGAAAATTCAAGGAAAGGCCACGAACGTTGCAGAAATGAACATGGAGTGAGTCAAACAATGGTTCCATGCATCGCACTTGGCCATCGCTGGGAGAGTGAAAGATGGTGGGGACTTTTATGATCCATCCCCCCTCTGGAGAGTCCGAGACTGGGTGTTGATATGTCTTGTTTTCTGAATTTAGAATAGGAAGTATGGTATGTAATGTACATTTAGTTTGGAGTTGAGATATTAGTGATTGCCAGTAGGTTATTTAAGACTATTTGAATTGATCTGAATATTAAAAGTAAGAGTATGAGCAGTATAAGTGGGACTTTCGCGGATATAAGTATATGTCTTACATGCCACGGGACAATGTACTTTATATAAGTTATAGATCTGACATAAAAAAATAATGTTAAGATCAAATGGGATAGAGAAATATCTGCAGTAAGGTATGGTCTCTAGAGAAAGTTAATATTGTTGTTGTGGTCAATTGTCGGGCCAGTTAGATTGATTGACAAATTTTATTTCCCCAAATCACTGTCTGTATATCTATCTGTATCTTTAGCTAGGGAACATAATCCCATATGGGGTGGCCGTTTGTCTCTAAGCTAGTTGTTTTACGGGGAGGGGCACTAACCCTCCGCCAACCCACTTGTTGATATGTAAGGAACACATACGGAATGGTTATGTGGTTACCACCCAGCACTGAAAATGGTTTCTGGGATTACAGGAAACCATTAGGCTTGTCACCTAAAGTAAAGGGACCTGAAAAGGAAAAAGGAGTAATATAAATGACAGTAAAGATTGGACAAATAGGAAGAGAGGAAGACAGACACAGAAAATAGAATGATAATGGTGAAGGAAGATGTAGACGGCACTACATCAAGTGAATGGATGATGGTCGCCACCAGGTACGCCACTGTTCATACAGCAATTTAATTTAGGACCTAACTGTAACACACAGACTATTGCCAGTCGTCCGTATGTGGAAGAACTTAGTAAAAGTGACTGTCCAGCTTTTTTACTCTCGTGCAGTCGATAAGCATATATTTGAGCCATTTTCTTTCCCTTTGCTTTGTATGAGTTTGCTGGCAGGAAGGTGATGGATGTACGAGTACATGGTGAGTGAATGTATAAATCAGTTAAGTATGGCCATGACGACGTTAATAAGCTGAATGAAAATAGATGGAGGTGGATACAGTGTGGACAAAGATCTACCAATGCAGATATAAATACTGAATCACTTCATTTTGTGCTGCCCTTGTCTTCTACTCAGATCTTTTGAAAGGGTCTGAATAGTGTAGGTAGGTAAACCGTCCCAAGCCACTTATACTTTCATATGTTCTTATGGCTGAGGGTTTATTAATAACATTTTGCCACGTCCTGAAGGCATTTACCTAACCAAAATAGGATGTTGTACTGGAAAAAAATGCCGATGAGAAATATAAAGCGCCCAGCACTCCCAATAATGCATTTTGATTCCGTCCATCACATTTGGCAGCTCATGTCATTTATTTGGGTAACCTGAAATAATATTTTGAATATTTTGCGTGCCTCTCACCGGCGGTTCCAGCAGGGCCATCGGCGACCCTCAGGTTATACCCATTACTGTTATAATGGCCTCGCTGGGTAGAATTCCACTTGTTGGTTCTTTGCAATGGAATGCCTGAATTCTCTTACCTGTTTTATTATTACTTTTCTTAATATTAGTTCTTCTGTATTAGTGATCTTACGGAAAGGGTTAGGCTGGACTAAGCTTAGGCTTAGAAAAGACATCTTTCTACTGAAGTAAGTGGTGTTGGCCATATGGACCTCCTCCAGTTCAACAATTTCTCCTAAGCGAATATAACAGACTGGTGGAAAGAAGAAAACTAAAATATTATGGCATCAAGCTGAAGGGAATAAAGGAGTGGCGGCCGTTTAGTCAGAGATAGAAAGAGAAAAACAGTTCGAAAGTTGACTGACTGCTTGCAAATCTTGAGAATATCTGTTAACACTTGCTTTACAGGTCTGAACAGAAAAGAGATGAGAGAGTTCTATTAGACGGGTGCTGCATGTACGCCTTTCTAAAAAATAAAAGGGGGGGGGGTATTTCCATCTGAATGATGTATTTTATCTTCTCGCATACTAGGCTAAAAATTGATAGTAATTCAACGGTTAGGAGAAGCTGCATTTGTGTATATAATTCCTATATGCCATTATAAATATAGGCTTTGTTATCCCCTGACGCAGTTCATTTTCATTTTTCACTTTTGGCGGAGTATTTCAGCTTGGAAGGAGTTTCAGTGATTCATACAGCTTCCTTTTGGTATGTAAAATTTCACCATATATAGATTATTTCTTTTTGCATTACATACAGTAGTCAATCTTCGTTGCACGTCTGACGAGACTATTATAGGTGAAGGACTGAACGGAGTTTCATTGATTCGTGCAACCATCTATGTATATTTAAAAAGACGTTGTCTTCACTATAACATGTAATTATCTGTTTAGCTCTCATGGAGTATATCATAACAAGTGAGGTGATAGGAGGATTTTTAGTAATCATTGTCGTCTTCTGTTTGTATAAATATACAGTATTTAATCTCTACTATCTCATGAAATATAGTTTTTCCTTGCAAAGTTGGCTTTTTTTCGCCATGATGTTTTCCTTCTTTTGCTGGTGAGTATTCCATTATATGTGAAACCCTGGAAGGATTTTCAGTGAACCTCGCTCTGTTCTACAGTAAAAAAAAAAAAAAAAAAAAAAATGTTACCTCGGAAAGTAGTGTCCAATATAGGTTACTTTTAATTTTTTCATTTATTCTGGAGTGATGCCTTACTGAGGGAAGTATGGAACGAATACTACTGTTTTACTCAACTTCCTGTTCGTATCGTTTATAAAGGCTCCTGCATGCTTGCTTGCGTCGGCCTTGGTCACCTAATTGCGGCTCTCCATGCAGCGTAATCTCTGGCAGCCTCCCTTTTCCTGGTACCATATATATATACTGTATATTTATATACTGTCGCTTACTGTAGTTCACATATCTTCGGTTATTTTTTATTAATTAACAACGGCACTCTATGATGAATTCTGTCGCCCTTTCTTGCAGTTGTACAAGCCTACCCTTCAATGGCTGACCTAAGATAAACTGATCCAAATTTCTTCGATAATGGAATGTAAGGTCATACTGATAGTCTTTTTTTAGATTACAAGCATAATTTACAGGTAACAAATTTATTTATATATATATTTTTGATACGCTCACATACTGGGAACGTTGGCATTTTCGTTCTCCAAACGTTACTCCAAAAAGAATATAGAAAGAGTCTTCTTCCTATTTCAGTTTATTTTTATATGCAGGGTTGGAAGTGAATTATGTTGTCATGATAACATTAAACTCAAAGTTATTCTACGAAATTCTGTATACTGAACACTGAACACTCTTGAAATACCAATATTGTAACTCGCATTCCTATTTGCCACATATTTCATCACACATTATACTTTTGGTGGAAGGACTCACTGCATCTTTTATGTAGTCTCTTTTCTTATTTCGTGCACTTCAACCGTGCCTTCAGGCACAGAGTGCATCTACTATGAGAACATGTCACCAGAAAGTGACTGACTCCATCATATCTCACTGCTTTAGCTGGGGGTGCCGATCTTCCTCATCTCTTCGACCTTTGCTATGCCTCGTGCATTTTCTCTCCCGAACTGAAGGTGTGTTATAGCTACAGATGGGTCAATAGGTTGGTGGAACCTAAAGGCAGCTACCACTGCCATGTTCAGTATGCTTGAAAAAAATGCTCCGCCACCACTACTGGGAAAGTACTCTAGGCCTGTAGGATGCCAAAATTCTGTCACAAACATCAATGCCTCCCATTCCTTTATTGTACATCTTGATGAGATACAGCTAGGGAACTAGCTTGCTGCTTTCTTTCTTCACACTCCTTTCTGTTGTCTGAAGTAGATTCACACCATAACAGTTACTAGCAACAGTCACAACTGAGTTGTTATTTTGCTTCACACACACACACACTAGTAGTCAAAATATCCTCGCTCGAGCTTAACAACTTTATTCTTTGCTGGGGAAGGACAGCGTCCTGTTCTGTTACCACGAATTCCACAGGCTCAAATATCCTTTTGAGCCAATTCTGTCGGTAGTTTGTGGCTTGTGAAAAAAAAAAATAAAAGAACATAAGTTGGTTAGCCCTCTCAACTGGCTGCAACGTTGCATTAACAACACGGGATCCCAATGATGACTTAACAGTCACCCTCATTACCACAGTAGATCAAGTTGTGTGGATAGTCATTTGCCCTACACAGTATCCACATTTTGTATCCAAATCTTCCTGGCTTGTTCTTCATGAACTGTTCTCTCCGACAAGGAAGGAATGTTTTCACCCCTGTTTGTTTGTTAGTCTGTCTGTTAGCAAGATTACTCAAAAACTGAAAGAGAGATTTGGACCAAATTTGGTTGGTAGATAGCCCATGTCCCAGGGAACAATCGATTAACTTTTGGGACTGATGTTTTTTAGTTTGTTTGTCTGATAGCAGGATTATTTAAATCCTAAAAGAGTGATTTTGACCAAATTTGCTGGGCAGATAGCCCATGTTCCAGGGAACAATCGTTTAACTTTTGGGACCGATCCAGATCGTATGATAGATTCTTGATCAAGAAAACACTTTTTGTGAAACCCTAATAAATGATGAGAAAACCTAACCCATTATGATGAGTGGTCTGGAAATTACTTTGCCCTTGCTGGAGAGATGTGCTCCACTGAGTTCCCCTCTTGTTTTGCATTGAGATGACCGTGATGGCGAATCATAGCTTCCTCAGTACTCTGTAACTCGTGGAATACATCAAACTGCTGACAATTCTTTTTTAATACTTCATGTAAAGGCAACACTTTGGCCGTCTTTGATTTAGTCAAGTTACCATTATCAGTACGGTGCAGATATATATTGATGTTTCGGAGTCTGTCCCTGCTCGTTGTTTTTGCCAAACATTGGAGCTTCCATGTCGTCACTTGTGGACCAGCAATCATTTTCAGATGGCAGGTTGTGGTATCTACTTATAAGCAACAGTCCCAAGAACTTGCGTACCACTTAGTAACAAGGAACTTTGAACTGTTGTTGTCTCTCACTTCATACAGATTAGTTTGTTCAGTCAGGTGTTTGATAATGTCTGGCCCAAAAAATTGTCTAAACATCTCATATGGTTCCTTGCCACAGTGCACCTCATCCACCTTTGATGGAGCAGAATGAGACTGAAGAGGCAGCTTTTCATTCTTCTACCATAGCTGAGGTTTTCCTTTAGCACTCTCGTCTGCAGTATCTTCCTCTTCTACGTCTTCGTGAACTTCTTGTTCACCACTAACTTTGTCTGGCATCCAGACCTTGTCCAGAATGTCATAGTTTCCCTCCTCATCACCGTCAATAGGCTGATGTGCAGCAGGAGGCAGAAGCACCACGTCCACATGGCGACTCTTACTTCTCTCAGCAGCATCTTTGGCTGTTTGAAGATACCTGAATCGAGACACAGCTCTTCCAGAACTGAAAAAAGGAAGAATAGCATCTTTAGCATCAATTTGAATAAATTATAAAACTGATGAATAGGAATACTGATAGAACATGCGTGTTAAAATAATATAAAAAATATTATTACAAGTGAATATTCGCATACAATAAATATGAAACTGAGTAATGAAGCTTTTCTCGTATTCTTCAAAACTATCTATCTATCTATCTATCTATCTATATACCTAGGCTGCTTCCCCCAAGGAAAGGGAGGTAGCCGAGACAGGACGACTCACTCTCCATTTACTCATCCATTCAAACACATTCATTCGCATCTTAGCCCCAAAGGGGAGAACGGACAGATCCTCACCGCACCACACCGCACAAGGGTCAACTGGGCAATGCAATCAGTGACATCCGCAGCAGGGCCCGACAGCAGAACTGGTTTACCCCTCCCACATCATAACAGACCCATCCCCTTACCCGCACCTGAAGAAGCTGATCAGCATTTGGTCTGATCAGCTTCTTCAAAACACAATTAAATAAACATCAGTCAGGTTGAACAGTTACTCGGATAAGCAGATGTAGTATAACTATCACTGGTATCACATAATGAATGGCAGAAAACAAAGTGAACGAGCATGTAAAATTGTGATGTTTCCATTGTCAGCAGACTCTTGGGATCTGCGACTGAGGACGAGAGAATATGTAGTAATACTCAAGGCAGGGCCAGTGAGCTTTTATATCTTGGGAAGGCCTAGTTACTTCAAGTATCAGCTTGTTTCAGCCTGTAAGGCAGCGATGTAGTAGTAGACTTAAAACCTGCCAATTCCTGTATGAACATGAGTAAATTTTATAGGGCAACATGTCAAAGTTCCCATTCGGAGACCTTCAGAAAAATTTATCTATCTTTACCAAGTTATATGCTTTTAGTCCACTGATGATTTAAAGTGGGATTATACTACTAAGGAAATACCCAATACATGTTTGCTGAATAGAGACTATAAAGATTTTAGCAACAAATAATTCAATAACAATAATACATAGAGTGGTGAAAAGTCGTGAAAATTAGAAGAGCAAAAAGAGGTATGGAGCTGATGAAAAATAATTATTTCAGTCGAAATGATTAACTAATTATCAGTGAAGTTGCTTTTGGACTCAAGGGAAAAAAAATCATCAACAGATCGATTTTTGTTAATATTTATTTAAATGTTCCTAACACGTGAACGTTGGCGCTAAAAAGGTTATCCTTGAATGCTGTATATATTCTGCTTGGAGTTCTGGTGAGTGATTTGTTTTCGGTGATGAACTGAAAGGACCTTCTGTGAGTCATGGAACTTCGTAATCGTAACGTAAATTGTGTCTTTTTTCACAACGTCGTGTACAGTTCTTTAAGTAGTTTAATATTTCTGAATGCAGTTAATATTTCACCTACCAGTTTTGGTGAAGTATTACATAACCTCAAGGGTCGGGAGGAGCTTCAGAGATCGTCCAGCTTCCTCCAGGTATCAAAATAAATTAAAAAATATCCTAAAGTGTATTGTGTATTTCTTATTTTCAGTTTGCGCTCTCCGTATTATCTTATTCCGCAGTGTACAGTAACTTATATATTTTCAACTTACATTTTTTTTATATGTTTGTATACTTGCATACTCGTATTTTATTTATTTCGAAGGCAGTTTCTCTGGCAGTATTCCCGCAATTAAATTTATTGTCAGTTCAATACAGTGAAAGAACTGGGAGAAATTTCAGACAGTAAAATAAAATGTATATATTATCCATGAATATAGTTTATATTGAGCGTTTTTTTCTCAGCTGCAGAATACTATTCCTAAGTGCATATTGCATTATGCTTCTTGTTATTCCGAATATTTCATTATAGATGAAGAGACGGGAAGAGTTTTAGTGATAATTACTAACCCAACAATTATAATCAAATTATCTCCTCTTCAAATAAGCTGGATTGTTGCCTCTCTTGCATTATATTACAGATACTTTTTTGGTAAATGCTTAGACGAAGTTGCATCCATTGTGCCATCTCTCCACACCTCCCGTGCTACACGGACATTCGGTAGCACTCATGACTGAACTGTCACACTGCCATATTGCAGAACTGCCAATCAGAATTCTTTTATTCTCCGAACTGCTTCTCTTTGGAGCTCGGTTTCCCAGCATAGCTTCTTTCCAAACTTCAGTCACAGCAGCTCAAGTACGGTACAACTATTACAGAATTTTTCATATACGAAGACACCAGTAATCCGGTGTATGGATTTCTGATATTTAATTTGTTTTTCCTTCTTCTGTTCATCACCTGCAAAATACAATGCGGATGCAGTTTATTGCTTTCTCACATTGTCGATTAAAAGTGAAGAGCAAAATATCAATTGTCTGTTAAAAAACGCCTGTTAGTAGGGCAAAATGTTTTCAATGTCTGCAAGGGTTTTATAAGAATAGATAGATAGACAGATAGATAGATAGGTAGATAGATAAATAGATAGATATAGATAATGGATAGTTATGCAGCGCTCTCTCTGTCTCGCAATATATATATATATATATATATATATATATATATATATATATATATATTTATATTTATATATATATATATTGCACTTTGTAGCTTATTCCCGAGTGCTGTTCGTTTTTTTTTTTTTTTTTCGCAGCTCATTTCGTTCCCAAAATATACCTAGGTTATCCCTGAATACGTTCGTTCGAAGATTTCCTGCACATATAGCGCAGGCCGGGCCATACATTAGCCCGGTCAGTGGGGTATGGGCTGGTTAAAATATAGTAAGTGGGGAGGACAGGACCTGGTGATTGCCCAGCACACACGCCCTGTCTCCTGGCGGGCTTTGTGGTGTGTGTGCCCTGAATACATTTTGTATTTGTTTTTCCTGCTATTACTGCAGTGTTGTCAGTGTTCTCTGCAACTTCAAAGTAGTGTAATAAAAAAAAATCTATTTTCCATTGTGTAGCCGGCATATCCTTTCTTCGACGTTTTTGGTTTTAGACAAAAAAAGTGTTTAACATTTCTTTTTAGACCATAACGTCCCCAGTGCACTTGTTATTTCTTCCAGCATTATAAGCTAATGTTGCAGTCAGCTGAAATGCTGGAAGAATTTGTGATTCGTTCAATCTCTTCACAGAAAAGTAATTACCTAGCTGGCTTCCAAATAATCTTAGATATCTTGTAGCGGTATACATTTATTCATTTTTGTGGTTCTGACTAGTAACTAATTTAGTTTCAGTGAGCCATATAATCTCCTCTTCGTACATAAAAAAAAAAAAAAAATCAAAGTATTTGTGCGTGCAGTTTAGAACTTGAGCTGTCAGAGAGTGCATACCCCTGCCAACGCCGAAACCAGACAGCTCAGAACATCACCAAAATTTCATGACCCCTGCTTTGGCCCATGTCCCACACAACAAAATCCACCGAAATCCATCCATAACATTTTGAAATTTCTTGTGGACAAACAAATACAAAACAGTCCTGAACCGGGACTCAGCTCGGATCTCCACCAAAATTTAACCAACTCTTCCCAGGACCATGATTTACATATCCAAAAATGTCATTGACATCCATCAATAACGTTTTGAGATCTTGTGGACAAACAGACAAACAGGGATAATACAAAACCGTCTCCAACTTCGATGGCGGAGGTAACCATATTGTGTATTTTATAATCAAATGCAGTAATAATCTCTCTCTCTCACTCTCTCTCTCTCTCTCTCTCTCTCTCTCTCTCTCTCAGAACTAGCGAGATTACAATATACAGTAGGTAAAGGACGTATGTTAGGTTCAGTGATGCGTACACTTTCATATTCTTTTAAATTCCTTGCCACTAGAGTAGTGTGTGAACTGTGGTAAAATAAAGGGTGTTGCGCTGCCGCCAGTATTTCCACCAGGAAGGATTATGACCGTGTAAGCGTACACCAGACTCCACCCATCGTGTACTGCCTCTAAACTGGAGAGAGAGAGAGAGAGAGAGAGAGAGAGAGAGGTTCCACATATCTTCACATGTCACCACTTGGACATTAGTACCAACCGTCTATAATTCTGTAATACATGCTACGACTGCCCCATTCAGCACTGGTGTAATGGTATTCGTGGGTAGGATTTATAACATGTCGCTGGGACTTCTACTGTATATTAGTAGTAATATCTGCTTTAAGAAAATTCACTCAAATTTCTCTGCTCCAAGATGGCATAGAAATCTCGTGTTTCAGGTCAACAGACTACTTCTAACCACTTCACCACCACCTCCCCGAAATCTGAATACCTAGGCTTTTCTCCCCTAAAGGGGGGTAGCCGAGACAAGGCGACACACTCACCAGAATACTCATCCACACACACATACACACACACACACTTGCTCGTGTCTTTGCCTCTAAGAGGAGAAGGGATCCCTCCTAACCGTACCACACCGCACGAGGGTCAACTGCGCAGTGTAATCCAACGACATCCGCAGCAGGGCCCGACAGAAGAGCTGGTTTACCCGTGCCACATCTTAATGGGAGCATCCCCTTCCCCGCACCTGACCTGATCAGCTGATCAAACCCGATGCGGGAGAACATCCCGTCGGGGCCGCGTCACCATTTATGCATTCACAATTTTTCTCCATTCATCTCCCCGAAATGAGTGACTCTCATTGTCAGTGACTCCCATTGGCAGTGATGGCTGTATGTTCCCTGACACTTGCTGTTCCATAAAAGCCTGTATTTGGGCAAAGGTGTATATTTTAGGTGCTCTAACAGTTCATAATTTAATTGCATGTTATATTATAATAGATGTGTAACAAATAGAAATATATATACAAAGTCTGAAAATATATATTTGTTGAGCATTCAGTAATCAAGGTTGATAGCCAGACTATTTCAGTCCTTTTATGCCAGTGGTGCTGCTGCTAATGATGATGACGATATTCGACAACGAGAAGCTGAATAACCTTCTTATTTACTAGGGAATATATTCCAGCTTATCACTCTGGAAATAAGAGTCCTGTGGGTTTTTCTTAGCCCAATAAAACCGTCTGATGTTATCTGGAATATAATGCAAGGGTTGCGACATGAGACTGGTAACGGTACCATCAGTAACACTCAGGCGTTAATGGCTCACGTACCTGAACAGAACCGTTTGGCTTTAGTTAAATATAAGAACACACAAGACGCAGCCATGAAATTACTTGGACATTGTGTCTCTTGTGCGTTGTTTTTTACCTTTTCAGTGCTAGGAGATTCATAAATTATTTTAAAAGCCAGGCGCTTACCAGAACATATATGAAATGTAGCCATTGTTACTGATGGCGTAAAACTATTTTTTTATTTTATTTTTTTTTGATGTGTGGGTTGGTGGAGGGTTAGTGCCCCTCCCTGTAAAACAACTAACTCAAAGACAAACGGTCACCCCTTACCGGATTATGGCGTCTGGCAATAGATAGATAGATAGGTAGGATTGACCAGGTCAGCCGGTCACACCTTAAGTCTACTCTAGTCTTAAGTTATCTAGGCTAAGTGATCCAACCCTAGGTATACTCGCAGAGGCTCCTGATGAGGCAGAAAAAAAATGAGAGACAGGTACGTTAGAAAGAAAATATGTTGTTACAGGTGTCCACACTTGAAAATGTGCAGCATCTTCGAGCAAGCAAGTTTGTCAATGCTGTAATTTCAGCAAAGTTCATTACACCTCTTATAATTTCTTTGATGTCACTCTTCATAATCTTTCTTTCTGTAAATCGGTGTCAACTTTGATATCACACACACACACACACACACACACACACACACACACACACACACACACACACTGTAACACCTATTACTTTTCTTTACTCTTTCCAGCCATGTGTGTACAGCACAGTTCGCTCGTTCGTTTAGAGATTCCCTGCACCTATAGTGCAGGCCGAGCCATACATTAGCCCGGTCAATGGGATGTGGGCTGATTAAAGAATAGTAAGGGGGGAGGACAGGACCTGGGGATTGCCCAGCACACACGCCCTGTCTCCTGACTGACTTTGTGATGTGTGTGACAGCACAGTAAGTAGGTACAGATTTAATACTTTCTGGTGGTCAACTTGGTGCTTTGGGGCTTTTTTCAGATATATGGTGGCGAATTATGAGAAAGTCCACTTAAGTAACCCCTATTACTTTACCGTGAGGTTTCCATCTATGTGCATATGTGTGCTGTAGCAACAACAGTGTAATAATTCTTTAAACTCCGCTTTTTTTTTTTTTAAATAGAACTTGGATGCGAATTTTAAGAAGTCACGCAATTAACTCTTCCCAATTTTTCATAAATTTTCAAACAATGTGCGTAGATCCCCTGTACTTCTAACGTCCTCGAAATGACACCCGTTTTGTTGTGTGCGTGGTATAGGCGTTAGCACCCTAATGCAAGTCTGACAATGTTTTCACTCGCTCAAACAATAAAAAGCTGAAAAAAGAAATACTCAAGATGTACAACACCCCCACCCACCAACTGGTCAAAGAGCAAAACATGTGACAGCCCTGTGACTTTGACCTTCGACCAATTCCTCTAAAAATGGAATTATTTCATTCTTGTCTGACTCTTAACCATTTCACTAACCTTGGTCAAAATCGAAAAAAAAAAATACTGATTAGACTTTGTACTGTGACCTTACGTGGACGTTTTAAATAAAGGCAATAACACATCTTAACATTTGCACAGTGCTGCAGAAAAAATGCAAATTGTATAATGAACCCAACATTTCTTTTGGAAAATATTTTACTCCAAGCATAAAATTCCGTCCTCATCTGCCCAGCGCTGTTATTGTGCAGCTCTGTTACTTATGCAAATATAGAGCTGATGAGAAAATCTTTTTTTTTTTTCACATCACTGAAAGTGCGGTGTGTTTTATTTTACTAATGAATTTTTTCATTGCCTGTACATGACATTAAATAATGAATAATTGTTTTATTGGGAGGTAAAGTAACTTTGGTATGCTAATGTTCGCCCATCTGAAAAAAAAAAAAAAAAAAAAAAAAAAAAAAAGAATATAAGCACGATTCCAGATCTCATTGATCAGTAAGTTATATGTGTATTAAAGACTTTTACTTCCTCCAAAGAATAAGGGTGTGAAAATTTCCTGAGGAAACGTGTGGAATCATATATTTGAACGCATGATTTATATGTATAATTGTTTATATATGTTTTTCATGTTTCCATATATTCTCTATGTGTCAAGCAAACGATTCAGTTAATTTGTCTGTTTATTTCTTTTATGGTGGGTAGGGTCGAGCACAATGAGCAGAAATGAAGGAAACCAAAACCTACTGATTAAAGTATCTGTCTTTTCAGGTTAGGGTTTCTCACACATAATATTTTGGGAAAGATTGTGTGCGTTATGAATTCCTGTTCTCGGTGCTTGATACCTAAGTGTTCATACCGCTGACTTCAGCAGTGTACTTGCGTAACTGATCTGTCTAAAGGAAGTCACTTTGTGTAACGGCATTTTGTGTTTGCCTTCCAAATGTGAACAATCTTATTTCTGCAGTAATTATTTCAATAGTCGCTTAGGTATCCATTTTCCTGCAGTAATCATTGTATTAATTCCATTAATGATGAGTCACTGGATGTAAGGCCCAATGTTACCGGCATTCTGTTGATTTATTTCTTTTACACTTTCTTGTCTCGGTTTCTGAATCCCTTCCACTCCATATAAGCTGGAAAGATGGTGAGGATACTGATCATGATAATGATGCTGTTGATACTTATGTTCCTTTACAAAGTAAAAAGCCAAAAGAAAAAATGAACAAAGCTGTAATCTTCCCATCTAAGCTAAAATATTAAAGAGCAATGGCTGGCGGGAAGTCAAACCACGTAAGTGTATAATGAGAGCCTGGGAACTGAGTCGCTAGGGAAGAGCTGCCCGCCTCCTCAGTCTGCTCTCTGGCTTCTTCCGTCACTCCTCTTACTATTGACAACGTTTCAGTGTACACAGTAAATTGGGAGTGAAATAAATCAGGATATTTGAAGAGCTGTCCTGGTGGTCATCATAGATTTTTTTCATTTTCAATAGTTTATGAAAGGATGTGATTCATTTGCATATTCTCCTTTTTCGAATGGGAATTTGGGTTGCCATGAAGAATATAAGTGATGATGAAGGAGGAAGAATAAGAACCACACAAAAAAAAAGTGCTTATAAACATCATTGTTATCATAACGTGATTCCCAACCCTTTTCAGTGTTGTATCACCACACTCAGGTATTACATAGCATCGCTCTTATCACCCGCTATAATCAGATATGTGTAATCGTTATCAAAGAACAGTTTAATGATTGCCGACCGTAACATTAAAGGCAAGAAGGAGGTGTATGAAGAGCGTCATTATCAGTCATTTACTGAACAGTGGAGTACACTGGCTGTGGTTAGCCTGCATGCCACGGTACAGAGCACATCCAGCAGCGATGTAGAAAGGACAGATATGTTTTGTTCGCATCATGGTTTTCGTGTTAAACAGTAAAAAACTGGGGCTTGTCTTTCCTTTCTCGTTTTCAGTGTTAATAATGCGGTCATCAGTGTCGCCTGGGCAGCGTCTTTTTCATAGCTGTGTGCGTGATAGTACGGCTGGTGTATTTTCCCATTTGGACCAAGTGTTGTGGAAGGGTTGAATCTTCTCAGTGGCTGACTTACTGTTTTAAAGATCAGTGGGTCAAAGTTCAAGATCACTCGGCAGGGTCCACTTAAACAATTTTAATCCGATTAAAACCAAACTTGCTGAAGGGGCTGAGGATAAGGCAATGATGAAACTATTTGATCATTATGACACCGATCAGCCATATCAGAGCAAGGTGAAAGGTTCGGCCCTGCAGCTCAAATAGTTTGACTTATTTTGTACAACACTTTGTGGATGGATTGAAGGTGGGGCGAGGATGAGAAACTTGGGTTTTGAAAACAATAGGTCAAAGGTCAAAGTCTCAGAGCAAGGTTAAATCAAATTGTTTTGATTCAGTTTTGACCACACTTGATAGGTGTGTTGATGTTTAGGCGAGTATGCAGTATTTCCGTTTTGCAAACAATCGATCAAAGGTGCACAGGGCAAAATTAAATGTACAGCTCTTAAGTTAATTATAGGGCGTGGATGTGGCACTCACAGAGTGCTTCGTGTCTGAGTTTATTTTTGCTACTTCCAGACAATTTTAATCGCTTTTGTGAGGTTTAATGCAGTGTTGTGGTTGGTTAAAACTATACCTTATGTCTCCAATGAAAATGTAAATCCTTATTCCTGTATATAATACTGTCTTGGAACTGCATGAAATATGTCCTTGGGCGGAAATGGTTAACGACATGTCGACTGAGAGAATTCACTTTGGTAACCTAGTGACATCTGTCTCTTTAACAAACTACGTATTATTTTTGCAGCTCGAACTACATCAGATTAGATTCGATACCGAGAGAGAGATGATTTCGTTGTAGCCCTCACATAGTACCTTTTGTATTGAGAGAAATTAAAATGAAAAAACAAAAAAATGGAGTATGGACCTAGGAAATTCTCGAATATACGACGATAGACATAGAGCAGGACGCTAAATCCCTTTCCGCAAAATCCCACACAAAGGAACCCTGTGCACTAAAGGGTTAAGTCAGGCTGAGTTAACTTATTTAATGTATTTTTCGTAAAGGTTACCAACAATAGAAGTCACATATTTTAGTTTCTGGGATGGTACTTAAAGTACCACCCTTCACCTATCGGCTAATAGTCGCGAAGCTCATAGATGCAATTTGGAGGGTTGGTTCCTTTGTTAGTTTCTGAAAATTCCATCAATTAGGCACATTTCCCTAAAATCAAGCATTGAAATTTAAAGAAATCTAAGCAGCATTTAACCACCCAAAGCATATTGCATCTCAATCTAACCTGGTTTATCCTTGACAAAGCTAAACGAAACTAAATTTAAAAACAAACTAACTTGCCCAGAAAAACCTTATCGGTGGGCAAAAGTAACTTATCCAGAGGATGACTTTCAATTTTTTTTTACTATCTAGAGAATATATATATATATATATATATATATATATATATATATATATATATATATATATGTATCCAGCGGCAGGATCCCACTGCTACCTGGCGCCTGGCCAGGTGGCGGATAGGGTATGGCCTTGTAGATATATGAGGTACAGTCTTAGAAAGCGCGGACCATGGAACCCCCTAAAGATATATAGGGGTCCACCGAAAATACTGAATAAGGCAGCACAAAAATTACATCTCACCAGAAACTATGTGGCAGGGAAGCGAGATTATTTGCTGCAGTCATCCCACCCGAACATGAATTATATTGCAAATGATTTGACGGGCGTTGCTGGTGAATCATCGTATTCTAAAGATCCAACCGCATTGTCTCCTGTGCTTACGGGCAGGTGCCACCGAATGTGAGTAGGCACTGTGTCGGCAAAATAGAGACTGGGACATTAAAGAAACTGAAATCTATGAAGATCTATACATAAAATATAACAAGCCTCGCAGATTACAAACTTGATAACGACTAAATTAGAAAACATTGGCTGGGATACTGTAGGTCTGAATGAGATCCACAGAAAAGAGGAACAAGTAATTCAGCTCCAAGGCATCAACGACATATTTTACTACAGACGGAGGCACAATCAAAGTGTTAGTAATGAAGGATTTCTAATTAACAGAAATCTTGGAAATAAGATTGTTACATTCAGCAGTGTATCTGACAGAGGAGCATGGACTCTAATTAGACTGTAAAAAAAAATAAAACCCTAAAAATAATACAAGTACATGCACTGACTTTTAAAAGCTCAGATGATGAAGTAGAAACATTCTATGGCGACACCAGATCATGGAAGAAGAAAAGCCAAATATACTCTATTCATGGGAGACTTCAGAGCAAAAGTTGGCAAATCGAAAAATGGAGAAGCTTGTATGGGAAAATTTGCAGTGGGAGAGAAAAATTAATGAGGAGAAATGGTAGTAAATTGCTGAAAAGGATAACATAAAAATTTGACACATTCTTTCACAAACGAACAGGGGAGAAATGGAACTGGAGAGGTCCAAATGGAGAAACAAAGATAAGAATAACATGATCATAAATGTCACGGTTATCAACAAAGTAAATATAGGAAGTGACCATAGAATGGTGGGTTGCACAGCCAGATTCAGGTTCAGAAGTGAAAGTAAGAAGATGATTAAAAATAAAAAGGTATGTCCAATAAGTATAAGCAAAAACAAAGCAGCCTTTCAGTTAGATGTAACGGGCAGATTTCAGCCTCTAAGTAATGCTGAATGTGACAATAATGAATTTAATGATAGACTAACAAAAGTGCTAGGAACATCAGCAGAAGTAATAGGGAAAGCTAATACAACCAAAACCAAGAAGAATTTGGAAAATGACGCCCTAGATCATGACCAGAACAAAGGAAATGAAAGTAAAAACAAAGAAAGATGAAACAGAACGAGCCAAATTAAATAAGTTTATCAACAAGAGACAAAGAGAAGAAAAAAGAAAGAGAAACATGGATCAGATCAAAGAAACCATCAAAAATGAAAAAAAGTCTGAAACAGGTCCAAAGAAAATGGCACTAGGAAAGCAGCAAATCATGTCACTGAAAGACAAAAACGGTTAAATTTTTAAATGCAGACACAAGATGGTGGTGAAGCTAGCTGAAGAATTTTACAAAACTATATGCATCAAAGACAATAGTCCCAGTAGCTAACTTTTCAGTTGACACAAGTGAAATAACAGGTAACAACAGACGAAGTAAACATTTCTCTTAAAAATATGAAAAGAGGGAAGGCTCCAGGAGAAGATGGAATAGTAGCAGATTTGCTGTTGGATGTAGAAGTACAAAACAGGATCGCCCACTTAACCACTCAGTGTATAGAGGGGATGAAAATTCCCCAAGCATGATGTAATTCAATAATTATTTTACTTTACAAGAAAGGCGACTAAAAGATCTTAGTAACTTTCAACCCATTGCTAATTATCAGTTATTTACAAACTCTTCACTAAAGTCCTAACGAACAGAATAACAACAAATCTGGAAGAAAACCAACCCTGTTAAAAGGCAGGATTTCGATGCGGGTATTCGACTACTGATCACCTAAACTCAATGAATCATCTATCTGGGAAAATTACAGAATACAACAAACCATTGTGCTTAGGCTTTGTTGAGAGTATTTTCAGAAAGCTAGACTGGGAAAACAAAGGAGTGAACATAGGCGGAGAAAATCTAAACCATTTACGATTTGCAGATGACATTGTCCTAATCTCAGAAACAGGAGAGACATTGCAAGAAATGTTAAATGACCTCAACAGAGAAAGTCTAAAAGTAGGGCTAAAGATGAACCAGAGAAAAACTAAATTAATGTTTAATCCACAAACACCAAAGAACGTCATCAGAATAAGTGAAGAAATTCTGGAAGAAGTCGAGAAGTGCAGTTAATTTGGGAAATTACTAAAATTAGCTATAGGCAATGATAGTGAAATAAGAAGATGCATTACATTTGGATGGAAAGCTTTCTGTAAACGTACAGACATCATCAAAAGTAGCTTGCCAATATGTATGAAACGAAAATATATAACAAATGTATTATCGGGCTGTGAGACCTGGGAACTGACGAAATCAATGAAAATCAACTAATCCGTTCTCAGTGAGTAATGGAAAGGTCGGTGTTGGGAATATCTTTAAGAGACAGGAAATGATCAAGTTGGGTAAGAGAGCAGACTAAAGTCAAAGACATTGCAGATGGTATAAAAGAACAGAAATGGAGGTGGGCAGGTCATGTTACAAGAATAAGGGATAACCGATGGAGCATGAGGCTGACTGAGTGGAATCCAAAAGATATTGAAAAATGCCGGACAGGAGGTGGAGAGATGAGATAGAGAAGTTTGCAGGCAAAACATGGCAGAGATTGGCGTCAAGAAATTCGTGGAGAAGGTTGGGGAGGCTTTTGTTTAACAGTGGACTTGCAATGGCTGATGATGATCCATCCATCCATCAATATACCTAGGCTGCTTCCCCCAAAGAAAGGGAGGTAACCAAGACAGGACGATACACTCCCAATATACTCATCCACACACACACACACACACACACACACACACACACACACACACACACACACACACACACACACACACATATACACACACACATTTATACGTACCTTAGCCCCAAGGGGAGAAGGGACAGATCCTCACTGCACCACACCACACAAGAGTCAACTACTTAATGCAATCTGCAACATCCGCAACAGGGCCAGACAGCAAAGCTGGTTTACCCCAGTCATGTCGTAATGGACCACCCGCACCTGACCTGATCAGCTGATCAGACCAAATACATGAGAATATCCCCTCAAGGCCGCGTCACCATTTATCCATTCACAATTTCTCTCAGATCATTCCTATCAGGCCCAGCCACTCTTCCTTGCTCAACAGACATCCCTCTCTCATCTAACGCTCTCTTCACACTGTCCATCCATCCTATTCGTGGTCTTCCTATCAGCCTTACACCTACACGATCTGGCTGCACTATGGGGTGGTACTACTACTCTACGGCCAGATTGTGTTAGGAAGAATTCTGCCACCGTATTCCCTGCGTGTCATAAAAGGCGACTAAAAGGGGCTGAGTGAGGGGACTAGGGACCCCCTCCTCTGTTTTTTAGTTCCTACAATGAAACAAGGCATAAAAAGGGATGGAGAATTGAGTTATCCCTGTACCCTAAAGATTGATTCTGATGATGACACACACACACACACACACACACACACACACACACACACACACACACACACACACACACACACACACACACACACACACACACACACACACACACACACATTTCTCTCCCAGACTTACTTTTAAACGGAGGACACTAACTTACTGATATGGAAGAGCTGGGTACAACCTTCATTAACCACTTCAGTATTTGAAATCCCGCCTACTTTGAATAATATCTGATGGCGCAATGATCGAAGGATTCATCCCGAAGACGATATTTTTAAATTTGCAGCATCTCTATGAGTGGGCCATTCAACCAGTCACACCCTAAGGTTTTTGTTGCCAAGGTGCTTCACTCCTGCACACTTTACCAACGTCCCATATCACGGCCCTCATAGTCCTGTATCTGTCTAATATTTTTTGTACGTCATGTATTCCTGCTGCTACCATACAACTTTGTTTAACTTCAAAGAGCACCTTAGTAGTGAGAAATTTAATGAAGGATATACCTAACCTCTCTAGTTCAAAAAGTACTTCCAGAGCTAAACAGAACCGTCTAGAAATACAAAATACGTAATTGAGCTGAAGGGGTTAATTTGGTAACCGCATTATCAGATTAAATGGTTAATAATCCTAATGAAAGGCACAATAAAGCCAGTAATGCGGCCTGAAATTAACATGAGGCCGAGAAGGTGATGCTTAAAACCGCTACATTCTGGGCTTAAAGTAATCAGCAGAGGCTTAAAATAATCCTGCAATAGCTGGTGGCGGCAGTCAGACTGGGCCATGCCATGTGCACATTAGCAACATTTAGGACGTCACGCCACAGTACAATACATTTCAGTTTTATCCCCAACCTTACCTACCTCTGTGCCTTACCCCTCCACCACCTCCCCTTCAATATCCCTACCTTCCCCAAGACTCTCCTTCCCCATCATTCCCTCCCACCTCACTGAATGCAGTGTGACGTTTCAATTTTATTTCCACTTTTACCCTGCTCCATCCACTATCCAGTTGTCCTCTCTCTCTCTCTCTCTCTCTCTCTCTCTCTCTCTCTCTCTCTCTCTCTCTCTCTCTCTCTCTCCTTCATCTCGTCTCCAACCCTCAGCGTAACAGGACGTTTCAATTTACCTCCATCTCTGGTCGCCATCTACCCCTTGTTACTGCACCTATGACCTTTATCTATCTACTTCCTCCACTTCCTTAACCCTCTCCTCCCAAGGCCCAACTTGTCCGTGTTCTCATGGTCCCCCCACCCCCTCCCTTACCCTCTTTCCCTTTTAATTTTGTAAAATGAAATGGCAATTAAGCGTCATGCAAAAACTGTAGCTAATTTCCTAATACACAGCTGAATAAGACTATGTGTGTGTGTGTGTGTGTGTGTGTGTGTGTGTGTGTGTGTGTGTGTGTGTGTGTGTTGACTATATACGCCTTAACCTCTTAATCCTGAGGACGTCATAATTACGCTGCTACCAGACGATGTGGTTCAGCTTTGGAGAGCACCTTAGCAGTGTTGGGGTTAATGACGGCTGTGTATAACATATCCAGTACGAATAATCTCTTGCAGTCTGAGTTTAATCATCCGGTAGAAGCAAGAATTTTATATAAAAAGTCATCTAGTGAAACGGTTAATTGGTGGATTCGATTTTGTTAAAAAATGGTGTAAAGTCAGGGTCATGTGGCGTTGTCAGAGGTGGTGCCATTACATCAGTTACTGGACATAGGTGTTGTACTCACTGAGTGTTCCTTCTTTTATTTTATCTATTTACTTACTGCGATTAAGATCTTTCTTCATCTAAAGTAACTCTACTCACTTTAACGACTAGAAATGACCTTGCTGAATTCCAGTAGTGAAGTAGTCAATCAGAGCTATATGTAGTCCCTCCAGCCCGAAAAGTTGCCTCTACACTGAATATCGTGTGGTGATATGCATGTGTCTGCTGTAGCGGCATGCTTGCACACGCCTGACATGGCAGGGCAGCTGTACTATGCACGTTCAGTCCGTGTTTTACGAGTGCTGAATAATAACTGATCCGTAGGACCAAGGAACATCACTTTCTGCCACTGAAGAAGTAACCCCACCCAGTGCTTTACGTAGGGCCAGAGATGTGGAAGGCTTTGGGGTGAAAAGTGAATGTGGGAAAAGGTGGTAAGAGGAATTACAAGAGAAGTCATGGGACAGGTGGTGTTTACTAATTGTCCTCTGCATAGGACTAGACGCATTTGTGTTACAGTAGTGTTCATACTTCACCCGAGAAATAAACGTCCCCAAATGCCTAGATACAATTGTGTTATTGTTTAAATACCGACAGAAAATAATATCTGCTTAAGTCTACATGCGAACGTATTTATGACTGTCAATCGAAAATATATATATATATATATATATATATATATATATATATATATATATATATATATATATATATATATATATATATATATATATATATACTGTATATATATATATATATATATATATATATATATATATATATATATATCAGGTCAGGTCAGGTGCGGGTAAGGGGATGGGTATGTTATGATGTGGCAGGGGTAAACCAGCTCTGCTGTCGGGCCCTGCTGCGGATGTCACTGATTGCATTGCGCAGTTGACCCTTGTGCGGTGTGGTGCGGTGAGGATCTGTCCGTTCTCCCCTTTGGGGCTAAGATGTGAATGAATGTGTTTAAATGGATGAGTAAATGGAGAGTGTGTCGTCCTGTCTCGGCTACCTCCCTTTCCTTGGGGGAAGCAGCCTATTTATATATATATATATATATATATATATATATATATATATATATATATATATATATATATATATATACAGTATATATATGTTTTATTGCAAATGTAGTATCATTTAGCTACGAAGAAAAACTCACAAGTGCTGAGGTCTACATATATATATTTTTTTCGTATACGTCAACGAAAAAACAAAAAAAAATCTGCTTAGGCGTAGAAGTAGATGTATATTCATATATGTATCAAAAGAAAATCACACAGACTCCTCAAGATAAAGTAAACGGGTCTGGAAAATATTATCATTGGAGTAAATCTAAGGGAAGGGAGAAGTGGAGGGTGAGCGTGAGGGGAAGGAGCACCAATGGGACTCAAGCCATTGGACGGGGTAATGGAGGTGAGGGCAGAGGAGGCTGGCTGAACATCACGTGAAGTGGCAGAGAAACTGAGGGTTGTAGGCGTTATACTTTTGCTCAGACTGTGATTTGATTCTCCCCTTAACCTTATCTGTATGCTCGCAGTTTTGTTCTTGCTTCCATAAGGCTATTTTATTCAGCAGAAGACAGACTTCTCGGACTGGAAAGGTTAGCTTTAGCCTTCATAACTGATATACTGCCATTCTAGGTTCACCTTACAAGAACTTATGACCGTACGCGTAAAACTCTAGTCGCGAAGGGTACAGAATTCACCGTTTCTACGAAACTTTACCAAATACATTACGGTACAACATTGGAATGGGACTGACCTCCATACCGTTGGGGACTTACTAATGTTGGCTGCAGGCTGAGTAAATAGGTTGGGAGAGATCTCAACTACAATATATATATATATATATATATATATATATATATATATATATATATATATATTGTTATGAATGTAATGTTGTCCCCGGGGACACGAAACCATAGAATACGCACATATATTCCTTGTGTAACACAAAATGTGACTATGTGGCTTAGGAATGATGGAATTTCGCTCTTTGACCTGGTATGCGATTATACTTTGACCTCATCACCCAGCTTCTGTTTTCCTACCAAATCTATCCTGAACTACACCCGCACTAAACAAAGGGCGGCAAAGTGTAACATACACATGATTTTTAAAGAAAAAAAGGTATCTTTAAACGCTCTAGTCATTACGTTTTGAAACTGTGGACGGGCCATTTCGAAATGTTCTTCAGCCACTTTTCATTTATGTGTAGATCTACTATTACTGTCACCACCTCGTAAAGGATAAGTTTGTCTATCTATCTATATACCTAGGCTGCTTCCCCCAAGGAAAGGAAGGTAACCGAGACAGAACGACACACTCCCAATTTACTCATCCATTCAAACACATTCATTCGCATCTTAGCCCCAAAAGGGAGAAGGGACAGATTCTCACCGCACCACACCGCACAAGGGTCAACTGCACAGTGCAATCAGTGACATCCGCAGCAGAGCCCGACAGCAGAGCTGATTTACCCCTGCCACATCATAATAGACCCATCTCCTTACCCGCACCTGACCTGATCAACTGATCAGACCAAATGCGGGAGAATATCTCCTCAGGGCTGCGTCATCATTTATTCATTCACAATTTCTCTCCATTTATTTCTGTCACGCACAACCACTCTTCCTTGCTCAACAGACATCCCTCTCACATGCAGCGCTCTCTTCACACTGTCCATCCATCCTATTCGTGGTCTACCTCTCAGCCTTACACCTCTCACATCAGATCTAGTTAACTTTTTCACCAATCGCTCATTTGTATAACATGTAAAATAAACTATCATTCAGAACTGCAGTACCTGCCTTAGGAAGAAAACAGTAACAGCGAGAACGTTCACTGTGAAAATATGGATAACCTAAGTAAATATACCTTTATGATCTAAAGCACCTGACTAACGGTATTCATCTGATACGGTACATAAATTCCGAAACGTGTAACCTTGCTCCTTATCTCCCTACCTCCTGTGAACATGGTAAGTTGGGCAAGGATGACGATAACGATTTACTTTCTTAATATTATTTTATCCCTTACCCAATACAATAGTCCAAATAACCGCGAGTGGTGTAACTTACCTCCGAAACTCGTGGGTTAAAGTAAAATAACCGTATTATAAGGATGATGTCATGATGATAAAAATGATATACAGATAACTGTGACTGAAAGGTTTGGTGGTAGGGGGGAGGGGGGCACTGGACGGCTGATGTGAAGGACTCCCAAGTCCAACCACAGAGGTCTAAACACTGATTAAGATGAGAGGAGGGTATGAAATAAAAAACAAAAAAACAAATGAAAACGTGAACGAGGAATTTCTCATTCTCAATGATATATACTGAACATGTGGTGGGGTGATCAGGGTAAACTGCAGTGTAATCAGTGGGATCTGCTTGTGAATGTTTGGAACTTGCTGTTGTGTAGACCATTATGTACGACCTCTAAGAGTTTATGTTAGTAAATGAGATTGTTTCATCCTACTCTAGACTGACTCCTCGCTGGTGCAGGTAACGGCCATGAAATACACAGAAAAGGAAGGCCTGGTACCGAATATCTTGGAGAGAGTTTGTATATATTTTACTTTATATTGAAGAAAGTTCTATATTTCGAGAGAAATGAAGTCTCTGAATGAACAGTCAGGTTGGATGATGAGTAAATGGAATATGTGAGTGCATTTAAGTTCTTGGATAGTGTGATGAGTAAGGATGGAAATTTGAAGGGTGAAGTGCTTTAAAAGGAAGAGCAAGGGAGAAAGGTCGCTTGTTCTTTAAAAGCAGTGGAAAGAAATAGGGAAGTGAGCACGGAAGTAAAAAAGTCGCTGCATGACAGTATTGTGATGGCAACTCTGACGTACAGAAGTGAAGCTTTGACCTTGTTGGAAGGACACAAGTCAAGAATGAGAGCTGTGGAGATGAGTTATTTGAAAGAAGCATGTGGAGTTACATGGGGACACAGACTTACATATGAGGAAGTGAAGGAGCGTTGTGATGTGGATGTGATAGAAAGTGTAAGGGCAAAAAATTTAGGTGGTTTGGCCATGTGGAGAGGATGGACAGCGAGAGACTAACGAGGAGAGTGTAAGTGAGTGGGGTACAGGCGGGGGGAGAGGGGAAAGGGAGGCCAAGAATAAGATAGAGGGGTGGAGCAGAGGGGGTGTGTGAGCTGGGAGCAGGGCATTGAAATGCCGGGGGACCGGGTGACATTGAGGTAATTTGTTTGTGGTGACCCCTTACGGGATTAAGCGTCTGGCAATATATATATATATATATATATATATATATATATATAGAGAGAGAGAGAGAGAGAGAGAGAGAGAGAGAGAGAGAGAGAGAGAGAGAGAGAGAGAGAGAGAAATAGATAGATATACAAATACAGTACACACACACACACACACACACACACACACACACACACCAGCAGGTGTACCCGGAGTTGCCCTGGCCAAAAAGGCGAACACTCTAAACGAATTTGTTCTAGTTCAGTCTTTCTTTCTACTCTAGAAAGGCCATGTACCTCTTATTCTTTTGAAGAGGGATTATAAGAGGTCCAGGAACTTTATATTTCAGCTTTTGCAGACTAACACACAGTATTTGTGGGCACTTGTTTATTCTTACCGGTGACCTCAAATGACCTCCAACCAGTGACCTCACACGATCTCAGAAGTCAACCT
Source organism: Coenobita brevimanus (assembly GCF_032717465.1). Classification (NCBI taxonomy): domain Eukaryota; kingdom Metazoa; phylum Arthropoda; class Malacostraca; order Decapoda; family Coenobitidae; genus Coenobita; species Coenobita brevimanus. Next base: position 22,472,860 of record NC_136987.1, on the reverse strand, counting down.
CACATAGCCTATGTTCGAACTGGAGGTTATGTGAGTCTCCATGCCAAAAACTGGGCTGTTGGGTCCAGTCGTTCGAGCTTGTATTGCCGGTGACCTTCAATGACCTCCGACTGGCGACCTCAAATGACATCTGAGGTTAACCTCACATAGCCTATGTCCGAACTGGAGGCCATGTGAGTCCCCATGCCAAAAACTGGGCTGCAGGGGCACCGGGCCAGAAAGGCGAACACTCTACCTGACGACCCTGCGACCCAGATCTGAATTTTATCCTAAAACCATCCTTTGACCACCGTGATTCAGAATATATATGGGTCTGGGGGTCTGTAGCCCTTGGTTTGGGCGTGACTGAAGGACAAACAAACAAATAAACAACTCAGCTCTTTTAGAGAGAGAGAGAGAGAGAGAGAGAGAGAGAGAGAGAGTTCCCCAAAGAAAGACTGCCGAGACGAGTTGTAGGCTACACATATTCTCATTTCTAATTAAAACACTTAAAACCCTGGCAGTACAAGAGAGGCAGAAAGAGAGGACGCAAAATATATGCAGGCCAGAGCAGCAAATGAAGCTTTGGCGTGCAGGACGGACGTGAGCATGACTGTGAATGAGGCGATGTCAGTGAGGCGCGCGTGTAGATGAAAAAATAGAGAAGGCAAATAACACGTCTAGTTTCTTCCAAGCCTCCCAGATAGCCATCTTCCCATGAATTTATGTCCTCTTTTTCCTTCTAAGGAATACTAGTTTATACAGATACTTTTCCAAGTACACACACACACACACACGTCCAGTATGGCGTACATGTATTTGTAAGTAGGTTATATGTATAATATTTAGTAGTCTTTGATCAAGCTCCTGACATTTTCAAGCACAGTTTTTTCTTTTATGTGTCCGACTTTAGGCATAAGCTTCACAGCCTGCTCCCAAGGCCCATCAGTCCTCCTACATACCATACACGTCTACATGTCACCACTTCGGCGCAAACACCCACCGTCCATATTTATTACATGCTAGGGCTGTCTCATACAGGACTGGTGTATTGGTATTAGCGGGGGTATTTTTACGACATGTCGGCGGGACTTCAGATATATCGGTAAAGGCTGCTTTTTATTATATTCCAATTCTTAAACTGTTCCCTACCCCAGCAGGGATTTGAACCCGGGTCCGGTAGGACCACAGGCCACCTCTCTACCAATTGAGCCACCACCAGCCCATACATCTACAGTTCAAGTACTCTCACTGTGATTATATTTGTGGTAGAAATAAAAGAAAATCACGGTTAGGTCTTCATATACTTTGTTAGAAATGATCCCATTATAACTAGAGGCACCAAAAAAATTAAGTTAAAAATATAGGCCCCTCAAGGGGTGAAATCACACCAGCAGGGAGCCGATACATATCTAGCGCGGCTCGGAATATGACCTTGACCTTGACCTTCTTTCACCAATTTCGAACTCGTCCGAGATTTTCATCCCTACTACACACCTGTAAAATGTTGATAATTTGACCAGTTGAGGAGTTATCTTGCTAACAGACAGACAGACAAACTGAAAACAATACCAGCTTCGTTATCGCGGCTGGTAATAATTGTTGAACCAGAATTTTTTTTTTATAATATTAATTTGGAATATATATAATATAAATTTCCGATTATATTGGAAATTTTGTCATATTCCCTGAGTGCCAGTTGTTGTAAGTCATTACTGGGCTGTGTCTTGATGTCCACTGTGGATTATGTGTATGAGGTGACTGCCAGGTAGCTATTGCAGGTGATAACATGGCATCTACTTTTTGTACACCTTGGATACTCTACACTGTCATTATTGCCTTGCATTTCACTTATTTCCTGTTTGTTTTGTGTTCACTGGTGTTTGTAATGATGTCATTTGAATAATATATAAGTGAAGTATTAGCATAAGATCTCTCTCTCTCTCTCTCTCTCTCTCTCTCTCTCTCTCTCTCTCTCTCTCTCTCTCTCTCTCTCTCTCTCTCTCTCTCTCTCTCTCGATGATGTTACGTTGCTTAGGAGGTAAACTTTGCAAGCTGAAGGGGTTTCATATAGCCTTCACTGACCCATTAATTTCTCCCATACTCTGCATTGAACAGAAATGATGTCACTGTAAAAAGGGGGTTGACGTCAAAAGTTACAACGAAGGGAGTTAAAATAAAACCAAACAATAATTTCACTTGCCACCTGTAGAGCAATCAGTGTCAGTAAAGAAGTGAGGGACACTTAAACGACCGTGTGGAATCAAATCACCGCGGGCTGGGGAGTGGCACCCAGCTGGAGAGGGTTGTGTTTTGGTAATACGGGTGTTATTGCTATACAGTGCATGAAACTGGCTCTGAGAGGTCTCGCTACGACCATTGTGGCAGAGCTGCAGCACACACATGGTCCACATACTGATCACTATCACACCACGGGTATTGTTTTCACTCGGTTTGTCTGTCTGTCTGATAACAACTTTACACGAAAACTACCAATGCAATTTTGACTAAAATTACAGGGATGATGGACTAAGACCCTCTGATCACCTGATTAAATATTTGGTCAAATTGGGCCAAGGCCCAGGCTGGACACCCAAAAAATGTAAAAAAAAAAAAAAAGTAAAATGAAAATAGTTTTTTCGCCATAACTCATTTCAAATTTGTCACAGCGACATGACACCAAAACCTACAGGTGCATCTTTCAAATCTGTATCCTATAACATGCCTCATAACATCAAAGGGTCACCCCCCCAGTAAACGGTAGGGGGGTCAATGTCAGGTGGATCGGGCCTAAAATTTCAGCTGGGCATAAAGTGTCTATTTTTACTCGATTTGCTCCAAATTTGATACGTGACATCTTTGACTAAATATGCAGTGTTTGTACCGGTACGTCAGCACTAAAATGACTGCCGGAAACGGGTTTGCTGTGCCTTGGCACCGTAATTTAGTGGCAAAAAAAAAAATCAACAGTTCTACATTCTTTCGACAGCACTATTTGGTGACTATCAACACATTTGATGCTAAACTCTTATTACAACTGGACAATTAACATAAGATGATGGAAAATATTGTCTATATTAAAGTAGAACGGGCATACTTGACTCATGAATCGAAATTAACTTTACTATATGCTAAAACAGTGTACTGTACAAAACAAACACGAATTAACGCAGAGAGAGAGAGAGAGAGAGAGAGAGAGAGAGAGAGATTAAGTATCTGCATGACTTTAGTCTAAGTGCACTATTAACGTCGATTTAAGCAACAAATAATAATAATGATAATAATAATAGTAATAATAATAATAATAAATGAAAAGGTGAATGGATAAATAATTAAAAACACTGGTTTCTGTTACTTAGCTACGGAGGCGTCTATTTCAGTATTTCCTTGCTATTACCAGACCAATATATTAACCTCAGGATTTTTATTTCTAACTGGAGCGGCTAGGTGTAAGGTTCATTAAGCCAGAAACTAGTAGCGGATCCTTCTAAGCTAAATAAATCTGTGTAGCGACTGAAAGGATGTAATATGAAAGCATGATGTCAACACACATGGCGTCATTTCTCGTGTACGATATTCCACGTCAATTCAGACGATTATACAGGATGGCCCGTAATTAGCGTTCCACTAGCAACACACGTGGCAGTATCTGTGTTGCATGGATGGCTCAGTCGCTGGTGTGGCTATGGTTGTGGCAGTGGGAGTAGGAAATGATAGATATTGGTAACACTAGGCCGTCCCCACAACACACAAGAAATAGCCCGCGGAAGAGGAAGTGAAGCGTTATATATAAGTCACCAAGTATTGTGGTGATTTTGAAAAACAGGAGACTGAGAGTGCTACTACTGTCTCAGTTATCTTTCTTGTGGTCGGCACATTATCACTGTCTTTTGTTCTTGCAGTCTGCTTAGGTTGTTTTATAGGAACTGCTTAGCACTGCCCACCTGGCCTGCTGCACTTATGCTTATGTTCTTATCATTCCAGCTAACACCAGGTACTTTCTATTAAACTAAGAATCTGTCATAGCAGACAAAGTACTGTATCAAATCTTGACCCTTTCATGCCCGTAACAAAGTAACATTCTATTCCAGCTAATGACAGACGATGTTACGCGGCTAAGAGAGTCACGGGAGGCTGCGCGTATTAATGAAGGGAATAAACTCTCTTTAACACAACAGCAACAGCAACACAAACTGAAAATGCATATACCGGTAGTTGGTGCTAATCCGTCAATACCATTAGTGGTTCAACATGCAGATTACAACACCAAACCCAAACCTTGTTTATGAGATGGGGTTGGCAGGGCAGAGGCTGGGGATGTAGTCAGAAAGTATTAATGCTTCTAATTATTGTAAGTTAATCCGATAATGCTCTTGTTTTTTGCAGCCCTTGCTGAATGGTAGTAAATAATCTGGCTGCTGACTGACAGTTCACAAAGGGTTATATTTCACTTCCTCCTCCTCATCATCATCACATCCCAGTTTCCACAAAAATGGAGTGAAATGTAATATAAAAATTACTGAATGGCAATAGTAGTACATCTTATTATTACTGTTGTTATTTAATAATCTTGCAAAGCAAGATAGTATCATCTTAGGCAACGTGCCCAATACCGTTGCCTGATATTCAATGTGTGTTTGTGTGTGCGTGTGTGTGTGTGTGTGTGTGTGTGTGTGTGTGTGTGTGTGTGTGTGTGTGTGTGTGTGTGTGTGCACTTTAACTCGTAGGCTCTATGAAGGATTTGAACAATACTTCTCAGGAGTGTTCGTTGGGTTCCTGGGAAGGTCTTCCTCTGTGTACATATTTGCATTCATGATTTTTAAGAGGTTCAACCCCCCTCGTCAAATGAAAATTCTCAAAAAATAGTGAAAGAAGGGCAGATATGGCTTTGATGTCTTAGTATATATTGTAAAATGGGCTCTCATCCGTAATGTGATATTTGGTGAGCATGACGTCACCACCATTCTCTGGGAGGTCAGTCCCCCCTCCTAAAAATAACAACGATCAGAAATTGGGGAAAGTGAGCAGTTGGATTTTAACGAAACTTTAAATGAGTTCGCTTGGTTCTTTGATGTTTTCCACAGTATCAAATTTTCCATTATTATTTTTAAGGGGGGTCAGCTCCCGTCTCCAAATCTGATAAACGAGACAAAATAAGCAAATGGTGCGCAGATACAGTATAGCGTTGATATCTCAGTACAAATTGTACAGCTGACTCCCATCTTTTATGTTATATTTAGCTAGCTTGAACCCCCAGTCATCCTTGGGGGTTAGCCCCCTCCCAAAAATAAAAATAAAATTATAAATAGGCGGAAATAATGACATGGATTTAAACGAAATCGGCATACACATCACAGGATTGGGTATGCAGTTTCCATGTTTTCTCTGAATGCCCAGGAAGAAACTGCACATCCACTTTATGATGATGATGATGATGATTATGCCTTCTCAGATTCACTTAGGGCATTCAGCAATTTCTGTACCACCCAGTACATACATAAAGCCTACCGTTATCCCTCCCTGTATAGTCTGCTAAATGTGTTTTCAACTGATGTGTAAATATCTTGCATCCCTCTTACATGTTCATCACTATCCACCTTACTGCGAGTAATTAATTCACACATTTTCTAACATTCCAGAATCATCTAATTCGTTACTTACTTGACAACAGAACAATTGTGATATATTTTCTATCACTTTGCTTTCATAAGTATAGGTTTCACAGAACACTTAGCAGTTACTGAACAATATTATTAACTGTACTACAGCCATCTTTACTTATACGTAAGGACTCATTCAGTCTTCTTCAGCATTACTGATAGAACTATTTATTCAGTGTTTTGGACACTTTTTCCACAAACAGTTCACCGCACTCTCTCCATTACGTTTGATCACTTCTGCATGTACCACATCCACATTTGTTGCCTACCTATTCGTCAAACATTTACATCGCTCTTCTCTTCTGCCGTGGACACACTCTTGGCAGCCACATTCTTTGCTGTGCTGCACCCAACCAAATCCTGTTTACAGCCGATCTATTTCATTCAGTGTGATCAGTTTCTTAAAATGGTCTTTCCATATTTTCTTCTTTCACATCAATTTGTTAACATCGCACCATGTTAGTGTCTTACATGTAAAACTTTCAGTTACTCTGATTTCTACATTTTCTCTCTTCTTTCCAAAGCAGTTTCAATTAACATTGAAACTTGTATCCGTTTCCCTACAATTTCTTCACATACCTTTCTCTTTCTACGCATGTGTTGCCGATATAGGATATTTCCTCTTTCTTTCACCCGGACTACTTTCTTGCATTTTCTTCATATGCTTCTTCGTTTTCTCTTTCATTGCTATATCTACTTTCATTTCCGCCGTGCTTCTCTGCCCGTACTAGCTAACAAACTTCCACTACAGTACATGCTTTTAATAATGCCAACCAAACACTCTTCGTATGCCCTCCACATGCATGGATTTTAACTTACCCTCTACAATGTACAGTAGATATTCATATTTATTTAGAACTGCTCGGTTTGCATTTTTTTTTCTCGCTTTTACTTCCCCTCGCTTTCTTCCACATTCCTCTGTGTTTCGCCTTTTATCCTACGAGCACAATGATAAAAGTCCTCTTCACTCCCGTGCCAATGACACATCCATACACTTAAGCACACAGGCTTTTTTCATCATCGTCATGTATTTCATGGTGTCAATAATACAAAGGAAGAATGGCGGACTGCATAAGAGGGTACCTTTGGCCTGCAGTCCGCCGTCTTATGTTCAGACTACTACTAATGCTATTACTGCTGTCTGTATGCCCTCCTTTGTGTCCAATATATGGAGAAGTTATTCACAGTGATGGCTACAGGATTTCAGTCTTATTGCAGACAGACAATTTTGTTTTACTTTGGAAGGATTTCTTGTAGTAAAGGGGTTTAAACATCATATTCCACTAATATTCTATTTTTGCAGTAAAATATTACAAAGCTGAAACTGAGTATTTCCAAAGCTTAAGCATGTAGTAACAGCCAAAAAGTAAACATTGTCTGGCTGCTGTTACTTTTATCTGAGTAAAATCGCCTGACTAGAGCTAGAATACAATGCTAGAGTTATCCCGACTTTGTGAGGATTAATGGTGACACTTAACATCTTGACGGTTCCCATGGCACACACCTGAAATATGTCGTCTGGTGTCAGGACAAATAGATTCCAAGAGTTTAATGAAAGTTAAAGTAGTCTGTTGGTAAAACGAAAAATATTAAATAAAAAAGTCACAGACTTAAAATAGATCAATACGTGAATTAATTCATTTGAGCCCAGTGTCCTCAATGTGAGGCGTATATCACACCACAAAGTTATATTCATAGTGTACCTCGCATTTCACCTACACATGTGGTTTCCTTCCCGCGTGGTCCCTAGTGGTTTTTCCTTGCTTTGTTCTCTTATTTAGTGTGGTTATTCTTGCCGCTACTAATAGTATTCAATTTCCCATCCCTCCTCACCTGTACTAGTGCTGCTACCAATAATATTCGATCTCATTCCTACTCGCCGGTAGTGGTGCCTAAACTAATCAAATTTGCCTGTTCAGACGACCTACGCGTACCTGTGCACCGCTTACCTCATTAAGGGGTTTACAACTGAGCGGGCGACCTAGCCTGCGCCCCCCTTTTTCCATCTCAACTTCACCTGGCTAACTACCTGCCCGCTCGCCATCTCTCCTGGTAAATCTGGCCACACGGTACGAGTTTACATATACAATACACGTAAACACATCAGCTCAGCACTACTGCTCCTCACTATATTCATTGCTTATATTTAAGTCTGTAACTATCTATCTAATCAATTAATCTACACATGCTGTAAATTTTAAAGCATCTTTCCTATCACAACCTTCTTTCTGATCGTCAGTATGGGTTCCGTCAGGGACGCTCCACAGGCGACCTTCTCACCTACCTTTCAGACTCCTGGTCATCCTCCTTTCGGGACTTTGGCGAAAGCTTTCCCATTGCACTTGACATCTCAAAGGCTTTCGATCGAGTCTGGCATAAATCTTTAATTTCCAAACTGCCCTCTTACGGTTTCTATCCTTCTTCCTGTGCCTTCATCTTTAGCTTCCTTTCTGGTCGTTCTGTAGCTGCTGTTGTAGATGGCTATCGTTCTTCTCCTAGATCTACTAACAGTGGTGTTCCTCAGGGCTCTGTCCTATCACTAACTCTCTTCCTTTTATTCATCAATGACCTTCTAAGCTGTACATCTAAACCTATCCACTCATACGCTGATGACTCCACCCTTCACCTTTCCATTCGATTCGCACAACGTCCATCTCAGCAGTTACTTCAACAGGCAAGGGATGAGGCTATGGCACACCTAATGTCTGACTTGGCTCGTATCTCTGACCGGGGTAAAAATAATCTGGTTGTTTTTAATGCATCAAAGACTCAGTTTTTGCACCTATCAACCCGACAAAATCTTCCACAGGTATACCCACTTATGTTTAATAATACTCAACTTAATCCTGCATCATCCTTGAACATGCTTGGGGTTTCATTTGCTCGGGACTTGTCTTGGAAAGATCATATTACATCTCTTGTAAAATCTGCTTCCAAGCGATTAGGTGTGCTAAGCCGACTCCATTCCTTCTTTCCCCCTGCACAATTGTTGACTCTATACAAGGGTTTTATCTGCCCCTGTGTGGAGTACAACTCCCATGTGTGGGGAGGCTCCCCACATACAGCTCTTCTCAATGAGGTGGAGTCAAAGGCTTTTCGTCTCATTAACTCTCCCCCTCTTACTGACTCCCTTCAACCTCTGTCTCTTCGCCGCAATGTTGCATCTTTATCTCATTTCTATTGCTACTTCGGTGGTTGCTTTTCCTCTGAACTGTCTGCATGCATTCTTCCACTTCTACGATGGGCCCGTAGCACCCGTCTAGCAGCAAACTCTCACCCATTTTCTCTCCAACTCTATAATGCAAGAGTTAACCGTTACTCCCAGTCCTTCATTTATGCAACAGGTCAACTCTGGAACTGTCTCCCTTTGTCTGTATTTCCTGCTTCCTATGATCTCCAGACTTTCAAACGAAGTGTGTCCAGGCATCTCGAAATGAATGGATCTTGAATTTGGCTCTCTCTTGTACTTTGTTTTTCTCTTGGAAGGAACAGTTTTGCAGGCTCATGGCCTTTGGTTCCTTCTTCTTTACATAAAAAAAAAATTACCTTGTACTACTTGAAGACATGTAATAACTCTTTATTGTTCTAAGCCAATAATCACTGCCCTGTCTATTTCTTTCCATCACTTGTGTATTTATCTATCCTTACCATTTGCCTTGGTGTAGCCCTAGTACAATATACCCGTAATTAAAACGCTACAGTGGTGACTTCCCGGAGTATTTTAAAGAATATGGATACCTTAAAAAACATCCGTCTATCCCTTCCTGCATTCACGTACAATATTAACACGTTGTTTACACAAGTTGATGCCACGTCACCTGAAGATACCAGTGATGACGACAAATTCAGAGCAGTTGTCCGCACTCTCCCAACACAAGCAGCTGCCCTTGTGCAGGACGTACTTCTGAAACCACCTACAAAGCACAAATATAAAACCCTGAAGGAGAGTCTGCTGCAGGGCCTAGGTAAATCAAAGCAGGCACTTTTAATGGAGCTGGATGCAATTCGCTCCCAACAGCGGCGCCCCTCGGCCCTCCTTGCCCACATTCAAGCCACTCTCACGGCAGTGGGGGCCACCTTACCAGATGACCTCCTCCGACACCGACTCCTCCAGCTCGTGCCACCAGACTTCTGCCTCCACCTAGCATCCCTGGGCCCTGGCACATCCCTTGCTGAGTTCATCGAGAGGGCAGACACTCTATACGAAACTCAACACCATTACGCTAACCATCCAGTAAGTGCACACACCTCTTTTCCCCCTGTCATAGCCCCCAGTGCTACCTTGAGTGAAACAGTAGTGTCAGTGAATAGTGTTGCTAACAAAAACGGTTCCATGTCAGAGCTGTGTACCTTATTAACAAATTTAACAAACAGAATAGACAAACTGGAAAGTAAAATAAGTGGCTTCACCACTCAGACCCCCAGTGTTGGAAATCATTCCCCAGCCCCTCTGTCCCCCAACAGTGTTCTCCCAGTGAACTGTGGTCGGAATGCTAATCCCCAAACAGCAAGGGACGATTTCATATTGTGTACCTATCACAAGCGCTTTGGCATGGAAGCTAGACGATGTGCACCACCTTGCATATTCACGGGAAACACATGTGGCAGAAGACAATCCCAGTAGTGTTTCCCACCGCATACACCAAACGCCCCGTCATTATCAGCACATCCAAAGTCACGCCACGTTCCTCTGGCTTCAGGGAACTGCTATGGGTTAAAGACGCCATCTCCGGCAGAAAATACCTTATTGACATTGGAGCCACATTCAGTATAGTTCCTCCTACCTTTGACCACAAAACGGCTCAGCAACCCGCATTTGACCTGATAGCAGTAAACGGCACCCCCATAGCCACATACGGCATGGAATCCTGTCACGTGGCACTCACCCAATCAGTCATTTACTTGGCCGTTCCTCATCGCAGACGTTAATCAACCCATTATTGGTGTCGACTTCTTGGAGGCACATGACTTGCTAGTGGATGCCAGAGGACAGAATCTATATAACAGACCCTCAAACTTGTCCATCCAAGTAACCGGGTTTGCCAGTAATCCGCCACTCATTACACACCTTCGTCAGGAGTCCTCATACGATTCCATACTACGCCAGTTTCCCCTCTTGACCTCTCAGACTCCCAACCACGGCAGCACAGACCATGAAGTAGAGCAATGCATCATCACTTCCGGGCCGCCCTGTTTCGCCTGTCCCAGACGTCTTCCCCCAGAACGTTGTCAGGCAACAGAGAAGGAGTTTCAGGCGATGCTCGACCAGGGCACCATTCGGCCTTCATCAAGCTGTTGGGCATCCCCTCTACACATGGTTCCTCAGGCACAGGAGGGTGAGTAGAGAGCCTGTGGGGACTACAGGGCACTGAATGCGATGACATTTCCCAATAGATACCCCGTTCCCCACATCCAGGATTTCCACTACCAACTGCACGGCCATTGAGTATTTTCCAAGATCGATCTGGGTCAGGGCATTCCACCAAATCCCTGTGACGGAGAAGGACATCTGCAAGACAGTGGTAACCACCCCGTTTGGCCTGTTTGAATACACAAAGATGTACTTCGTCCTCAGAAACGCCACACAAACGTTTCAAGAGATTTATGGACCAGGTTGTCAGGGGGCTAGATTTCGTCATGGTGTACATTGATGACATCCTCATCGCTTCTGATTCCCATGAGCAGCACAAAACACACCTCCAAATGCTGTTCCAATGCCTGCAGGACTACGGGCTGCGTGTGCACCCGGCGAAGTGTATCCTCAATGCAGACAGGGTATCAGCCGCCCCTCCCACAGAGGACTTCCCACGCCCGGTTACACCATGTAGGCTCAGGGAGTTCTTGGGGATGGTCAGTTATTATCACAGGTTCCTTAGCAACACCACATCTACACTAGGCCCCCTTAATGATCTTCTGAAGGGGACGAAAAAGACATCCTCCAAGCCTCTTGAGTGGACCACACAATCAGACCATGCCTTCACCACCCTCAAAAACCACACCGCCTCTGCATCCCGCCTAGCATGCCCATCACCAGATGCCCCATGACACTCACCACAGACGCCTCTGCCAAAGACGTGCGTGCAGTCCTACAACGACAAATCACAGGTATAAACGTGCCTGTTGCATTCTTCAGCCAGTGCCTTAATCCTGCCCGGCGCAAATACAGTACCTTCAACAGGGAGTCACTGGCTAAATATGTGGCAGTCAGACATTTCAGGCACCTTCTGGAAGGTACAGAATTCACAATCCTCACAGACCATAAACCTCCTTATTTACACCATGGCTCAGAAAGGGGAAGATTTGTCTCCTTGGGTGGCAAAACAGCTAGCCTTCATATCAGAGTTTTCCACTATCACCCAGCATGTCAGTGGGGACCTGAACACGGTTGTGGACACCCTGTCCCGTGGAGTTTCAGCTGTCAGCCCTTGACTACCCCTACATGACCATGCTGCCTTGGCCAGGGAGCAGGACAATCAGGAACTCCAAGCATTGCTGCAGTCCGTGACGTCACTGCAACTGCAACAGTTCGATATCACTGGCACACCCCGGAAACTCTGGTGTGGCATATCCTGCGGTACAGCACGGCCCTATGATCACCAGCAATTCTGAATGCAACTCTATAGTCATTATCATGAGATGGCACACCCAGGCATTCGTGGTATGCACAACTTACTTAGCCGGCGAGTGATATGGCCAGTTATGAGGCGTGACACCACTAACTGGGCCCGAGCGTGCGTGGCTTGTCAGGCAGCAAAGGTGCATCGCCACACCAGGACACCAGTTCAGCTGCTGCTGCCCACACCAACTTCAATGCTTCCACATGGTCCACAATGACATCCTGGGCCCCCTGCCCAAATCCAGGGGTAACCGCTATATCTTAATGTGCATAGATAGAGCAACAAGGTGGGTCGAGGCCACACCCATGCTGGATGCTACAGCTGACCGTTTGGCATATCACTTCCTGGCATCCTGGGTTGCTTGTTTTGGTGCCTCACAGGTGATCATCACAGACCAAGGCCCCCAATTTGAATCTCAGGCCTGGAAAGACCTACTGGATATCCTGGGTACTAAACACCACAGAACTTCAGCATATCACCCTCAAGCAAACGAGATGATTGAGCGCTGCCACCGTCTCGTGAAGGAAGCACTAAGGGCACTTCCCCACCCAGTGAACTGGGTGGCCGCACTGCCAATCATCCCCCTAAACTTGAGGGTTACAGAGAAGGAGGACATCGGTAATTCCCCAGGGGAGCTAACTTATGGGGAAGACTTGAGGCTGCCGGGGCAGTTCACCCCACAACCAGGCACACCGGCCCTGGTTTTCCTCCCAGAGCTCCAGCAGGCAATGCAGGCACTACAACCATTCCCTCCTCTCTCTTCCCAGCACCATACGCCATTCATTCCCCAGTCCCTACCAAACGCTGAACAGGTCTTCGTGAGGAGGGGTCACCCCACTACACCACCCCAAACCCCAAACGAAGGCCCATACCCTGTGATCACAAATTCAAATAAAACAGTCACAATATACAAACACGGGAAATCATCCACAATCTCTTCAGACAGACTCAAACTGGCCACACCACAAACCCAGTCACAGCCAGCACCACACACGTCATCTCTGAACCTTGTCAGACCACCAACCACATGCACACATCGTACACCTCAAACCCCGGCGCCAACACCTACATGCACCACTCACACGCACACACACACACACACACACACACACACACACCTCCCATCTCCTTTGTCAATTCGTACCCTCCGCTCCCTGTCATCACCACACACCGACTCAGTCGTCATACAGTACAGCAAACCACTACCACTGACGCAAACACTCCCTCACAACCACGCACACTACTGTCCACAAACCCTATCTCAAGCACTCACCTTACAACCACTAACCCACCCTCTCCATCATCCTCGCATGATCCTACCTCTCACCTTAGTCCCCCAGCCCCCACCCCTCACCCAGTCCTTACACCTAATCCACCCTCTCTGTCAACCTCAGGTGATCCTACCTCCCACCTTACTCCCCCAGCTCCCACCCCTTACCCAGTCCTTACCCCTAACCCACCATCTCCATCAACCTCAGGCAATCCTACCCCACACTCTTTGCCCCCGGTCCCCCCCCCCCAGTCAATACCCCTCATCCCTCAACACCCGTCATTCCCGTAACCCCTCCATCATTCACCACAACCCTACAAACTACATCAACAACTACCACATTGACCTACACACAATCAGGCCATCTCATCAAACCACCACAATTTTTCACTCCATCTTAATCTGATACCAAAAACTGAAGACACTCCATGTCGTCACACACCTACGTTTCATTCGTATTGTACATTTTTTTTTTGTCTTCTTCTTACAATGACTCAATTGTAAAGACGGGCATAACACTCATTCATTTGCGCATAATGGCTAAGCACCAGTCAAATTCTCCTACAGAAAGTTATACCCGGCTACTATTTCTTAGTTTATAGTCATGTGCCCCTCACTGAATACCTTACTTCATCACATATAACCATGCAAGGAACTTGTCATTCGTAATTCTCCTATCACAACCGCTATTTGTAATTATCACATTCAGATCACTTTTAAATGTTCACTCACTGTGAAAACTGTAAATATATTTTGTACCTTGTGGCCTAATAATATTTGTTTTTTGTTTGCCATGAAACGGAGGGGGAGAGAGGGAGTGCTTTGGCGTATATTACACCACAAAGTTATATTCATATTGTACCTAGCATTATCCTACACACGTGGTTTCCTTCCTGCGTGGTCCCTCGTGGTTTTTCCTTGCTTTGTTCTCTTATTTAGCGTGTTATTCTTGCCGCTACCAATAGTATTCAATTTCCCATCTCTCCTCACCTGTACTAGTGCTGCTACCAATAATATTCGATCTCTCATTCCTACTCGCTGGTAGTGGTGCCGAAACCAATCAAATTCACCTATTCAGACGACCTAAGCATACCTGTGCTCTGCCTACCCCATTAAGGGGTTTAAAACTGAGTTGGTGACCTAGCCCCCCCCCCTTTTTCCATCTCAACTTTACCTGGCTAACTACCTGCCTGCTCGCCATCTCTCCTGGTATATATGGGCAAGCGGAACGTCTTTACATATACAATACACGTAAATACATCAGTGCAGCACTACCGCTCCTCACTAATTTCGTTGCTCATATTTTTGTCTGTAACTATCTATCTAAACGTTATTGATCTATACATGCTGTAAATGTAATTGCCTTGTACTGCACATATTGGTGTAGTTTATCGTTCAACCAATGCTTCTTCGGAACCCAGTGTATTTGATTCCACATCTACTCAGTTGAGTAACCTTGACCTTGCCCTTGGCACCGAAGTTACCATTTGGGGTGATTTTAACATACATAATGTTGAATGGTTATTGCATTCTGCCCGGACTGACGGTGCTGGTCTAGAGCGAGAGCTGTTTGCGGAATCGTTTAATCTCACCCAGTTGGTAAAGCAACCAACCAGAATACCTGATAATCCTGACCATAATACCCATCTCTTGGATTTATTCTTGACAAATAATCCAGATCAATACAGGATAGAGGTACTGTCACCACTTGGATCCTCTGACCACAATCTCATCAAAGCCTCATTAGTTGACCCTCCCACACCTCACCGTTCTGAACCTGTCAGGGTGACCACCCGATGGCACGTTGATAGGGCAGACTGGGATGGATTTAGAAATTATCTTGCTGATGTTCCATGGCAGTCTTTCTTCTCTAGTGATCCCAATTCTACCCAGTCCCACATTTGCGACTTAATACTAGCTGGTATGGATTTACCAAGTCAACAGTTCACTAAAAGATCGAACTCTCCAAAATGGTTTGATGGCAACTGTGCCAGAGCAACAGCCCAAAAGTCATTAGCATATAACTCTTACTTAAAATCAAAAACATCTGAATCACTCTCCCAATTGAAAATTGCTAGAAATCATGCAAAAGCTGTATTAAATCTTTAAAACTTAATTCAAAAGCAAGCATCAAAACTACTTAATAACCCTAATGACAGTAAAATATTCTGGTCAGCTCTTAATTCTTTCAATAATAACTTTAACAAGTCATCTTCCATTCCCACACTAAAATCTTCAGATGGCAACATTACAAAAGACCCACTTGGGAAAGCAGATATCTTTGCCAGTACATTTGCCAGAAACTCTACCATAGACGATACTCGTACCAGCCAAAATGTCCCAGTACTGGAACTTGATTCTCCCGAAATTGCCCCACTTAAAATACAGACAAGATACATAAAATCCATCCTAGACAATTTACCTACCAACAAAGCTCCAGGCCCAGATGGAATTCCGCCAATTGTTTTGAAAAAGTGTTCCCCTGAACTTGCCTCTGTCCTAGCTAAATTATTCAGACTATGCATATGTACTTCTTTTTTCCCAAATTCATGGAAAGAAGCCAAAATCCACCCAATTCCGAAGAAAGGAAGTTCGTCTGACCCCTCCAATTACAGACCAATAGCTGTCACATCTTCTCTTGGTAAGGTATTTGAAACTTTAATTAATAAGCACATTGTTAAACATCTTTAATCCAACAACTTAATTAGTGGTAGACAATATGGTTTTCGCCACGAAAAATCCACCATTGACATACTCAATCTCTTAACTCATACCATCCATCAATCAGTTAATCTTTTTGGAGAAACTCATGCAGTAGCTCTTGATATCTCTAAAGCTTTCGACAGAGTATGGCACCTTTCCCTGCTGTCCAAACTCCCTTGCTATGGACTAACGTCTTTTGTTCCTTTGATTTCTTCATATCTTAGTGACAGGAAAATAAGAGTAAAAGTAGATTATGTATATTCCAATTTCCACTCAATTAACGCCGGCGTGCCGCAGGGATCAGTTCTGGCGCCAACCCTATTTCTGGTTCATATTAATGATCTTTTATCTGTCACCCACAATCCCATTCACTCATGTGCAGATGACTCAACACTACATAGTTCATTCAAACTCAGACATCCATTTACAAAGTCTAATATCTCCACCCCTCAACTCAGTACAGCCATTTCCATAAATCAAGATCTATCTACAATCAGTGAATGGGGACAAAACAACCTTGTCTCTTTTAATGCTAGTAAAACTAAATATATACAGTTTACTAATAGACAGATATTGCCAGATTCGTACATTACCTTCAATGCTACTAATATTCCCATCTCCAAAAATATTGAAATTCTTGGCATCTCACTTGACAGTGCCCTCAGCTGGACCTCTCATGTCAGATCACTTGCTAAAACCGCCTCAAAGAAACTTGGATTATTGTACAGAATCCGTAACTTCTTCGCCGATGAGCAGTTAGCTATAATTTATAAGGGTCATGTGTGCTCTCAGATTGAATATTGCTCACCCTTGTGGAATGGTTGTGGAGAGGTTGCATTAAGACAACTAGACAAAATTCAGAACAAAGCTGTTAGAATCATTAACAACCCTAGCATTACAAATAAACTACCTCCCCTGGAAGTAAGAAGGAATGCTGCCTCCCTTGCATTATTTTACAGATATTTTTTTGGCAAATGCTCACACGAAGTTGCGTCCATGGTGCCACCTCTCCATGCCTTCTCTCGTGCTACACGGGCATCTGCTAGCGCTCATGACTGGAATGTCACTCAGCCATTCTGCAGTACTTCTGCCTATCAGAATTCTTTCATTCCTCGAACTGCATCTCTCTGGAACTCGCTTCGCCAGAGTTGTTTCCCTCCATATTTCAACCCACAACTGTTCAAGTCTAACTGTTACAGATATTTTATGAACAGAGGACACCAGTAAACTGGTGGATGGATTATTTTTTTTTTTTACTCATTTGTTTTTCCTTCCTCCGTTCTGTTATTTATATTATAAAAAAAAAGTCATGTAATAACTCTATTGTTCAAAGTCAACAATCAATGCCCTGTCTGTTTCTTTCCATCACATATGTGTTTATCTATCCTTGCCATTTACCTTGATGTAGCCCTAGTACAACATGCCCATAACTAAAACGATACAGATGTAGGACGGAACTGGCCATTTTCAAGAGTTAAGAAAGGGGGGAACCCCTGGGGAAAGGACCTATGGGCTTCACGGTTATGAACCGATAGGCGGAGGGCGGTACGCCTAGTACCCGTACAGCCCAGTCCCTCCCACAGGAGCCCTGGGAGCTATTGGGTTAAGAACTGATGACCTGATGGCAGCCATATCGTACAAGTATGTACTGTTTGGCGGCCAGATGGATTAATGTCTACATCGATGTTTTTCTCGCTACATCTTATATCCAGATGATTATATTTATTCAGCTCAGAAGAGATTATTGAGAATAGAAGAGGTTTCGTGTACACTCTTCACTAAACCTTTCACTAAGAGAGTGCTCTCCTACGCTGGATGAATGATGTTGTCTGGCAACAGCAGGAATAAAAGTATATGATGCACTCTCACTAAAGGCATCAATTACATACGTAGGGAAGCTCTTTATTTCCTATTTCTGGCCAACCTCAAAAGATTTTATCCAGCTCAGAAAAACCTACTTCAACTAAAAGGTTCTATTATATTGATGAACGTTTTGGCAAAGAATGAAGGGCTTGCTGTTATATTCAGTATAAATCAAGACTATATTCATTTGTCTCAGAGAATCCCACCCCAGCTCGATAAAGATTTTGGCCAAGAATTATGAGATTTGTGTCGTATTCCAGCTTTCGCCTGATGATTTTATGCGGCTCAGAGAGTCTACCTGAGTCGTATGGATGGCTGAAGTGAAATGCATGTACTGTATTCTGTAATTATGACTAAAAATAAATAAATAAATAAATGCAGACCTACCTTCTTCAGCCTGAGGACGTATTCTTTATGTTGATTACTGCTACTACCACACAATTAAATTGATCTTAATAAAGACCTATTTGGAGGTGTTGACGAAAGCTATATTCAGCGCTCCCAGTTCGAGACGTCCCTCCTAAGTAAGACAAATCTGGATACAGCAAGAACAAAATACTGACGACATACTCGGGATGTAAACAGGTTAATTTGAAATTCAGGTTTTAACAATCAAAAGCTTAATGGTAAAAATTATATGAGAGCTAAAAATTTAGTATAAGCATCTTGCTCAATTACAGTAAGAAAAAAAATTATTGCAACTAATTATACTAAAATATTTAACAATACTGTCAAGTAGAGTTAAAGTATCTTTGCATTTAATATTCCAATGGGGACATAATGTATGGAATGTATTAATTAGACACCTGCTGCCCCTAACCAGACGTGGAAAATCCAGCAAAATGGCACTCCAGCTAATTACAATGGAGGGATGAAAACAGTTATATTTTATTTGTGATGTGGAGTCATTAAAGAAATAAAGTAAAACTTTTCTTCTAACTTATTGACATATTGATGGAACAGTGATGGAAGACTATAAGGCTTATTAGTGAGTGCTGTTCTAATGCAATGCTACTAGTGTATTGACTGTGATGTTATTTCAGGGTTTTGATCGCTGGTGAATTATGAGTAACTGTCATTTTGAGAAGCAAAACAAATCGTCATCACTTTTATTGAAACATGACGTACTAAGGCTACAATAGTATGGTGAACTGGTATATACTTTAAGATGCCTGTGAACGGAGAGAATAGGAGATACCAAACAGTACTAATTTGATGATAAGTTGTATCTGTAATAAAAGTCACCGAAACCTTTTACTGTAAAAAAAATGTACAAATTTATTCTGATGTGTTCACGTTGTACCAGAGTTTTTAAGAATCTACATTGCTATTAAAGAATAATGCTCTGATCAATCTGTGCTTAGCAATTACAGTACGATCAAGTACTACGAAAGGTAAAATAGAATGACACTGTAATCGACGTGTATTAAGCTTACAAATTTATCGTGGTTTACTAAACTGGCTCTAAAGCCTAAAAAGAAATAATAACGATTAAGGTCCACCAAGGCTTACATGATGGTGTGATGAACTTGTAGAGTACGAAGGCTTACAAAGAAGTGATGGTGTCAACATTATATACTAAAGCTGGCAACGGCCGAATGGTATGGTAAGTAAAGATTGATGTGATTAAGTTTTACTAAACCTGAGAAAACAAGTGGTGTATTAAAGCCTAAAAGGAGAAGAATTGTGTACTAGTTATAATAAAATTACAAAAGACCAATGATGCAATAAAAAAACTGTACAGAGGCATTACAATACAGTTAACTACAATATTACAAAAGGAATAATTATGTGTTGTCACTAGAATGTTACCAAAGGTTATGAATGAACAATGGTGTGATGAATTTGTACAAAGGAAATAATGCTGTCATGAAGAAAAATGTTATCAAAGCTTACAAAGAAAAGCTGATGCGATGAAATGACGGTACCAAAGCTTCCGGAGAATTAATAGTGAGGGTAAGATGATACAGGCTAGTTTGTGTAAGGGATATGGGATTAGATCACAGAACAAGAACTACAGTGAAACATGAGGTCAAGAAATTAATAAGTAAATACATTTCACGTTACATATAATTAACCTCATAAACGGAAGAAGTAAAAAAGAAGATAAGAGTTTCTTATATCATCACATACACAACCAACATCACGAAATCAGTGCAAAATATATAGATGCAAAGCACGCTCTTTATTTCACGAAACAAAGATTCATAAGTAACTGCAGAAACAAACAGGCTCAGTCCTTACATTGCTATAATGAAAACATAAATACTTAAGAGCTGGATATGCATATACAGTGAGGAATCAGAAGGGCTTACAACAGACTAATAGACAGACATGTAATTTCGGGGGATATCTGGAAGGAAGAGATGGTCTCAGGGCCCTGCTCAGGAATTTAGAAGGAGGGGGTTGAAAAAAAAAATACTTTTTTCATTGCATAGTTCATTCACGAATTGATAAAGGAAACACAAAACAGTAGTGTAGTTGACCTCTTTTTAATTTTCAAATTAAGTTATCAGGTGCAGATTCGCAATTTTGGGGAGTCTGTGATCTATTCGTTTTTTTCTTATATTTTGTAGAACTTTTAAACCCTTTTTCTATTATTTTTCAATCTCGTAACATTTTTAAAAGGATTTAATTAAATTAATTAGTTCCGATTTTAATATTACATTCGAATTATTCATGCTTTCCAAACGGGAGGATTAAACCTCCCCCAGTATGCACTACCCTGCGTCAGCCGTATTAAAAGCCTTTTATCAGTCGTCCGCCAGGGAAAATATAAGTATCTAAGTGTGAGGGAAGAAAGATCAGGAGTGCTGTATACAAAAAGGAGTACCAAAAATTATATAAACATTGTAAACCTTTACTATTTTGTGATGTTACAGACAATACCTGTACACTGGTCACTTGAATAACTACATCAGAGTTGATGTATGTTAAATTACATGTAGATAATTTGCAGGTTTCTCTGGACTCTCTTGTCTCCCAAGTTTCTAGCCTAATTCGTATTTTAGTCAATGCTGTTGATAGTCGTGTCACCCTAGATTTAGTATCTCTCTCTGACCTTCGTTCTACCTTGGAATGGGCTCACTCAACCTTCGGCTTGTCTCCTATTATTCCATTTTCCTCTTTTGAACACTACTACCCAATACTAGAGGCCACATTCCTTACTAAAGATATAATTGTTCATATTCCTCTTCGTTCTTCCATCATACTCGATCTCTTTCACTTCATTCCTTTTCCCTTCTGGTACAGTAACTCCCTGGTACAAGCCTCTGTCTCCTCAGAGTACTTTCTTCTCTCCCATGATCATCTCTATATTGCCTTCTCCTCCTCAAGTGACCTCGGTAGATGTGCCCTTCTCACACCCAACTCTCGAGTTCGTGCTGCCTACCTCCTAACAATTTTTCCTGGCAGCGTTGCTCCTTGCGAATCTGCCTTAGTCCGTAACTTCTCAGTACAACATGTCTGTACCTTTGTTCCTGCCCCAAAAAGCCAGGTACACCATGCTCGTCTAAATGACATCCGCTATTTTTCCTTTAGTGTCTCAACTCCTGTCAGTCTTATTTGTCCAGGAACCCCTGTCCGTTCACTATCCGCAGTTGGTTTATGTAAGGCCCCTGATTACTGTACCGTAAAGTCTGAGTCTGTAATAGCCCATGCTACACACTATCACTTTGCACCTGGCTCCCACAAGTATGACATCTTCAAACCTATTAATACTACCTTTCATCTACCAACAGACAATCTTTCTATCACATAAGAGAACCTAAGTATGTTGAACTTTCTAAACCAGTCTGATTTCATTATGAACCAGTTCTCTTCAGCTTTTAACCGCTACTGGTCACATCTAGTCTTTATATTTCCTCCGGTGGTCTTATGTTTTCTAGTTTTATTGCAATTGTATGTATCATGTACTGTTGTCTCAAGCTAATGGACAAAAGGTTGCATGAGATCCGTGTAGCAACAAGGTTAGTGCGACAACCAAGAGACCTGGAAACTGGTAGTTCTCAGTAACACTCATTTTGTGATTATTAGTACTATATATTATATATATATATATATATATATATATATATATATATATATATATATATTGTTACGTCCCAGTCCCCACACTGCCACAGGCTCCAACAGCAGTAGTACAGTACAGGAAGGACGTTGCCCAGTGAGTTGTTCTTCTTATGGTCAGCCTTTAGGTGTGCAGTACACAAGATCAGCTGAGGCGAAAATAAACACTGGCTCCTTAAAGTTCACTGTCTTTATTTTCCAAATAATTCCACTTAATTCTTTCCAACTTCACTGTTCTCACAAGCACTGGAGCTATACACACTTTACTAACTGTTATTACACTTAATGCTTAACAGAACTTCACAGTTAGTACACTTAATGCTTGCTAACACTTCACTTATTACACAAGTACTGAAAATAATCTTCACTGACAGTAATTACACTTAATACACTTCACTGTCTTCTCAAGTTCCAGTGATATACAAACTTCAATAACCCGTCACTGTTTTCCACTGTTTTCACAAGTACCAAAAATATACATCCTTCACCAAAACCGACTGCACTTCATACAAACTGACCTGAAACCCGACTAAACTCCAAACTGACTGACTAACTATCTCTTCCCCATCCTTATATAAGCTTGCATTGTTCTAGAAACGTCCACTTCTCCAACATTCTAGGACATACTGTCTTGCATCAGCCCCTAGCAACAACAGTTACCAACTACGAACATCAAAACATGCTAGAGTTCTCACATTACATAACACTCTAAATCATTAACCATACGAACTTAAATTACATAATTTAACAAGCAATTATTTAAAAAAACATTATAAAGAAAAAGAGCACAAAAATAAATGAATGTTTAACTTACGAAATAACTACGATCACAAATACCAGGCAAACTGGCAACTCTGACGACTCGTATCGAAACTTACGGTACCAGAAACGTCTCGAATGTATGAGACTACCTAACTGGCAAATCTCCCTTCACAACACTACCCCCTCCCTAGTTCTTTGTCGTCCCGACAAAACTACACAGTATATACAAACATAAACATAAACCCTAATTCTAATGAAGCGTCTAACTATACACAAAATAATCTTTCAACTTATCAGGTCTTCTTCTATGCCGCTTCCGACGATGTCCTTGTTCTTCCGTACAGTCCACTCCTCCAGGAAGGTCTTGGTCCTCTTCTTGACACAGCACACATCACAGGTCTGACACCACTCTTCAACATCCTGACGCATGGCAATCCAGTAGATCTTGTGTCGCAACCGGCTTCCCAGGTGCTCACTAGTGATCTGGTTATGGGACTTATCCAAGATCTCAGACCTCATCTTGTTCGGAACCACCAGTTGCCAACACTCGCTGATGCCATTGGGCGTCTCCCACTGACCCTCCAGAAGTCTGTTGCAATGAAGAAGGTCCCACTGACTCCAGCAACTTCCGGTCACAGGGCCCAACCTGGAAACTCCTCCCCATGATGGTCGCACTGCACTCCGCTGCAGCCACTCCAGTACTGGTTGCAAATCAGCACCCTCCATCTGCATCCTCCCCAGGTCCTCTTCGTCCGACGCTGGACCCATCACTACAGTACAGCTGCATTTCTTCCTATGATTCCCATTCCTACTACACTCCTTTGCTGTCTGTTCCTCTGTCTTCTCGCACACTATTCATCAAGGTTCTCCTGCATTTCTTCGGTGGTGGTTCTTCTGCAGCCCTCTTTTTATCATCCCAACCATTCTGATCCGCAAGTAACTCAAACTGTGCACGGTAAGCTTCCCAAGATACACTACCATCAATTTCTTGAGGTTTCTTCTTAACTGGATCCCCATTATAGCCATGCACTTCACTGGTCTGGGGCCTAATAACTGAGGCATCATAATTAAGTCCAGGACTTACAACTTCTGTATTCTGATTATTCAGACCTGTAATGCCATCTTCAGATGCCTGGGATCCGTCAAGATTCACCATACACTGTCCATTCCCTTCATATGCTCCCTATACACTAACCTGAGGCTCAGCAGTGCAATATTTCTCTACAGCCTCAATTTTCTCACTAATTATTTTCACATGGTCGACTACATGCTTCAACTGGTTATCTACATGCTGTCTGCACTCCATCACTATTCCCTCACTAATCTTCGGCTGGTTGTCCACATGTTGTTTGCACTCTGACACTATTTCCTCACTAATTGTCTTCAGTTGTTCGTCTACATGCTGTTGACACTCTGTCACATTATTGCTTACCTCATACTTCTGCTGCTCTAGCTTGTCATCTACTTCCTCCTCAAGCTGTTGCTGTTCTTCCTTGATTTCTCCAATGAATGCATCTGGCTGTCCTTGCATGGTCAGTTGTAATTCCCCCTGTTGCTCCTGTAATGCCTCCCGAAGCCGTGCATATTGTTCTTTCTCTTCTTCATTCTGTGTCTGCAATTGTTCTTTGATTTCTTTCTTCTGTGCCTGTAATTGTTCTTCGAGCTTTTTCTGTCCTGCATTCTGTGCTGCCTGTAGTTGGGCACTTTGTGCCTCTAGTTTATCACTCTTTGCCTGTATTAGCTTCACGATTGTCGCCAGGGAAATTTCCTCCTGCTGTCCAGCTCTAGACCTTGTTTTCACACCTTCCGCTTCCATGTCGAAGGCTAGACTCACTGCAGCCCTGAAATAATCCCACTCCTGAGACCAGTGTTACGTCCCAATCCCCACACTGCCACAGGCTCCAACAGCAGTAGTACAGTACAGGAAGGACGTTGCCCAGTGAGTTGTTCTTCTTATGGTCAGCCTTTAGGTGTGCAGTACACAAGATCAGCTGAGGCGAAAATAAACACTGGCTCCTTAAAGTTCACTGTCTTTATTTTCCAAATAATTCCACTTAATTTTTTCCAACTTCACTGTTCTCACAAGCACTGGAGCTATACACACTTTACTAACTGTTATTACACTTAATGCTTAACAGAACTTCACAGTTAGTACACTTAATGCTTGCTAACACTTCACTTATTACACAAGTACTGAAAATAATCTTCACTGACAGTAATTACACGTAATACACTTCACTGTCTTCTCAAGTTCCAGTGATATACAAACTTCAATAACCCGTCACTGTTTTCCACTGTTTTCACAAGTACCAAAAATATACATCCTTCACCAAAACCGACTGCACTTCACACAAACTGACCTGAAACCCGACTAAACTCCAAACTGACTATTTTTTTTTTTTTCGGCCTATCAACTATTGGGGCCGAAGCCCCTGGTTATTAAGGCCATAGTATATATATATATATATATATATATATATATATATATATATATATATATATATACATACACACACACACACACACACACACACACACACACACACACACACACACACACACACACACACTTCCATGCATACATACAGACACACTTTCATGCAAACGTACCATATATATATGTAATAATTTTAGTTTTATTTATTTTTTTGTATTTTTATTTTTTTCTTGGTTTTATATTTTTTATACCTTATATTATAAAGAAAAACTAATCTAAAGACCCTAAAACTAATCACCTAACAGAGAAATCGCTAACCTATACTAAATTCTATCTCTCTATCTATCTATAGCCCGACACCCTAATCCCGCAAAGGGTGGCCGCAGACAAAACGCCTCCAAGTCACTCTGTCACCCACCATTTGACTCCCCTCCCCCCAACTCACCCCCCCCTCCCTCATATACCTCTCAACTCCATCCCTCCACCTCATCCTCGGTCTACCCCTCCCTCTCCCTCCCTCCACCTCACCTACATACACCCTCTTAGTCAGTCTTTCATTCTAAATCCTACAGAGACAAATAGCTAGACCTACACTAATGGTAAAAATACCTCGACTAACAGAACACCATCGACTGCAGATATGTAATGCCTTTCTACATGACATAGCTGCACTCATCACCTGGTGACTGTCAGTCGAGGCACAACCTAATATAGGGGACATCAATATATGAAAGGGAACCAGACGAGTCAGGAACATTTCCATATACGTCAGCTGTCGTCCCTAATTAGAATAACTTAAGCAAGATAATATAATGTATTTACATAATTTGTACAAAAAGTGAAGAACCACGCCCAGCAGACCACCATCGACTGCAAGTGCCCAATACCTTCCTATATTGCACACTTGCACTCATCAGCTGGTGACTGTCAGGCGAGGAACTTGGCTTAATGTAGGGGACATCTATATTAGAAATAGATCGCTGGGAGGAAGAACTATTTAAAATATGTCAACTGTCAACACTAATTAATATTACAATATATACATATTTACCGTTGATAAAAACCATAATCACACAGTAAAAAAGTCTCATCACTCTGATCAGTCCGGTCTCTCTCAAGAAAGCCATCAATTTATCAGTCATAACAATGTCCCCATCACCCAGGATGGTGGAAAGGGTGAAGGGGACGTCTACTGCGCCGTAGTAATTCATAAGTGAAGCACGTTCACGAATAAATCGCTAACAGAGCAGGATGATATGGCTGATAGATAACACCGCATTACAGATGTCACAGTGCGGTGGGAAGCGTCATTCCATATATGGTTTTATGTGGGTTAAAATGGTGGCATTGAGCCGTAACCGTGCCAACACTTTTTCTTCTAGGCGACTGGGACGGTTGGCAGTGTCCCAGTCGCCCAGGTAAGGCTTACAAATTGGAATATTTAGTCTGGTCCACTGACCTTGCCACAGAAGATTTATTGATTTCTTTCCGAGAGAGAGACTCGACCGTAGATCACGAGGAACGTCCCAAGTCTCCTCAAGCTCTACAGCCGACTTTGCAAGTAAGTCAGCCTGCTCACTGCCGTAGATACGACAATGACCAGGCACCCAGATCAGCGTGAATGACTTGTTGCATGAATGCAACTTATTAACGATGCGGCCCTGGATCTCGTGAGAGTCCGTAGTACAAGATGCAATTGCCTGAAGGGCTGATTTTGAATCTGAAAATATGACAAATGAGTCATGCCTAGAATTGAGAGCATAGTCTATGGCTTTGTCAATAGCAAAAAGTTCGGAGGTAAACACTGATGTATGTGTCGGCAGCCGATACCTAAGTGCATATTCAGTCGACCACACATTGGCACCCACACATTCACTCGACTTGGAGCCGTCGGTGTACAATTGATGGGACCCCAAGTGACGAACAATGATGTTACGAAACAAGTGGTGGACCTCCGCCTCCAGCGCCTTGGCCTTTGGTGCTGGGAGCCATGAGACATCCACTGTAAAGCCGGGTGGCTCCCAAGGCGCTATCTTTTTAAACACCAACTTGTCACAGTCACTGGGGTCGACACCAAGCTCCTGAGTCAGTAAGTGGAGGCGAACGGCAAGTGGCCGACGCACCCCCCGCAGAAGGTGCTGGTATTGACGCAGGGGGGGTACAGGCCACATTGCCGATATTACTTTTCCTGAATGTCCTTATGCCGTAGGACAAGGTCAGGTGGTCACGGCAAATATGGAGGGGAGGCACATTCGCCTCCACTTCCATACGAGTCACACGGGTACACCGGACGGCTCCAAGACACATTCGCAAACATTTATTCTGTAACACATCCAATCCTTTCAGCGTGGCATCGGATGCCGAGCCATACACCTGTGCGCCATAGTCTAGCTTCGATTGAATAAGGGACTTATACACCATTAATAAAGATTTTCTGTCGGCACCCCAGGTAGTACCCGCTAGGTACTTGAGGACATTTAACGGTTTATCACAACAAGCAAGTAAAGTATTAACATGAAGTTTAAAATTCATTCTACGATCAAAATGTATTCCTAAAAATTTTACAGAATTTTTAAAAGGTACCGCCTGATCATCCAAAGTTAAGCATAATTTAGGTACGTTACGATTAGTGAAGACTATAGCGGCACACTTACGTACGGAAAACTTAAATCCCCACTGCAAGGCCCATTGGTGGACGGAGTCAAGGGCTGCTTGAATCCGCCCAGCCGAAAATTGTGCATTACGGGAAGAGTGCCATATTGCACAATCGTCAGCGTAGATCGAGTATTTAAGATTCTTTGGGATGGGAGCTGATGACAGAATATCATTGATCAAAATACTAAATAAAGTAGGACTAAGCACACTTCCCTGTGGCACCCCGTTTTCCTGGATAAATATATCCGATGTTACGTTACGGGGCAATTTGACAGAGAAAGTTCTGTCCCTTAAGAAATTTGAAATGAAAACAGGCAAATTTCCTCTTAAACCGTAAGCATAGAGCTTCATTAGTATACTGTGTCGCCATGTCATGTCATAGGCTTTATGAATGTCCAAAAACACCCCTATCATGAATTCTTTATTGGCAAATGCCTCTGCAATACAATGCTCCAAATTCATTAAATGATCTAGTGAACTTCTGTATTTACGGAAGCCACATTGTTGATCATTTAACAAATTCTTCGAATCTAAAACAAAAAGAAGCCTATTGTTAACCATGCGTTCCAAGACCTTACATAGACAAGAAGTCAACACAATAGGACGAAATGAAGTGGGATTCATAAGACGACCAGCCTCTTTGGGTATTGGTATGACGTGCGCAAAGTGCCATGAGTTTGGGAACGTTCGAGACGCCCAAATCTCATTGTACAATGCTAACATCTTAATCGGGTTGTCCTGATTAAGATGCTGGATCATACCGTACGTGATGGTGTCTGGTCCAGGGCTGGTGTCTTTACAGGATTTAAGGGCAAGGAGCAGTTCATCTAGCGTAAACTCTTGGTTGTACGGGGAGTCTATGTCTTCTGTGGCAAAGTCTAATATCTGTAGCTCAGCCGTGTGTTTATGATGTTGAAAACGCGGGTCATAATTGGCTGAGCTACTTACATGAGAAAAACT
Source organism: Coenobita brevimanus (assembly GCF_032717465.1). Classification (NCBI taxonomy): domain Eukaryota; kingdom Metazoa; phylum Arthropoda; class Malacostraca; order Decapoda; family Coenobitidae; genus Coenobita; species Coenobita brevimanus. The sequence goes on along the minus strand of NC_136987.1, from coordinate 22,443,886 downwards.
CCTGGCGAGGATGTTAGCAACGTCCACGGGCTCATCATAGATGTTGTTATTAACCTGAAGGGTGGTGACTGGAAAATATGGGCCTTTATTATTTAATATTCTTATAGTGGACCAGACTTTATGTAATGGTGTTGTACGAGTCACCGTGGACACAAAGGACCGCCAGGAGTCACGTTTGGCCCTTCTTATTATTCTCCTTGCCTCAGCCCGTGCTTGTTTGTATGCAATAAAATTTTCCTCAGTGGGCTGACTATCAAAAATCCTGTATCTCCTATTGCGTTTTCTTAATGCTTGTCGGCAATCCGGCGTCCACCAATGTGCTCTATGCTTCGTATGAACTGTAGAAGTCTTGGGAATAGCAGCCTCAGCTGCGTGTAATATGGAAGTAGTTATATTTTCGACCTTAACATCTATGGTCTCCCCAGATATATCGAAATTGGTGATCCTTGAGAAGGATCCCCAGTCTGCTTTCTTATAGTTAAATTTTGGAGGTGGAGGGTCCGAAATGATGTCCCGTGTATAAGAAAGACAGATGGGTAAATGATCACTTCCCAAGGAGTCGTCGTAAGGGTCCCACGAGGGATCTTGATGTATACCAGGGGAGGCCAAAGATAAGTCAATGGCCGAAAAGTTACCAGTACGATCATCTACACGAGTCGCTCTACCATCGTTCAGAAGACAGAGGTTGGACTGTAGTATTAGGTCGGCTACTTACTGCCCACGACCATCGATCCTCGAGCTACCCCATTGATAGTGATGGGCGTTAAAGTCGCCCAGCACTAACTTATTCCCAGGTAGATGTTCAACTAGTGAATTTAAAGCATCACTATCAATGGGGCCGTGTGGAGGACAGTACAGAGAGCAAATAGACAGATACGTGTTATTAAATTTTACTCTGCACGCGACAGCTTCCAGTGTAGAATTTAGAATCACTTCCGTTTGTGGGTGTGATTTGTTGTGTGTATATGGCGACTCCGTGACCTGCATATCTTCTATATGAGTGGTAGTGTTTTAACTGTGGAGGATCAGGGTGATCCTCCAGGCACGTCTCCTGTAAACAAATAACGTCTGGCCTGTGTATTGACAGCAAGATTGCTAAATTTGGTAACTTATTCCCGACACCTCTACAATTCCACTGTAATACAGTGAAAGCGACGGTTTTAAGATTTACGAGGGTGGCCAGTGCTTTTAGTTTTTTTATGCCGCCTGCCACCAGGCGAGTGGCTTCCGGGGGACTTTCCCGGTGCTTACTCATGGAGATCTCCATATTCTCATCAATAACAAGGCTCCCAGAATCCACCGAGGAAGAGCTATTCTTTCTCTCCCTCGCTGGACCAGGAGCGGGAAGGATATGAGGACGTGACTGTTTGGTGAGGGTGGTCAAGTTAATTTTATCTGACTTGTCAGGCTTCTGTTTTGGCCGCACTGACTGCGAAGGAGCAGCGGCAGCCTGAGAGTATGAAGTGGCAACAGGGATGTCTGTCAGAGAGTTGGAACGTACAGGAGGCTTAGACTGAGAGGTAGGGCGTGGGGCATGAGGAGCGAATGTAAGGTCAGTCTGTGTCCCCACAGTGCACATCACAGGACGGGACACAACCGCCGATGCATAGGAGATATTAGGTTTGGGAGTTGCATGCAACTCCTTCACCTTCTTCCTAGCATCGTAAAAGGATATGCCCTCAGTTGCCTTCACTGTGCAGACCTCTTTCTCCTCCTTCCACTTGGGACAAACCCGAGAGGAAGTGGGGTGAGCGCCCTGGCAGTGAAAGCAACATTCATTCTCTGATGTACAGTGGTCAGCAGAATGGCCTACATTCGCGCACTTGCCACATACTAGGTTAGAAGACCAACAAGCCTTTTCATGGTGTCCATATATCTGACATTATGCACAACGAAGGGGGTTCGGGATGTATGGTCTGACATTGAAAATTTCGTATCCAACTTTCACATTGGCTGAAAGAGATACTTTTCCAAAAGTCAAAACAACTGTTGCGGTCTTCGTCCTTATACCTTCCGAAAATCTTGTAATAAATCTGGCTTCTATTACATCTTGCTGAGCAAGTTCCTGTACGATTTCTTCCTCTTCCATAAGCACCAGATCCCTGCAGGTGATAACACCCTTGCAGGAATTCATGGAGTGGAGGATCGTTGTCTGGACATCGTAACTGTGGAACTTCCTCAGTTTCAGCAAGTTCTTTACCTGGGCAGAATTGATAGTCTTTACCAAGAGATCTCCACTTGCAAGTTTTTTAACTTGTTCCACCTCTCCTGCACACCCATCAATCACCTTCTTGATGATGAAGGGATTGAGGCTGGACAGGGGAGTAGAACCAACCGCGTGAATCAAGACAAACTCGGCATTTTGTATACTTATATCTGAAGCTCTGGTCCGGGGCCGTTCAGTTAGGGGACAGTCCGTCCGTTGGTTAGTCGGAGGTCGGTCAGGACTACCTCCCCCCCTGATGGGGGGGGAGGCAGTAAGGGCGTCCTCCATAGTACCACTCCCCCCTAACGGGGGAAGTGGGAAGAAGGTGAGAAGACAAACAAGGGACCAACACCTAAATCTGATGTTGCCCTCTCAAACCACTCCAGGGAGGCCCGACCGTGTTCGTTCACGCCCCAGAGCGATCAGTGGGGGGGACCCTCCGTAGGCGATAAGTAAAGGTAAACTCAGTTTAATAGAACAGACACGTACTGTTCAAAACTAACAGGGAAGGGAGGTGACTGAGAACTAGCTACTCCTAAGCGTCACCAGAAGGGTGAAAAAAAAGAAGCTAATGCCGGTGAGGCAGCCCTGAAAACTAGAGAACAGCGCAACAGAAAACACGTCTACGCTTCTCACGACCATGCATCAAAGTCGACTGACTAAGCTCTACCCCATCCTTATATAAGCTTGCATTGTTCTAGAAACATCCACTTCTCCAACATTCTAGGACATACTGTCTTGCATCAGCCCCTAGCAACAGCAGTTACCAACTACGAGACATCAAAACATGCTAGAGTTCTCACATTACATAACACTCTAAATCATTAACCATACGAATTTAAATTATATAATTTAACATGCAATTAGTTAAATAAAACATTATAAAGAAAAAGAGCACAAAAATAAATGAATGTTTCACTTACGAAATAACTACGATCCCAAACACAAGGCAAACTGGCAACTCTGATGACTCGTACCGAAACTTACGGTACCAGAAACGTCTCGAATGTACGAGACTACCTAACTGGCAAATCTCCCTTCACATCAATATATATATATATATATATATATATATATATATATATATATATATATATATATATATATATATTAAAACATCCAGTTGTAAATTGACCAAACCTATATGTGTATGCTAACTTTCCAACATGGCCATGTACTGTAAATATATTAATCCCTTCTTACATCCAGCTTCTTGATTTATGTAGTAATACCTCTTTTTTTTTTTTCAAATTATACTCCCATGTAGTCCCGGTTGACTGTATACTCAGACCACTTGCATCCTTGCCATATTATGACTTAATGCCTCACCACTGTGTCAGGAGACACACTTTTTGATGAGGGGGAAAATTGTTTGTAACCATTTGTAATTATTATGTAGTGTGTAAATATAGTTTGTAAGTAGTATGTAAGTAGTAAGTCGAGTTCAAGTAGGGCGACCCCGCCCTGTTATATCTATGATGAGCGCGTATTGTGTCTACCTTGAGTGATTCATGCCATTGTTTTCGCACACCGCCCTAGCCGGATGAGAGCCGGCGAGCAGTAGCTGTCTGTAAGGGTCTGGGGTTGGACACGGGTGCTCTCAGGTGCTGCTGTATAAATTTTAAGACGGTGGTTAATATATATATATCATCAGAAAACTCCCCGACACTTTGCCTTCACCTACGACTGGCGTCAAGGGGCATGAACAAGCATTAACAACACTTCATTTATTTGGCTTAAATTAACTTAGGTCAAGACAAATTGGATTTTGGCACAATCCATCCATCTGTCTATCTGTTTATCTACCTATCCATCTCTTCATCTAATTGCCTGACTGTGTGGTATCTATCTATAATCATTTAATTTGTGTCTGTTTATCTACACTAGCCATCTACCTACACTATTTGCACAATCTATTTACCTACACCATCTATTTGTCTATACTATCTGTCTATCTACACCATCTATCTGCAGTCTATTCACCTACATTGTCGCTCTGTCTACACTCTCTATCTACTCTATGTACCTGCCTGTCTACACCATCTATCTGCACAGTCTATTTGTCTACACTGTCTGTCTACACTGTCTGTGTCTATACAGTATATTTAATTATCCATATTCACTATTTATCTATCTATCTATATCCGTTTGTCTCTCCATTTATCTAATTATCTATCTCTTCATAAGTCTGTCTTTTTTATGCAATAAAGAAGGAACGAAAGGCCAGGAGCCCGCAGTATTGTTCCGTGCAAGTTAAAACAAACACAAGACAAGAAGCGGTGCCAAGGCACAGCAAACCCGGCCCTGGCAGTCATTTTTGTGCTGATGTATAAACACAACAGGATATCTAGTCAACAATGTCACATATCTAATTTGCAGTAAATCGGGTGAAAATTGACGATTTTATGTCCATTTGAAATTTTAGCCCCGACCCACCTGCCACTGACTGGGGGGTGACCCCACTGATGTAATGAGACATGTTATAAGATGCAGATTTGAAAGATGCACCTTTACGTTTAGGTTTCATATCGATATAGCAAATTTGAACGAAGTTAAGGCATAAAAACCATTTTTTTTTTTTTTTTACATTTTTGGGGCCTACAGGCTAGGCCTTGGCCCAATTTGGCCCAAACATTAATCAGGTGATCAGAAGGTTATCGCCCATCATCCCTGTAATTTTGGTCACAATAGCAGCAGTAGTTTTCGCGTAAAGTTGTTAACAGGTAGGCAAACAAACAGGCAAACAGAGTGACAACAATACCCGTCCCCGAGCCCTTTCGGGAAGGGGACGGGTAATTATAAAATTCCGATTCTGTCAAATCAGATTCATGCATGTCCTATTGAAGTTATATATGCCCACTGTGGTTCGGTATTGTGACTCCAATAAACCTCTACGAATACCAAGAGTCTGTCGTTCCAAACCCTAGTAACTGGGTCGGAGGCACAATAAAATATAAAATAATTTGGTTTTACGCCAGGTATCCCCGAAGGGCTAAGGCGTTGCCCCTGGGTAGAGGACTTTTGGACTGGAGCGTGTAGCATTTTATGACCGGATGCCCTTCCTGATGTCTACCAATGACCCTTGGGTGGATTCGATCCTCCGACCCTTCGGTCAGAGCGAAGCGCTCTGGTGCCTTATGCCCAATGATTCCAGTCCTGGAGAAGCGGAGAGATGCTTCCGTGAATTAAAGGTTATCATGTATATAGCTCTCTTACTTACACAAAATGTTCTATACGTTAGCATAACCTTATTTCCGTACTCCCCAGAATTGGCTTTTTTAACTTATTAAAGTAAATTAATGGCATCAGCGTCTTTTTTTTTTAAGTAGTAATAAAGCCAAGTATACATACGTATCACCTGATCTCTGGCATCTTAGGTAAAAATCAAAATGCATATCTTTAATATATTTGTTTGAGGTTAGACAAAACGCTCATACATATCGATTCAACATGTCTCTGTCCATAGCATTTTGATGTTCTTTTATATTCATTCAGTGGTGAGTGAATCCCTTGTAAAACTTTATCTAGATCCTGGTATCCTCGTAGGTATTCCCATTAACAATATGTTAAAAGCTTTTCTTATTAAACCGAACGGACGTCTAGGACATCATATACACACAGTGCGCTAATGTAATGACCTAGGCTTCACTGAGCTGTGTCGCAGTCAACAAACCAAATGTTTATACTGGTCAAAGTACACTCATGTCGATATATCATACCAATCCGCCCAGAACCATCATAATTCCATCCCACCACCACACCATACCTCCAAACCAACTTCATTTCATCACATTGGTACCGGAACACAGCACCATGTTACACCACAATCCCTACCTACCACCTCACCTCACATCTCACTACATCACTACACCAGAACTACACATCAGACCAACTCACACAACTACCCCGAAGCACAAGACCATCCCACCACATCACACCAAAATAAATTATCACGCCACACCACCACATCCCACCACAACACTACCACACCCTAACATATGCCACAACTTTATCACACTTTACCCACTCACAAAACATCATAAAACAACACCACATTGATACCACACCACTTTACATCACAACACATTCCATCCCAACACCATACCACACCACAATACAACCCCACCACCACACCACACACAGTCCAGACCCACACAACAAAACCAGCTCCTCTGAATGAAGTATAAATGAAATGCAAGCTACATCATCAGATGGAAGGGATTAATTGTAAATCTGCTGCCTGTTCTGGTAGCTAATTTCACTACGATGATGTGTTTAATGCATAGTATTGATAAGAACAGTTTATTTTATTCACATTAATAAAGACATCTTCCAAATAAGATATTAGAAAAAATTTCCATTGACTCCCTCAGTTCAATAACGCCTTACCTATTTGGATCCTGTAGCCAGCAGACAATAATATTAACATACGAAAGGGTGGTTAGGGACGTGATTTATCTGACTACGAGTGTTTCAGTTTTTAACAGCCATCATTATTCTATCCCTATCATGTTTCTCTTTATCCAGAAAAATAAAAGCTGTTTTTCACACCAACAGGAAATGCACAGTGCTGGCACAGGACAGTACATAGTTGATTAGTGCTCGTGTTAGGAACGAACGTCTAGAAGCGTATTTCGTCTATCGATGGGTCTTAGAAAGCATCCTTCCGTTCTTCTGTATTATTAGAGGCATTAGGAAGCTGTGAAACATCAACTTACAGATCTCTCTCTCTCTCTCTCTCTCTCTCTCTCTCTCTCTCTCTCTCTCTCTCTCTCTCTCTCTTATACTATATATATATATATATATATATATATATATATATATATATATATATATATATATATATATATATATATATATATACAGTATATATATAAATATATATATATATATATATATATATATATATATATATATATATATATATATATATATATATATATATATATATATATATATATATATATATATATATATATATATATATATATATATATATATATATATATATATATATATATATATATATATATATATATGCAGAGACTTCACTTCACCGTGAAGATATGTATGCACACTAACCACAGGAGAAATGAAAGGAGCGACAGTGAGTACTTTAGTATATTACATCTTCAGACAGAGTGAGACAGAAACGTAAAGGGTAGAGGTCTTTTATGCACACTCGCAGCAGGTAGTGGCACCCAGAACAATGGAAGACCTGAACTTTTACCTGCGGCCTAACTTAGGGTCACGTGCAGCAGGGAGTGGAACACAACAAAGGATGACCTGAATCTAAAGATACACGTGACAAAGGAGGAGGGAGTAGGAGGGGAGGAAAGGGGAGTGGGAGGGAGGAGGAAGGGGAGAGGAGGGAGGGAGGAGGGGATAAATACTGCTGCTTAACTTAAGACCTAGAGGATTAATGCTTGGTGTGTCCCACACAGGTGTGACTACACCACCAGGAGATGACAGGGAACAATCACGTGTTAGTCTGGGGGATACTGTTTAAAATTAATTCAGTTAATTTATCACACTTAAAATGACCATAGCTCATGTTTACATTCTTTTCATATGTGCCAGAAATTAGACAAGATTCTATTACATTTCTTTCATCTAAGCTTTTTGATTTTGCTAGAAACTTGGAGCCTGTCCAGTCAATATGGTGATCACTGGATGCTTTGTGCTGAAATAAACCACTACTCTGTTGGACTGTTCTTACACTGTATTTATGTTGTGAGATTCTAGTTTCCAAATCTTTTCCAGATTGTCCTATGTAAAATTTGTTACAAATTTTACACGGGATTTTGTAAACAACGCCTGAATTACTGAAACGGCTGTTCTTGATGAGGGTTTTTTGATGGTGTTCTCATATTTGAATACTACTTGTACACTGAGTTTCCTCAGTATGTGAACAACATCAAGAAAATTTTCATGGAAGGGGAGGACAAGGGTTCTTTGAATGTTCTGGCGATCAGGCTTATTAGTTTTCCCTTCAAGGAATCGTTTCTTGACTGTATTGTGGCACTGAGTTAGTATGCTTTGTGGATATTTTAGCTTCTTTCCAATTCTCTGAATCATTTTTAGTTCATCATCTAAAAATTCTGGGTCTGAAATTCTATATGCTCTTAGGTACATGGATATGAACACAGTATCCCCCAGACTAACACGTGATTGTTCCCTGTCATCTCCTGGTGGTGTAGTCACACCTGTGTGGGACACACCAAGCATTAATCCTCTAGGTCTTAAGTTAAGCAGCAGTATTTATCCCCTCCTCCCTCCCCCCTCTCCCTTTCCCCCTCCCTCCCCCCTCTCCCCTTCCCCCTCCCTCCCATTCCCCTTTTCTCCCCTCCTACTCCCTCCTCCTTTGTCACGTGTATTTTTAGATTCAGGTCATCCTTTGTTGTGTTCCACTCCCTGCTGCAGGTGACCCTAAGTTAAGCCGCAGGTAAAAATTCAGGTCATCCATTGTTCTGTGTGGCATTACCTGCTGCGGGTGTGCATAAAAGACCTCTACCCTTTACGTTTCTGTCTCACTCTGTCTGAAGATGTAATATAAGAAAGTACTCACTGTCGCTCCTTTCATTTTTCCTGTGGTTAGTTTGCATATATATATATATATATATATATATATATATATATATATATATATATATATATATATATATATATATATATATATATATATAGTGTGTGTGTGTGTGTTGTAATACACTTTGATTCACTGTTTTTCGGGAGGACGAATGACCCAAACAAAAATATTAAGTCATTGTTATGGGGAAAGTTGTATTCAATACGCTCAGATTTTTGCCGTGAGCTCAGAATGGACTAGGCAATACGAATTTAGCGCTCCTAAACTTGTGCAGCTCAGGGTACAGGATGAGATGGCGTGCTGATAACTCCTGTGATGTAAATCTACGCAGTGTTTGTTGCCTCACTGGACTCCTCAAGACTCCAAGAAACGTGGTAGTGATCTGTGAGACTGAGTAAGGCTCTCAGGCATGTGTAATTCAGAGGTATAGTAAGGAACAATACCTCGCATATGGTTCCAGTACCTCTACTTCACACCATCATCATCCTCCCTGATGCATCACATCAAAGAAGAGCATCTATGGGCAGAGACACACAACAATCCTCATGAAGGTCAGGAATATTCGACAGCAGTGGAAGATGAGAAACAGAAGGGGTGAAATCTTAAGGTGAAAATGTTTTCTTGACGGTATAAAAAATGACATTGTGCTTCCAATAAAGCCCAGCTGGGGAAAAATTAAGATGGAAGTGCTATGGAGGGGAACCACGGAAACGTTGAAAAATACTGAAAGACAATATAATTCTGTTCGTAACCCTTTGGGTACAATGATGATGTTTGTATTATATTTTCCCAGTACCAGATATCTTTCTTCCGTGTAGTAGTCGTTTTTCGAACTGGATGGGTTAGACACAACTTTCGTCAACCCAGCTACTAATAGAGGTGTTCCCAAAGCTGTGCAAAATTACCCGTCGGTAACAAACATAAAGTGAATGCTATAAGTTGTCCTTGTTTAAATGACGCATAGTTTGAAACAACAGAAGCAAAATGGAATTCTTGAGCATTGGCGCGAAAGAGGTTCCTGCTTATGTATAACTCATACTCGAAATATAAAATTGATTTGTCACAAGAGCATGGGAAATAATTCCATCTTGTGCAGTGTCTGCGATAAGTGGATGCATAGGGGATGTAGTGTATTAGAGGTAGACTGCGAGATAACACTGATTTCATGTGTGCAGTGTGTCGGGTAGAGCAGGTGGAGATTGTCAGGCGTGAAATGATTGAACTTGCTGGTGAATCTCTTGAGTGTGCGGAAGAGTTCTGTTATTTGGGAGACATGTTATGTGCTGAAGGTAGGGCTAGAGCTAGCTCTGTGGCTAGAGTGAGGAGTGGTTGGAAGAACTTCAGGGAGCTGTTGCCTCTTCTGACACTGAGAGGGTTCTCCCTTCGTTCTAAGGGATCTTTGTATGCTGTATGTGTTCGAAGTGTAATGCTGTATGGTAGTGAGACTTGGACAGTAAAGGAAGAAGATATTTTGCAGGCTTAAACGTACAGAAATGACAATGATTAGGTGGATGTGCAGTGCATCTCTAAGTGTGGAGCCTGGGGGAGCTAGGTTTACGATGGAAGAGTTGAGGGGTAGGATGGGACTGGAGTGCATTGGTGATGTGATGAGGAGAGGTAGATTGAGGTGGTTTGGGCATGTGGAGAAGCTGGGGGATGATTACTGGGTGCAGAAAGTGAGAAGTGTTCATGTTAGGGGTAGGGTTGCGAGAGGTAGACCGATAAAGACCTGGGACGAGCTAACTGAGTGTGACCTCAGGGATAAGGAACTGAATAGGGATGGTGCCAGAGATCGAGCAGCATGGATTGCAGCCACTAAGTGACCAAGGCCGACGCATGCAAGCATGCTGGAGCCTTCAAAAACGAACGACCGAATGAACGAACCCTTTTTTCCAGATACGGGGATTCCAAAGCTCCTCTGTGACTTAGGTCGCATTTGTACATAAAAGTAAATGATGACTCGTAAAGCTGTTAACACAAGCATTTATTCAAACAAGATTTGCATGAAATACTCTGATGTAATGTATATATCAAGATTACCGCTGACAGACAAGGCCCACTAAAAATGAACTAAGTAATAATGACTCGAAACACACACACACACACACACACACACACACTATACGTATGGGCAGAAAGTATTTAACCCATTGGAGCTCATTGTCCAGAGTATTGGACGGAACTGGGTATTTTCAAATCTTAATAAAGTAGGGAACCCCCGGGTGAAGGGACCTATGAGCTTCGCGACTATGAGCCGATAGGTGGAGGGCGGTACGCTTAGTACACTCCCAGTGCAATGCCTCGCCCAGCAGCTTTAGGATCCAATGGGATATAGTGTGTGCCCATGAGTATACATATGTACCGCATGCAAAACAATATTTGTTCAACGAAGCACATCTAACAATAAAGAGTTTGTGGGATGTTCATAAATTTGTGCAGTGAAAAATAAACGATAGTTCATCATCTTAATGTCCCCTCAGGCAGAAATCTCACTCAGGCAGCCTTCTCATCAACTGGTGTATCTTGTATTGCTTAATTTCCCCCGTCCGTCACTTGCAACTGACACTTGTTACGCTTCCCTTATTCCACTGGGATGGTTAGTGACAAAAATCTACGTTCTCTTATGTCTCTTGACGTCGCATATACTCGTACATTCTCTTATTTCTCCGATCGGTTAATGCCTTGCCTCCCCTCCCCATTTTTAAGCGCTTTATTTTTTTCCGTTCTTGCCAAGTGTAGGTCTCAGTTCTCTTAATTCTCGCCTTACATGTGTCTGGTCTTCCTAAGCCAGGTGGTGCATTGGTCAACATATCTAGTTCGGAACTAGTGACAAAAAGGGTGCGGGATGCGGTGGGTGGGGAGAGGTGGGTGGGATTGACCAGAATGGTGATCGGTAGGAAACAAGGGCAGAAGTAATACCTGCGAAAATTAGTGTTGTAAATTGGTTAGCATTGGCGTGCCAGTGGTGTAAAGCACAAATTTCTCCAATTATAATAGGTAAAATAAGAAAAAATTATGCCCGAGTCACTCTTGTACATCAGACATAATGGCAACAGGTCAAAATGTGGGCAAATAATTCACGTGACCTCTAACAGTTTTTTTTTCCCCATTATTATTCAGTACCCTTTTGTGCGACATGTTACCCACCGTCAGTTTAGCAATGGTACTGTTATGTACAGTGAACGGTGTTCTTATGCTCGCCTTTCAGACAGTTACATTTACATTTTATTATCATAGTTTTCCATGCGAGAGCTTCTATAGGAGTGATTCTGTCCTTCTGGCTCTTCCCAACGATTTTTGGACGCAAAGTGCTTCATCACCATAGACTTTGTGCTTTACCCAAGCCACCCCACACGACACATACCTACCACACAACACACTACACCATCATCTCATACCACACCACTCAAAATTACCCTCCCACACCACACCAAGGGCATCAGTCAAAGGGTTCTGACGCTCCCGCATCTGGTAATTCCGTACTTGCTTAATTATGAGCCATGTGATAATGTTCATTAACGCTGATATTTACCTCAGCTTTGGAATCACAGTCACATTTGCATTAATATTTTAGCTGTAATGTTTGTATATAATACATTGCTTTTATATAGTGACTTGTTTTAGAAAAATGGTATTAGTCCAGTAAATTAATCTTCAGATAATAAAAAAAAATCATGTATTGTGCAGTAAAGCGAGGAAGTGCTTGGTAACAGAATGAGAAGACAGTAACCCATAAACATATACTGTAGTGTTAAGATTCACTTTAACAAAATATTCAGCTCCAGCTCCGGCTTAACTCTTTTGACCCCCACTCCAGAGACAGTTTTAGTTTATTTGACTACCACAAAACGATAATGTCTGCTTCTGGCATGACCACGTACTGAAGGAGTTAATGAAGACTGGCAAGAGTCTCCTTTCGTGTTTTGCATAGGGGAGATCACCTGGAAAAAGAATAAAATTAAAAAAGACGTCATCGTAGGACAGGCTTGAACATAGTTGCTTTTATTCTGCATAAAAAGATCTCGTTCAAGAGGCAAAGTTACTGTTTCCTTTGCTGCATCTTCTAGCTGACATTACCATATGGACATCCCGGTGATCTGCTTGTGTTTTGTGGTCTGATGGTGTTGAAGCCCACACGGCGTCCCCCTCACCCCCCACACCCTCACCCTCATATTCCCATCCACAATCTTATCTTCACACCCACACCCTAAACCTCACCCTCACTCTTATACGCTCCCCTTCATTTATCCCCACTTCCTGATCCTCACACCCTCAACCCCACCCGCATACTTAGACCACCTCCAAAACTTCGCTATCAACTTCCACACCCACACCCTCATTCTCATCCCCACTTCCTCATCCCCACACACTCAACATTCACATAACCTGACACTCTCACCCTTCACACTCGCACCCTTATTTCCTCTTTCCAACACGCTTACCGTCACCACTACACCCCCACCTTCACTTTCACTCTCACACCAACACCCTCACAATCACTCCCTCACCCTAACACCCTTACCCCCAGACCCAGACTCTCGCCGACATGTTTACTCCTACACCGTGTTGCACAGGCCTTAAGCACGGAAAATCTCAATATATTTCCATTCTTAACCATTTAACTATGATGAAAATCTGTTCTTTTCATTTCTTTTGCTACCACTAGACAACTTAATTCAGTGTAAGGAAGACTTTGTGACCTAGACAGGTTAGACATGTCCTTCATTAACCGGTTCATGTGAAGTCTTCCCTAATCCCTTCAGTATGATGGCATCTGTTATTCTTGCTGTCCCCATACGCTATTATCCACCAATTCAGCGGCAACCTCGTGTAGTCACGGGATAAATGAAGGTGGCACATTACCCCTGTGTTACCAAATATCGCCACTAAGTCCACTGAACTCATCCGGTATCAGCACGAAGACAAGTTATACGACGTTCTTAGACTAAACATACTTAGTTGAATCAAGTGGTCTAGAGGCAACAGTTTCATAAGAGAATAGGACTTCATTTTAATGAAAGGGTTCATGACCCTCTCATCAACATGGCTGAATTTTTTTTTTCGTTGTACGTATTAGCATATACACTAGGAATTTCAATAAAATCGAAAACCCTTTCTGCACGATGACATTATTTAAAATATGCTTTCCTACTACGAAACGATTTTCTTCTGCCCAATCTCCCGCCGACAGAAATCTGAACAATTTTATTCTTGCTTCCGCCATTTTTTTTTTTTTTTTTTTTTTGAGGGAAGGACACTATTTAATAATGGGCTTCGTTCACCTTGGGGTTAAAGGTAACCCCTTCAGGCTGAGTGAAATCTTACCTGTTTCATTCATACTAACATCAGACGATTTTTGTTGTTTCGGAGTGTCGTCTCAGAGTGGTCCAATGGCCTTCTAAGGAGCCACACCATATTCTGGAGGGCCACGAGGAGAAAAGGGAGCTTTAAGGAAAAAGGTCTTGATTAATGCTTATCCACTCCACGATATTCTTTATGCAAACAGTCAACTTTTTATAAGTACCCTTCTTCCGCCACAAGCCGTCAACCGTCGAAATTATAATCCAGGTGACTATTTCAACTACGGGTACTAGCAATCATGCGTAAAGACAACCTTGCTTTAAAATCACAAAGGCAATTGGGTCTTCAAATCCAGAAACTTATGATTGCCAACGTAGTGCGCTGTCGATTACACCACCCCCAACTGCGTCTTTACGAGCGAGGAAGCAGTTCCTCTAATATCCTGATATACTGACCCAGGAGGTGTGCAGTAGCTGAGGTTAATTAACAGTACAAGTTAACAGGCCATATTTCGTAGTTGAGGGAGGCCAGAGAAGTGAGTCAGGGGCGGAAAGTGATTGATAAGCCCTGATATAAGCTTTGAAATTTTGAAGTGGTGGGGTTAGAAATAATCTCCTGTAGCGTCTTCAGTAAGCTGGCATTTTTTTTCTTCTGGTTCCTGCCGGATTCCGTATAACTTACAGAAGACATTTTTCAGCTCAGAAGAAAAATTTGGAAGTGGAAAACTCTAATACAGTACCTTATCTCAATCCCGTCACTACTTGATGTTATCCCCTGAATTATATAATCCTGTCTGGAATTACCAAGGCTAAAACAAAAGACGTCACCGGATTACAAGAGATTAATACATTGATCCCTGGATGAAACAACACATTAGTCCAGGGTTTAGCTAAAAAGACAAGCTTTTCTGACAGAAGAGCCCACCAAGAAGACATATTCAGTACCATCTCCATCATCCTAACTCCTTGCAGGTGTAGATAGATACAGATAGAGAGAAGACGAGGAGGAAGAAGAAAAAGAAGTGCAGTAAGATAAGAAGGAGGGAGAAGAGGAGGAAAAGAGAAAAACAGGTGCACTGAGGATGTTTTGTAGGGTGGGGAGTTAATAAACAGTGAGGGGGAAGGGGTAGTATCAATATGTTGGTCCAAGAGGACGAAAGTCACCGGATCGGCAGCAGACTGAATCGTATACTGTGCTGTTTAAGTCCGACACTCACACACTCTCTAGACGCAAATTGGCCCTCCATTACCCTCCCCATCAATCACCTCGCCATCACCATCACGTCACTTTCACCTTCATCTTCATTCTTTCACCTCTCCCTCACCTTATCCTCACCCTCACTCGCCCCGTCCTCAGCCTCATTCCGCCCTTACTCTCACACTCTGCCAGTCCTGAGAAGCTCAAGATGCCACTCGTACAGTTGCTTGAATCCTTTATCTACACACACACACACACACACACACACACACACACACACACACACACAGTTATCGTCTTGACGAAGTTAAAGTTGTACAAATATGATCGGCATAAATTTATTTCAACGGGAATTTTCGTTTTACTCTATTTCACGTAGCTCACTAACATCCATCCATCCATTACCTAATCCTACGTTGCCCCGTGAGGAGCGTAGGAGCCCGGGGCTAGGCAAGTTGGTCCTGACATTTAAGATGAGAGTGACCAGCCTCACTCATCGCTGAGTGACATTACGTGAGCAATAATCCCCAACCAACCCTTGGAAATAAACCTTCACCGGCTCAATTCGATTGCAGCGCCGCAATAACCCTTTAATCCACAAGGTTCCAAAATTTGGTTATATGGTTAGCACCCAGCATAGTAAATGGCTTCATGGTGTACAGGAAACCCTTCGGCTTGCCACTCAATGTAGAGTCACCCGTAGGCAGAAGAAAGAGGAAAATATGAAGGGAAGAAAGACAACAGAGGGAGTGTAAAGTCACCCGTAGGCAGAAGGACGAGGAAAGGATATTGTAAAGAAAGACAGAATCGGAAGGAAGGAAAGAATGAAATAAAGAAAGACAGAAGTGGAAGGAAGGGAAGGAGCTCACTAACACACACACACACACACACACACACACACACACACACACACACACACACAAATTACAACTTCATATCCTTTCTATCGCTCTTCGTGGCTGACATCATAATCTGGTGTCAATCTGTTTGTTAGAGGCATCATGCAAGATGGAGAATGGCAATTTTAGACCAAGTTAAAATGAAAAGAGGTTTTCTTCACCCATTTACGGCAGAATTCTCTAGACCTGGAGTCCCCGAACTACCCACCTGATAGCATGTTCACTTTTGCGCCACCGTCATACCTGTATAATTTAACGGTCTCCCCTCCCCGCCCTTCTCAAAAACCTGCAGTCCTATATCACAGAAATTTTCATTTCAGCGCACTATATACGACAATTTTTCTTATCTTTATTTAAAACTTACGTCCTACCTGGTCAATTATTCTGTGGTAAAACTTTTACCTGTCACATCAGCTCTGTTATTAATGTCAAGGGATTTCATTATTAATCAAAAGCAACTCGGAATAAGCATATTGTTAGTAACTGCGTGTACAGGAATGGGGATTATAAAAAAGTGTTAATGAATGTAAATTATTATATTTATGTAGCGAGTAAAGGTAGAGGATAGAAGGATGTTAACTGAGATGGATGTAGTTAGGAAGAGACTGGCGGAGTATTTTGAAAGTCTGTTAAATGTAGAGGAGGAAAGGTAGGCTGAGACTGTGGCAGATGGAAGGGTGCAAGGAATAAATGTGTTGGGAGAGTTGAGAAATTCTTTGATCTCGAGGGAGGAAGTGCAGGAGGCAGTAAGGGAGATGAAAACAGGGAAAGCTTTAGGTATGGATAGGTGTGCTGTGGAATGCTGGAAAGGTGGTGGAGCGACTATTGTTGACTGGTTAGTAAGCTTGCTGAATGTGAGTTTTGTGAGAGGTTAGGTGCCAATTGACTGGGCAAGTCCTTGTGTGGTCCTGTTGAATAAAGGTAAGGGTGATAAGTATGTATGTACTAGCTTCAGAGGTATAAGTCTTTGAGTGTTGTAGGTAAGGTGTATGGAACAGTGATAATTAAAAGAGTTAGAGAGGGCACAACGGGAGTGGTTGGTGATGAGCAGTGTGGCTTTAGGAGAGGAAGGGGATGCGTGGATCACGTGTTTGCTGTGAAACAGGTCTGTGAAAAGTATTTACCGAAAGGTAAGGATGTGTTTTAGGCGTTCATGGATTTAGAGAAAGCGTATGATAGAATTAATTGGGAGGCTTTGTGGACTGTTTTAAAATTGTATGGACTTGATGGCAGGTTATTCAAAGGAGTGAAATGTTTTCTGTAAACAGTAGAGCGTGTGTAAGGGTGGGAAATACTGTGAGTGATTGGCTTTCAGTAAGAGTGGGGCTGGGGCAAGGATGTGTGATGTCGTGTTGATTGTTTAATATTTATATGGATGGTGTAAGGAAGGTGAATGCAAGAGTGTTAGGTGCAGGTCTGAGTCTGGTGAATATTGATGGTAGAGAGTGGAATCTGAAGCAGCTGCTGTTTGCGGATGATACTGCACTGGTGGCTGATTCAAAGGAGAGATTGAGACAGTTGGTAGAGGAGTTTGGAAGGGTGTGTGAAAGGAGGAAATTGAAAGTAAATGAGAATAAGAGTAAAGTGATGAAGTGTATGAGGTTGGTAGATGGTACGGGGATGAATATAGTTTTGAATGGTGAGTTACTTGAGGAGGTAGAGTGTTTTAAGTATTTAGGATCACAAGTTGCTGTAGATGGAAGAATAGATGCAGAAGTGAAGTTTAGAATTAATGAAGTAGGAAAGGCGCTGGGAGGAATGAAAAAAGTGTTTAGACGTTCGTTCACTTAAAATGGATGTAAAGAGAAGGCTGTATGAGGGTGTTGTGGTACCAACTGTGTTATATGGGGCTGAAACATGGAATATGGGTGTAGCAGAAAGGAAAAGTTTGAATGTAATGGAGATGAGATGTCTGAGGAGTATGTGTGGAGTGATGCGTATGGATCGAGTGAGAAATGATGATGTGTGAAGGAGAACTGGAGTTGTGCGGGAGATGGCTGATCGAGTTGAGCAGAGGGTGTTGCGATGGTTTGGGCATATGGAGAGAGTGGATAATGGGCGATTCGTGAAAAAGATAACTAGATCTAATGTGAGAGGTGTAAGGCTGAGAGGAAGACCACAAATAGGATGGATGGACAGTTGAAGAGAGAGCTGGATGCGAAAGGGATGTCTGTTGAGCAAGGAAGAGTGGCTGTGCGTGACAGAAATTACTGGAGAGAAATTGTGAATGAATAAATGATGACGCAGCCCTGAGGGGATATTCTCCCGCATTTGGTCTGATCAGCTGATCAGGTCAGGTGCGTGTAATGGGATGGGTCCATTATGATGTGGCAGGGGTAAACCAGCTCTGCTGCCGGGCCCTGCTACGGATGTCACTGATTGCACTGCGCAGTTGACCCTCGTGCGGTGTGGAGCGGTGAGGATCTGTCCCTTCTCCCCTTGGGGCTAAGATGTGAATGAATGTGTTTGAGTGGATGAGTAAATTTGGAGTGTGTCGTCCTGTCTCGGCTACCCCCCTTTCCTTGAGGGAAGCAGCCTAGGTATACACATAGACATAGAAGATTTAGGTATAGCTTCACTGACTCCTTCACTGCGTGCCTGCTTCACGAAGCAGAATGACATCATTTGGTATCAGCGTTATGGAGAAAAAAAAAATACCGTCCTCACGTATAAAGAGTCCACACATTTCAAGCAGCGGTGGCTGATCGCCTACTCCCTGAACGACTTTATGTGAGCCAGTAACCTAAACCCATGGACTCAGTCCCATGGAAGCCAGATCCGGTCAGAATGCCTTAACATAACAGACCAACAGGTGTTTATTAGCTTGTCACACCGTTAGCACATAATTAAGTAAATAGTTTTCTAAGTTAAAAGAACCTAGTCTATTGAGCTTGCCACTCAGTGTAGACTCACCTGAGTGTGGTACTACATAGAGTGGGTTGTTGTTGGATGCAGCGACTTACCCCCCTCCCCCCCAAAAAAAAAGAAAATATTACCAGTAGTATTTCCGTGCCATGGAGAACTCATTTTTATTTAATTTTAAATAAAATCATTGCCAAAGTATTCCATCTTCCTTCTGTCACTCGTGTAATTAGGTGAATGAGCAGGTTATTTCCTTAACGACAAACTACAGTACATCATGACAAACGCTAAGTCTGGGAAATGAGCTTGTTAAATAATAATGAACTGTCCCCTTGACCCGCGATCACAAAGACTTTACGAGAGGCACGAGGCTCAGTCTATTTGTCCGCGAGATGAAAATTTGTGTGTGTGGTGGGAGGGGCTGTGGTAAGTGAGTGACCCACATTGATTACGAATATACCAACTCCACAGTGTACACTACCTATTATCCTGTGTTATGCGGTATTACAAAATACGAGTACATTAAGGGGAAATGTAAAGTCATACTGTATGAACATACTGATGTAGTTCATCATGTGTTCATACTTCCGAAGGTCTCGTCCCCTCCTTGTCCTTGTAAGATAAGCAAGAAATCAATACATAACCAGCCTACCAGATAGATGCAGGTTCATATGAGGCCTCACTAGTGTGAAGTGCCTACCGTACAGAGACTTCCTCTGAATGAAGTATATTGCGGTGAAAATCCTTTAGGGAGATACAGTGAGGCACTATATGGACTTCGTCACAGTGAAACACAGTGCCTATGAAAATCCTTTGAAAACTACAGCAAATGAAGCACCATTATGGACTTTAATATGCTGAATCACCTTGCCCATGAATATTGTTAGAACTTGTTTGCAGACCAAGTCCCTGCTAGAGATGTCTCCTCATCTAAAAATCGTGAGAATCACAAAACTAGGCTGAAAATTTGTCAGATATCACCTCCCCTACCAGGGATGTAAAGGGCGGAGGTAGGGTGAGAGGTGTGTGGCGTGAAGGGAATACAGGTAAGTGTGGGTCATGGTTATATTATTGGAGCTCAGATATACTGTAAGTCTTGCCTGTATGTGTGTTGCAGGCGCCTTATCCCATAGTTCAGTCTTGCCCTCTGTGCACGCCCAACTGTTGTAATAACCATTTCAGTCAGTTGAAGATTTGTGTAGTTTACTCCTGCTACAAACGGAGGATTAAACTCAGCTTAGAGTACTCTGATGGTGAAATGGTTAACTGACGAGTATAGCCCTCTGCTTCCACAATTCTAACCTGAGTTGAATGTAATCGCTTAAAGATAGCAAGAGTAAAGTGAATAAATAGATATCAGCTTATTAAACTGATTATTGCTTACATGAAAGTTTATATTCAGCAATAATACAATAAGAAACAGCATGTTTGGTGATGCATTACTTCTGCTGAATTGTTTACACGATTAATTACTTGGTATTTACCTTTAACTTCATAAAATCAGCAGAAGATAGTTATAATTTAATGAAAAATCATATTACTAGAGAGGTTAACTCATCCCTTCATTCTGAATGTAAATGCATGGTTGAACTGCGCAGATGCCATAAATACTGTATTATAATTGGTAAAAAGCGAAGCGAGTTGCTTGCCTGCGGGAAATTCTGTTTCTGCGTTACATATCAAATAAAGGTGCCTTGGATATCCTTCATCGTGGTGATCCATCCCTTGGAAACAAAATATTCCATAAACCCGGGATATTCAGCGAGCGGCGAAATTGTTAGGCAGAATACAAATTACCGAGCGCTGAGGAACTGAGGCACGACGAGACAGAGACATGTTGAGTATCCATGCAGAGCGAAATATATATTTTGCATTTCCTGTCTCCACCAGCATGTAATTATGTCTAGTTTTTGTTTGACATTTGTATGGAAATATTCATCTTTACATTTACTACTAAAAAAATGATTTCTTATATAAACTAATGTCCTGTTGTTTAATGCATGCTCTGCTGATTGGTAGCTATAAGCAAATGTTGGCCGCCTTTAAATAGGATATAAATTTCTTTAATTGTTTACAAGTTAATATGTTGTTCACTGCTTACATAATACTGCATTTATAAACTACCAGCTTGTTCTGAGTCCATCAAGGGTACAAAGTACCCGATGCATTCGTCATTTCTCCAGCTGGTTGATCTACTTTCACATCTACAAGCGTAGGAATATATCTTGCCTGTCTGCTTTAGGAAGCTAATTTCTTTTACCTCGATTACATTTATCATTTATTATCATGTTCATTTGATAATGTTTATTTTTTTGTGCTGTATAACATAAATGTTTGTTGTGCATGTCAGTAATTATAGAGGGTATTAACTGAATACAGCGACACCGTGCCTGAAATTTGATTTTGACTCGTGACCTTGGCCTTTGTTCCATCTGCATTTCAACTGAATCACTTCTACCTCTGCCCACACATAACAAATGTGCTAATTTTCATTCAAACAAGATCAGACATTCATGAAATAAAATTGCACCCGGAATATATATTTAACAGATCACCTTTGAACTTGAGTGGTCTGCACCTATATCGAATCACTTCTTCCAAGACCCAGTTTTGGTCCTTATTGGATCAGACACGGGTGAGATAGTTTGTTATCAGACAGGCTGATAGCTACTCGATCGCACTACCCATGCCTATGGCGTGGCTAACTATAAATATAACTCGAGGGATGACCAACCTCAGGTACCTGGATCATATTACTGATGTGATTCTGTGCTGTAGATCATCTGCACGGTGCCCAAGACCTCTTGACAGTTTTATGTATAACCGGGATTAGAAGTGATCATTTACTTACCTGTCTTTTTGCATCTAGTTATGTCCTTTCTGCCAGTAAGCCACAATGGGGCAAAACATGTATAGGGGTGGGAGTAACGGATGAGGAGGGGAGAGACGAGTGGGAATTGAGTGAAGTATGTGCAGACGAGGAGTGGCGGAGTGGGGTAGGGTGAAGTAGAAGCTATCCAGTGTAAAATGGGGATCAAAACTGTGTGTTCAATCTTCCCTTTCAGAGTCAATGATATATGCTAGGATTTGGCTGGTAATGCCAGAGTGTGGCCTGTAACAAGGTAGTAAGATATCTGGGTGGTAACTAGATGCTGATGGTATGGCTTGTTTTAGAAATTAACAGTTTGTTCGATGCACAGCCAGACACTTCAGTGCTACTCGTATTAGGTTCTGAAATAAAACTGGGATATATATGATCAATGCTATACTCGTTCTACACTAAATTGGCCCATATTTTCGTCGTTGTGTAGCTTATTTCACATAGTTCAATGGCAGAAAAATATAACTCTACATCTGTTCCACAACACTTCTTCGTGACTAGCACCACATTGTAGTGTTAATCTCTTGTTACATCTCAGCAGTCAGCATGGAGAGATGAAAAATATAGACCGAGTTAGAGTAAACTGGGAATACCTGGCTCGTATACCCATGTTAGTGTCACCTAAACACGATAAACGAAACTAATGTAACTATCACAGGAAACATAGGGAGAGTGAGAGACGTGAGAATGGGGGGGAGGGGAAGAGAAACATAAAACTACTTAACTCCATTATCCGAACCATATTTACGTCGATTTACACGGTATATTATCAACTTTTTCTTGATCATGTACTTTGGACATGCACTTTGTCGTGCTTTCCTGCCGCGTTATACCAAAGTCTACTAGAAAGGAAGAAGAGATGGAATATTTCCTTAACCAACAAGAATTCCACCCAAAGCGAAGAGCTACCAGTTTCTGTGGAACTGATGCAAATAACTTAAAACTGTAGTAAAACAAGGAATGACCGTAGATGGAATATCTTAATGAGTTTAGCTGATGATAGTTTAAGACTGTTCGTTCTTCCTCTACCAATTACTACGACTACAGATCAAATGTAAAGGCTATATAAATTACTTACGGCAATGATTCGGAAAGGAACCACAACCTGCCATCATGTAGGAAAAAAATCACACCACAAATGTAGTCACACACACACACAAACAGAAAGAAATAAAAAATAACTAAATAGAAGAGACAAGAAAAGATAAGAAACGGTGGTTTATTGATTTAAGTATATACTGAGACGTCTTTTGTAATAATATTTTGCTTGCTAATACCATACGATTACATTCACCTAAGGGTATTTTTTTCTCGAGCCGGAGCGGTTAGATGAAAGCTTCATTAAACCAGTCACCAGTTGAGGGCCCTCTTAAACTGAACAAAACTATCTAGTAGTAGGCAGAATGTAATAACATTAACACTCAAATGGTCTCATCCCTCAGCAAGATGTTCCACTTACAGCCAGATAATTATATTCAGCTGACAGTGAGTCATAAGGGGCTGAGAGTGCTATTACAATAACAGTCAGCCCTCTCAAGGTTGGTACACAATCCATGTCTTTTCCCGTAATCAAGTCACGATATCTAATAGGATCTGCTTAGCACCACCCACCTGGCCTACAACAGTTATCGGCTTTTATGTTCTTATCATTCCAGCAAACAACTAGCATTTTTTTTATTAAAAAGCGTGAGTCATAGAAGCCAAAGTGCCAAGTCTAAAGCATCTCATGGTCGGGACAATCTGGCATTCTATTCCAGCTAATGTCTGACGATGTCATGCTGCTAAAAGTAAGTCGCAGGAGACAGAGCGTCTTAGTGAGAGGGATATGATCTCATTTTCAAGGCCTGATCAACACGACGGTGGCAGCAACACAAACTGAAAATCCATATACCAGTCGCTAGCACTAAGCCGTTAATACCACTTGTGATTCAGTATGCAACTTCCAACACCAGACCCAAGTCTTGTTTGTGTGGTGGGGCTGGCAGCACAGACGCTGGGGATGTTGTCAGGAGCCACAAATGCTTCTTATTATGGATATTTAATCCGTTAATGCACTTGTTGCTGGCCAGGGAGGAAGGTAGAGTCCCAGGAGATTGGACGTCTGGTATAATGATACCCCTGTACATAGGGAAAGGGGGAAAACGAAGTGTGTGGTAAGCATAGGGACATTTGTTTCCTTAGTGTAACAGGAAAATCATATATAAGGATACTTACTGACAGTTTTAGAGAAACAAACGAGGAATCATTTGCAGAAGAACAGGGAGGTTTTAGGAAGGGAAGAGGCTGTGTAGAGCAGTTATTCATCATAAGTCCATCCTAGTGGACAAGTTTCTAGAGAAGGGAAAGAAGTTTTATGCGGCCTCCATGGAATTGGAGAAGGCATATTGCTAAGTGGATAAAAAGGAATGAGGAAAACATAAAAAATATATGGAGTCAATGGAAAGCTGCTGAATGCTGTGAAGAGTATGTGTGAGGGCGCTAGGGCTGCAAGTGCGTGTGGATGGTAAACTGATTGAATTTTTCTATCTAAATGTTGGATTGAAACAAGGATGTGTCATGTCCCCATTGTCGTTGAGTTTATATTTAATGGAGGTATGAAAGAAATACAAGGTAGGACAGTGGATGTTGGAGTGGCCCTAATGAGAGAGGGCTGCATTTGGAAAATTCCTGTTCTGTTGTCTGCAGGTAATACTGTAGTGTTAAGTGAAGACTTAAATGAGTTTGGGAGAGTATGTAAGAAACGGAATCTAAAGATGACCGTAGCAAACAGTAAAGTTTTGGTCTTCGAGAGAACTGAAGTCACTCAATGCATTGTAAGGCTGGATAATTAGGAAGTGGAAACTGTGAGTGTATTTAAGTACTTGGGTAGTGTGATTAGTAAGGATGGAAGTATAGAGGATGAAATGCTCTAAATGGTACAACAAGGGAGAAAGGTTGCTGGTTCTTTGAAAGCAGTGATAAGAAATAGGGAAGTCAGCATGGTAGTAAAAAGGTCGCTGCATGATAGTATTGTGATACCAAGTTTAACGTACGGAAGAGAAACTTGGACCTTGCTGGAAGAACACAAGTCAAGAGTGAGAGCAGTGGATATGAGTTACTTAAGAGGAGCATGTAGAGTTACATGGAGAGACAGACTGACAAATGAGGAAGTGAAGGCGCATTGTGGTGTGGATGTGGATGTGATAGAAAACGTTTGAAGAAATACACTGAGGTGGTTTGGCCATGTGGAGAGGATGGAGAGCGAGAGACTAACGACGACAGTGTATGTGAGGTGTGAGAGGGAAAAGGAGGAGGAGACTGACGATGAGATAAAGGAATGGAGTAAGGAGGTATATGAGAGGTATAAGTTGGAAGAAGGGCAGCATAATAGCAAGGAACATGGCTACATGGAGGCGATTTGTTTGTGGCCACCCTATATAGGATTAAGGCGCTCGCTATAGGTAGAGAGATAGATTAATGTTCTTTCTGTTAGTTCATACATTCACTTACCATGTCTACATTTACAGCATTCATTAAGTTCATTTCCAGTCCATACATACATAAAGCCTACCGTATCCATCACTGTTTATTTTGCTAAATGTGTTTTCCACATCAGTTGATGCGTAAATATCGTGCATCCTCCTTAAGTGTCTTCTTTACCTTCCACCTGACTGCGAGTATTTAATTCACACATCTCCACACACACACACACACACACACACACACACACACACACACACACACACACACACACACACACAAAGAGACCGATTCATAATTACTTGACTATGACACCTGTGTTACATTTTCTGTCATTACTCTCTCATATACGTTTCACAGAACACTCAAGAGTTAACAGACGATATATA
This sequence comes from Coenobita brevimanus, assembly GCF_032717465.1. Lineage (NCBI taxonomy): Eukaryota > Metazoa > Arthropoda > Malacostraca > Decapoda > Coenobitidae > Coenobita > Coenobita brevimanus. The sequence continues at coordinate 22,418,103 of NC_136987.1, read as the reverse complement.
TATATATATATATATATATATATATATATATATATATATATAATTTACTGAGCTGCAGCCATCTTTTCGTTTATACAGACTCACTCATATTCTTCTTCAGTTACACTGGTAGAATCCCTCTCAGTCAGCGTGTTGCTGCATTTTATCACAAACAGTTCACTGCACTGTCTCCATTAACTTACATTACTTATGCATTCACACCTGCTGCCCTCCCATTCTCCAACCATTTACATTACTTTTCACTTCTGCTGTTGATACACTCTCGGGAACCACATTCTTTTGACGTGATACAGCCATCCCCATCCTGTACCCTGAAGCTCTGCTTTCGCCATTCCAAGTGATCAGTTTCTCGAAATTGTCTTCCAGTATTTTGTGTCTTTCATTTTCATTGATTAACATCCCACCATTTCACTGCCTTACATTGTAAATTTTCAGGTACATTAATATCTACATTTTCGCTCATCTTTCCAAATGAGTCTCGACCTAACCGTGTATCCAGTTCCCTTCAGATTCTTTACACACCTGTCTCTCTTTACACACGTCTTGCTGGCAACATACTCCCTCCTTCTTTCATGTGGAATACTTTTTTGCATCCACTTCACATACTTCATCTTCTCTTTCACTGTTCTGTCTGCTTTACTTCCACCATGGTTCTCTAATTTTACTAGCTGACAAACTTCCGACACAACACATGCTCTCAGTAATGCTAGCCAAACACTCATTCTGTGCTCTACACAGGCATGGATTTATGCTAACTTTCTAGATGTTTATATTAATTTAGCTTTGTTTAATTTTTAGTTTTTCTTTCGCTCTGACTTTCCTCTCACCTTCTTCCACATTCCTCTTTGTTTCACCTTGTATACTACGAGTAAAATCATATGATGCCATACCTTCATCTCTTGACTCCTGTTCCATATATTTCAGCAAATAGGCTTCTGCTTCTTTAGTTATTTCGCTGTGTATAAACAACAAATGAAGAATGGTTGACTGCTGAAGAAGAGCAAGTTTGACCTTCAGTCCACCGGGTTCATGTTCAGACGAACCTAGGATTGCAAGTATAGCCAGCACCACTGCTGCTACAACAACCACATACATTCACTTCTTTGTGCTTGATATTTAAAGAACTTATGCATAACTATGACAATAATACAGTACCTGATTCTTATTGCAGCAAGGCAGTTTTATTCAGCTTTCGAAACATTTCTGGTAGTAAAGTGAGTAAAAATATCGAAAGCATTAATATTTTCATTTTGTAATGAAACATTATGATCAACCCTAGTATTTCAAAGGCTTAAATAATAAGTGAATTGGTGTAGGATTCGCTTCACTATAGGCCCTGTGTTTGAGCCCTAGCTCAACAATTTTATAATTTTATGATCTGCATCCGTTTTAATCCATATATTAGTTGCAAAAAAGGAAGAAGGAGAGGACGATGAGGATTTTGATTGATGATAGCGATGACGATAATAGTGATTACATTACAGAATTAGCTTCTCCACCAGCGAAGTTGTAGGAGGTTATGTATTCATGAGTATAGCCCATCTCCTAGGAGACTCCATTTCTGAAGTCATGTGAGAGAGAGCTTCAAGCGCCATGACAAACAATACGGGGCTCAAGACCGACCTCGGATGCTCGCCAACATTAATAGAAAACTCGTCAATCAAATCTCCATTCACTTTCACGTGGATGCGAGCACCCACATACATAGCCATAACCACTCTATCCAGCTATTCCTCGATCCCAAGCTTTCTCATTGCCCATTTCACCACCTCCCTAGGTACTTTGTCAAAGGCCTTCTCCAGATTAACAAAGCAAAGCACATCTCCCTTTTCTTTCCTATGTATGTTTCCTGAAACTATCGAACAATGAATGTGGCATCAGTGGTTCCTTTTCCTGGCATAATCTCAAACTGCATCTCAGCAATATTCGCTCTTTCCCTTTTCATACCTTCTAAAACTCTCTCCATTACCTTCATTATCTAGTCCAAAAGTTTTTTGCCCATATAATGTTCCTTTTCCATGAGCATAACCCTTCCCCTTATACACATTTACTGTCATCTCATCATCCAGTCATCTTCAACAACCCACTCATAAATAACTGAATTTTTCAAATATGTAACCCTACCCCTTAACATATCTCTTGAGGCCTCCATCATTTCAGCATTCAACCATGACACCCCCGCCGCCTTCCACAACTGCATCCTGTCCATTGCCCTGCTTACAGTAGCAACATCAATCAAAGGCCAGAGCCAAACACTGGATGCGCTAACTCCATACCTTGCCTGCTCCAGTCAAACTCCCTATTCAGCAGCCTGCTATAATGCTTTCTCCATGCGTCTCCCATATCCTCACTGTCCACCACTACCTTCTTTTCATCATTCTTCACACACTGCACACCTATGATATCCCTGTTTCTTTCCATCTTATTTGCCACCTTAAATGCCGTATTCTTCATGTCAGCACTAGTCAGGTCTCGGAGACTGATTTGTCCTGTATACCTCCTTTCTATCCCTACTCTTGGCAGCCAAGTATTCCGCTCTTTTACCAAGCCTTTTCCATTCCCAGAATATATATATATATATATATATATATATATATATATATATATATATATATATATATATATATATATATATATATATATTTCTCCTTAACGGCAGCTTCAACACCCTCACCCCACCACCATGTTATGTCTTGGAGGGTCCCTTGTCCATCCGCAGACTGAACCAGCAACTCTCAAAGAGATTGTTCTTGAAAGCTCTTTACTGCTCATTATCGCTTTTGTAAACAGCTCCCTGTTCACCCACCACTCGACTCATCTCGCTAATGAAGACATTCCTTACTGTTTGGCTTTTTAACTTCCACATTTTCCTCCTGGATGCAGATTCTCATTTTCACCATCCGCTTCTTCAGTGCCATGTCATATATCACTAATTTGTGTTGCTGCACGCACTCTTCGCACCCTATAACTTTAACATCTCTTACCAACCTAACAGCCCTCCTGACCAGGAAATAGTCAATCCAGCTACTATTATCCTCAGACTAATATGCAAGCAGTCTACCCTCTTTCCCTAAATAGCATGTTACACACAATCATGTTCATTCCATTTCCAAACTCACGTATCCTTTCCTCCTCCGCCTTCCTCGTATCATATTTGCCTCTCCCATGTACCCTTTCGTATCCATGAGCTGCTTCACCCACATGTCCATTTTAATCCCCATCCAAAACTACAGATCTCATCATCCCCCGTACCATCAACCACACGTGTTAAGCCATCACAGACTCTATTGTTTCTTCATCATCCTGGCCAACTTCTCGAGCATACGCAGATATTACTGAATCATTAGTTTACCAAATAACAAAAGTATCAGTGGTATAATTCTTTCATTCATCTTCATTTCATTCGTGACACATTCCACCCTCTTCTCCTCAGCCAGTACACTCACACACCCATTTCTGTCCACGCTTCCCTGCCAAAAGAGTTTATTCCTACAGTCCTTCCCAGCAATCATTCTAGCTGACCCTTCCCTGAACTGATTTCCTGTAGGCACCAGACATCCTCCCGTCTACTTAAAGTCTCTACCACTTCCCCCTCTCCTCTAACCTTCAAACTACCCCCACTCCACGATGCCACTCTGAATTCCTTGGGTGACTTGTTTTCAACAGGGTTCTTTCAATGATTTTGCTGTTCATTTTTGTCATAAAGTATTTTGGTGTTGGCTGGAGGCATGCACTCTCTGAGTTTTGTCTAGTTTAAAGATGCGATTTCCCCTGTTGTCTTGGTCATTGATTCTGCTTCACAATACCTCTTCCTGGTTGAGGAGTGTGTGCCCGACTCAAGTTTTCGCCGAGATAATAAGGTAAACTCGAACCTAACTTCTCTGTTAACTTGATATATCTATCTATCTATCTATCTATCTATATACCTAGGCTGCTTCCCCCAAGGAAAGGGAGGTAGCCGAGACAGGACGACTCACTCTCCATTTACTCATCCATTCAAACACATTCATTCGCATCTTAGCCCCAAAGGGGAGGACGGACAGATCCTCACCGCACCACGCCGCACAAGGGTCAACTGGGCAATGCAATCAGTGACATCCGCAGCAGGGCCCGACAGCAGAACTGGTTTACCCCTGCCACATCATAACAGACCCATCCCCTTACCCGCACCTGACCTGACTAGCTGATCAGACCAAATGCGGGAGAATATCCCCTCAGGGCTGCGTCATCACTTATTCATTCACAATTTCTCTCCATTTATTTCTGTCACGCACAGCCACTCTTCCTTGCTCAACAGACATCCCTCTCGCATCTAGCGCTCTCTTCACACTGTCCATCCATCCTATTCGTGGTCTTCCTCTCAGCCTTACACCTCTCACATCAGATCTAGTTATCTTTTTCACCAATCGCTCATTATCCATTCTCTCCATATGCCCAAACCATTGCAACACCCTCTGCTCAACTCTACCAGCCATCTCCCGAACAACTCCAGTTCTCCTTCGCACTTCATCATTTCGCACCCGATCCATACGCGTCACTCCACACATACTCCTCAGACATCTCATCTCCATTACATTCAAACTTTTCCTCTCTGCTACACCCATATGCCATGTTTCAGACCCATATAATGCAGTCGGTACCACAACACCCTCATACAGCCTTCTCTTTACATCCATTCTAAGCGAACGACATTTAAACACTTTTTTCATTCCTCCCAGCACCTTTCCTACTTCATTTATTCTAAACTTCACTTCTGCATCTATTCTCCCATCCACAGCAACATGTGACCCTAGATATTTAAAACAATCTACCTCCTCAAGCAACTCACCATTCAAAACTATATTCATCCCCCTACCATCTATCAACCTCGTACACTTCATCACTTTACTCTTATTCTCATTTACTTTCAATTTCCTCCTTTCACACACCCTTCCAAACTCCTCTACCAACTCTCTCAATCTCTCCTCTGAATCAGTCACCAGTGCAGTATCATCTGCAAACAGCAGCTGCTTCAGATTCCACTCTCCTCCATCAACATTTACCAGACTCAGACCACCTAAAACTCTTGCATTCACCTCCCTTACAACACCATCCATGTAAATATTAAACAACCAAGGCGACATCACACATCCCTGTCGCAGCCCCACTCTCACGGGAAACCAATCACTCACAGCATTTCCCACTCTTACACACGATCTACTATTTACATAAAAACTTTTCACCCCTTTTAGTAACCTACCATCAAGTCCATACAATCTTAAAACAGTCCACAAAGCCTCCCTATCAATTCTATCATACGCTTTCTCTAAATCCATAAATGCCCAAAACACATCCTTGCCTTTCGCTAAATACTTTTCACACACTTGTCTCACAGCAAACACCTGATCAACGCATCCCCTCCCTCTCCTAAAGCCACACTGCTCATCACTAATTACTCCCTCTGTACCCTCTCTAACTCTCATAATTAACTCTCTACCATACACCTTACCTACAACACTCAACAGACTTATACCCCTAAAGCTAGTACATTGATAGGAAATATAATTAGAAAGTGCTTCGTACACACTCTTGAGAGGTAACTTTGCCAACAGGATTTTGCCAATGTTATTTCAAGACCTCCCCCCCCCCCCGGTTCTGACAGCAAACAAATAATAACTATAATGCAACGCTGTCGACACATTTTCCAGGGTCAATCATTAACCGCTCGTCAAGGAACGTATCACCAAGAGTGGAGCTGAACGAAGAGGAAGTTTATGAACGAGACTCTCTGTGGGGTGCAGTTGATTTTGCAAAGTCCCAAACTTCCCTACTATTATCAGACACGCTTATACGCTTGTTCCCAATCATACTACTACTAAAAAAAAAAATAATAATAATAATAACAGCTTGATCAGCTGAGAACCAGCCTTATGTTGTAAAGGTATGAGTTACGTTCGGTAATTCGATTATCTATTTCTTTTTTATATATCACTCATCTGCAGATGTCTTTGTATTTTAATCGTGGTGTTGCCATTACGTTTTATTTAGCCAAGGAAAAACTCTTAAGATATATTCTTCATTGACACCTTCATTACGAATAGTCGTGCAGAAGTTGAACAAAACTGTTGCAAGGTACCATCAGTAAACAAAAAAACAAACATTACGAACTGCACTTACTGTACAGCATATTTCTGCCAGGAATCCATAAAAAAGGAGAAACATAATATCCAACCAGCCACCATCTACCCCTTTACTCGCTTATCAGGAGCGTGGATGAGTGGGGTAGGACTTATTTATGACGACGGTGACCAGCCACTCACTCTTGAATAATATTTTCTTATCAATAATCACCAACCACCTGTCAGATTTAAGTCGTTATGGGCCACATCCAGTTGGAGCGCCCTAACCCACTACACCACCAGGCGTCCATTTGTCCCGTTACAGGAAACCACCTGGCCAGGTATGAGAGTGTGGGGGTGAGTGAAAGCATAAGTGTGAGCTGAAAGGGTATTAGCCTCACTGAGAAGCGGAGTGAGAGGATGGGTGTAGGAAAGTAATGTATGAATGAGTGAGTGCATATGAAAATAAGAGTTTACAACGTACGAGCATCATTAACTGAGGAGTCAAGTGTAACACAGTGTGTGTGTGTGTGTGTGTGTGTGTGTGTGTGTGTGTGTGGAGGGGGGGTTAGAGTGAATGTGGGTGTGTAAGAGGGGGGGGGGTAGCTAGAGTAACTGTGTTAAAAACTAAGTGTGTGAGAAAATGGGTGAGTGAAAGACAGCGAGAAAACATGTTTAAAATATAATTATTTTCTCAGTAACACCAATGTTTCCCAAAATGAACAAGTAAAAAAAAAAAAAAAAGCTTAAGCTAACAAAGTTCCAGCCACACATAAACGAACAGTTGGAAAATTTTTGCATTAGGTTAATGACCTTCAATTAACCCGTTTTTTGCAGATGTTTTCGGGCCATTCATGTTTTCAACCCCCAACAAGTCTTCAACTCCCACTGCCTTGTCAATTCCCACTTTTTGCCCCACCTCACACCCCCTCTCCTTCCCTTATAGGGTTATTGCAGACATTTTCCAACAGTCCGCAGTAACAGCGAGAAAAAATAATATATCTTTACTTTCATTTTTGCTGCAACAGACGGTTTTTTTCTGCTTTGGAGTGGCCCACCTTTATGCCAGGAGTTAAAAACCGTCCTCAGTGCACCTCTTACCAGGGCAGTGAATGTCGTTGCCTTATTCTTACCGGCGTCAGACGATTTTATTCACTGCGCGGTTAACCTCACATTGTATAATCATTAACCCTTAATCGAGAAGCCGTTCTTGGGCTAAGTAAAATGGTCGGGCTAAGTAAAATCGTGTGGAGGCAACAAGATTAAAAAATAGTGAAGATATCAGAGGACTAACCCGTACACGATGACAGACCACTTGCAAGCTGAAGGAATAATGAAGAATTAGCACCAAGCCATAATATGGCTATATGGCACTGTAGGAGTAACGGAAAAATAAAGTAAGGACAAAAACACGGAAATACGAGTATCAAGAAGATAGGTAATACAAAAGAGCAGAAGAGGACAGTAAGGAGAATGACGAGACAAAAAGGCCCCATTTAGTCGCCTCTTATGACAAACAGGAATACTGGCGAAGTATTATTCCCTTCCCCTCCCCAAGGGGGGGGGGGTTGCAAGCTGAATAAAGTCATCTGAAGATAGAAAGAATAAAAGAGTGAAGATTCCTCACGTCCTGTAGGGGTTGCTTGAGACGTTAAATCCTCTAAGTCCGATGACGCATTTTGCCATTGTATCCCTGCCTCCTCCAGACGATTTTATTGAGTTTAGGAGACACACTGTTGGACCTGGAGGGGTTGGATAATTATGGCTTCGTTAACCCGTTCAGTGTGGTGTGTCTCCTCTCCCATGCTGAATAAAATCGTCTGTTGGCAGCAACAACAAAACACTGTAGTGAAGATTTTTTACGTCATCGTCAGAGGGTTAAGCCATACGGGATGAGGGGCCACTTGCAGGCTGAATAAAATCGTCTGGAGGTGGAAAGAATAAAATAGTGAAGATTTTTCTCACCTGATGGAAGGGTTTGTGGAGGCTGTTTTAACCCCTTCAGCACGACAGGAATAATTCAGTGTTGTATTCTTGCTACCGCCACACGATTTTATTCAGCCTGAGAGTGTATCGTGGTGGAAGGGTAATAACAACAACAATAATGAAAATAATAATAATTATAATAACAATAATAATAATATTATTATTATTATTATTATTATTATTATTTTTATCATTATTATTATTATTATTATTATTATTATTATTACGAAGAAGAAGAAGAAGAAGAAAATTTAATAATAATAACAGTAATTATAATATTAATAATAATCATCATCATCGTGATAATAACTAGAGGGGTACTCAGTGGAGCGCATCTCTCCGACAAGAGTAACGTAATTTCCAAAGCACTCTTCATAATGGGTTAAATTTTCTCATCACTGATTAGGGTTTCGTTTTCCGGATCCTGAATCTGTAATACGATCCGGGTCAGTGCCAAAAGTTAATCGATTGTTCCCTGGGACATGGCCTACCTACCCACCATGTTTGGTCCAGTTCTATCCTTTAGTTTTTTAGTAATCCTGCTGACAGACAAACAAACAAACACAAGAGAAAACGTGGGTGAAAACATACTCTCTGTCAGAGAGAATAATGATAGTGATAATAACAATAAAAAATAATGATAATAATCAAAACAGTAATAACAACAATAATAATAAATTTATATTATTATTATTATTATAATTATTATATTATTATTATTATTATTATTATTATTATTATTATTATTATTATCATTATTATTATTATTATTATTATTATTATTATCATTATTATTATTATTATTATTATTATTATTATTTTTATTATTATTATTATCATTATTATTATTATTATTATTATTATTATTATTATTATTGTTATTATTGTTGTTATTATTATTTATTATTTATTTCTTGTTATTATTTTTATAATTATTTTTTGTTATTATTATTAATACTATTATTGTTGTTGTTGTTGTTGTTCATGTTTTTGTTATTGTTGTTGGTACTCTTGTTGTAATTCATCATCATCACCATCCGGACCTCCTCTCCCACCCTAGAGCAGGGCGAGGAGTTATTATTATTATTATTATTATTATTATTATTTATTATTGACTCTATCGGATACGTTTTTGTGAAGTTACAGAAAGTGTTGAATATTTTTAGCGAATCAGATAGAGCCAGGATTCCAGGTGCTTGAATGATGAGTGAACGGAAGCGTGTCCCATTGGATTGGGCAATCTTGGGTTGCCTGGACGTTCCTACTCCTCACCCTGCCCTAGGGTGGGAAAGGAGGTCTGGATGATGATGATGATGATGATGATGATGATGATGATAATGATGATGACAATGATGATGGTGATGATGATGATGATGATGATGATTACCCTGCCACTACGAAATACTGCTATTAGGCTGAATAAAATCGTCGTACAACACTGAATTATTCCTGTCGTGCTGAAGGGGTTAAAACAGCCTCCATAAACCCTTCCATCAGGTGAGAAAAATCTTCACTATTTTATTCTTTCCACCTCAAGACGATTTTATTCAGCCTACAAGTGGCCCCTCATCCCGTATGGCTTAACCCTCTGACGATGACGTAAAAAATCTTCACTACAGTGTTTTGTTGTTGCTGTCAACAGACGATTTTATTCAGCATGGGAGAGGAGACACACCACACTGAACGGGTTAACGAAGCCATAATTATCCAACCCCTCCAGGCGGAACAGTGTGTCTCCTAAACTGAATAAAATCGTCTGGAGGAGGCAGGGATACAATGGCAAAATGCGTCATCGGACTTAGAGGATTTAACGTCTCGAGCAACCCCTACAGGACGTGAGGAATCTTCACTATTTTATTCTTTCTATCTTCAGATGACTTTATTCAGCTTGCAACCCCCCCCCCCTTGGGGAGGGGAAGGGAATAATACTTCGCCAGTATTCCTGTTTGTCATAAGAGGCGACTAAATGGGGCCTTTTTGTCTCGTCATTCTCCTTACTGTCCTCTTCTGCTCTTTTGTATTACCTGTCTTCTTGATACTCGTATTTCCGTGTTTTTGTCCTTACTTTATTTTTTCGTTACTCCTACAGTGCCATATAGCCATATTATGGCTTGGTGCTAATTCTTCATTATTCCTTCAGCTTGCAAGTGGTCTGTCATCGTGTACGGGTTAGTCCTCTGATGTCTTCACTATTTTTTAATCTTGTTGCCTCCACACGATTTTACTTAGCCTGACAATTTTACTTAGCCCAAGAACGGCTTCTCGATTAAGGGTTAATAATTATACAATGTGAGGTTAACCGTGCAGTGAATAAAATCGTCTGACGCCGGTAAGAATAAGGCAACGACAATCACTGCCCTGGTAAGAGGTGCACTGAGGACGGTTTATAACTCCTGACATACAGGTGGGCCACTCCCAAGCAGAATAAAACCATCTGTTGCAGCAAAAACTAAAGTGAAGATGACTTTTTTTTTCTTTTTTAGCAGTAACTGCGGACTTGGAAAATGTCTGCAGTAATCTTCTAAGGGGGAGGGGAAAGAGAAGGGGTGTGAGGGGGGTGAGAAGGTGGGAGTTCAAAGGTCAGTGGGAGTTGAAGACTTGTCGGGGGAAGAGAACACCAGAATCACCCCTTCCTCCTTCCCACAACTAACCACCCCTTCGGTATCTCCATTTCTCCTACCGTCCCCTTCCTCTTCCCTATATCCATTTACCTACCATCCCCTTCTCCTTCCACGCACATTCTCATCCCACAATCCCCACCTTCATTCTGGTCATTTACCATTCCATTCTTCCCCAGTCACTCCCATCTCAGCCACATTCATAGAGCCTATCCCATTTCTCAGTCCCACATCCCCTTCTTTCTCTTCTCAAGCCTGACGTACTCTTGGAAAAGAAATATTTCCCTACCAATATGGCAAGGGACGCCTTCACGGGGTATCACTAGTATGACAAACCCCCACAACTTCCTACCAGTCAATGGAAAGAATGATAGTAGATTGCAAGAAAAGGACAGTGGCAGTCTGTGATCCACTGAGTTCACGGTGGGAGCCTGGGGCCACAACAGAAACACCAACAGCCCTGTTATTCCATCAGTAACACTCAGGACCTGTATAAAGCCTCGTATTCAAGGCGACGACTGGGACTTACCAGTAATTAATTGTTTGTCATACTGACCTTGGTGTAGGCAAAAGGCGTTAATAGAAACTTTCTTTTTGTCTTTCATTATGACAACCTTCACTTCCCTCCTCTATCATTTCTTCCATCCTTCCAAATGCTGTCTATTCCCCCTTTTACTCACTAGTCCTTAACGTCTCCTCCCTTTCCGTCCTTCTCTATTCAACTTGCCATCCCTCCCCCTTCCAGCAACCAATATATATTTCCCAAACCCCCTTCTCCTCCCTTTCCCCTATCCCAGCAACTCGTCCACAAAACCACAAACACCACTCCTCTCCCCCACTCTTCCTCCAACACAATAATTCCCAAATCACCTTTCCCTTTCCCTCTTCCTTCCTCCATTCCTTACAACAATCCTGACACCTATCCACCATCTTATCTTACTTAGTTCCCCCTTTCCCTTTCACTTCCCCTCCTCCCCACTCAGTTACACGCATCCTGCCACCCTTCACATTCCTCATACACAGTTGTAACAAGTGGTTCTTCTGCCATTAACCCTGTCACTATTAGCAAGTATTTTGCATTTTATTCCTGCCTTCACCAGACGATTTTATTCGGCGATTATCTTCAACTCCAGTAGTGAAGATATTAACTGAGGTTCTATGCAACCCCTCCACCTGGAAATGTCTACCCAATAGAGTTGAATCAACTGGCTTGTCATAGGGGAGAATAAGGCGAAATGTACAACATGGTGTCCAGGGGATTAACACGTCGCACTTTAAGTCATCGTCTACTGTGTACCGCCTGACCCAGCCTTCACTCACACCCCAGCCAACATTATAACTGCACGAAACTAACTTTAAACAATTGACAATCCTGCACTCTGCCTCACTACTGTTAATTACACGTTCATCGTTAAACACACCTACAGTCCCGCAGTCTTTTCTTACTATCAAAAGTAAACTACCCTTAGTAAGAACAACTCTGACATCGACTCCTAACCATTATCATAACTACAACGCCCTTAATATCAACTATAAACAGTCTCTCACTACCTTCCTCACCACTACCACAGCTACACTACGCTCACTAAAAATAGTTTCCGAAATCTCTTCATCACCATTGTTGTTACACTATAGTGGGAAGAAAACAATTAAAAATAATTTATATTTTTCTTTACTATCAAAACTACACTAACTTCAATATGAACGCTTATAAACATTCTAGTCCTCACACTCACCATAACTACACTAACTCAGGAAAAATTATTCCCGCAGTCTCATCCAAAAAAGTTATTTCACCTACCTCACCAAAGATAGAGAGCTCACGCTCCCTTCCTAACTACCGTCGTACTACCCTACCCTAACTAGCAACCCCAAAAGGCCAACTCTGTCTTCTTAATGACTACCATGACTAAAAACGCATTACTCCCGCACTCCCTCAATGCACTACCCTCACTAATAGCATAGAAAACGATACGAGCCGACCAGTTCCGGGATCACTAGAAATTAGCACTGGCAGTGAATCAAAGTCCTGTGCAAGCACTTATCCCCAAAGTGTTTCGTTCCCTTGTGACAAAGTATATCATATTATTTGTCCATAACAGAACGTCTTACACGGATAATTGTTATTCCTTCTCCATTGACAAAGTCATGTCTCTGGAATATAGGAGGGTTCGAGAGACAGGGGAGGAGGCGAAAAGGAGGAGGAAGAAGCTTGCTTTGGAGAAAAACCGGAGGGAAAAAGAGAAGAAAAAGGAAAAACTGAAAACAAAGCAAGAAAAGGAGAGACAAAAAACCGAAGCCAAAAGGATGGCAGATACAGAAAGCTGGCACAATGAAGAGAATGCGAAGGATGTGAAGAGGAGAGAGAAGGCGGCCAAAAAGGAGATTCGACAGGCTGCCATAGAGCAACTGAAGGAATGGCAGAATATGAAGGCCAGGGGTGAAAAGACTAACAAAAAGGATTACAATTCTGAAGAAGAAGAAGATGAAAAGGACCAGCTAGTGGGAGTAGTTCCGCTGAATGAATCCCTACCTTGCCTCGCCCCTGTTCGTTGTGAGGGTAAAAAGAATGGGTCCAGTCGGGGCAAGGGGGGCAAGCGTGCTGTGAAGGGTCGTGAGAGAGTGTTCACAGTTCCTCTGGCCTTCAATTGAAAGATAATAGTTGGTGTGATTTTCTTTTTTTTTAAGATTTTTTTCTTTGGCAAAATTTTAATATGGATTTTATTTTTAATTAGAACTTTTATTAAATGGAACTTTTTTATTATTTCTTTCTCTGTTACATCTTAATTGAAATATATAATTGTTGTTCTGTTTTAAACTGGGTCATAAATTTGTCAAATTTTCATGAATGTGATTCTTTTTAAATTTTTCATTTGTTATTTATTATTTAGGGGGGAGGGGGGTCTTCTTCGATGGAACACTGCCTTGCCGTGGCGGAGAAGCTTGTGCATCCCAGTGATCAGTGGAGCTATACTAGTCAGGTGCAACCATACTAGGCAGGTCCACTGTGAGGGATCAGACTAAAAGTGTTCCCCTCACAGTAACTTCCTGAGCCGGTTCTGTGAGATACATTGGCTCACACCTCTTTATAAATTAATTTCTTCTAAACCATTGACAGTTGTGTGCAGTAGCAACGAAGCAGCTGACCATAGTAGTAGTCAGACCTGCCCCTGGGGAAGAGGTGATAAGAATCGCTACGGAAGGAAGGCTGACCGATTCTGACATCGTTTCACACTTGTATGACAAGTTCCTCTAATCCATTGGGGGGCGCGGTAGCACAGTGGTAGCGCGCTGGACTTGTGATCGGGGGATTGCAAGTTCGAGCCTCGCCCGGGCTGCCGTGCTGGGAGGGGTAGCTCCCTCCTGTAACCCTAGCGGGGCTATATAGTCCAATACAGGGCTTAGCTCTGGGGAACTCCATTTCTCCCATTTTTTCCTCTAATCCATTCATTGTGGTATCTATAATCCTTTTACATTAACTTGGCTCAGATTGTCGTCCCTTTGCTATTTACTTTATATAGCTCAGTGGCACAGTAAGACAATACTGTGGCTCAGCATCCTTTTCATGACACTTTTCGTGACTGGCACTATATTCTTGTCATAACCTATTGCTGCAACTCGGCATTCAAGCAGGAGAGGTGGCAAATTTAGGAAAAGTTAGAGTAATGGGTTATTGCTGTATCAGAGGATATTATGGTGATCACGGAAGTCACACTGCAAATGAAGAAATTGGAGATATCAGGAAGTGTAAGGTGAACAAAATATAAGAAATTTTAGACAATGAACGATGTTTGAAGTCAACCAAACGAACGCTTTGTATAAGGGAGGAAAAATAAAAACTTCCTCAAGTTTTCTACCAGTGAAGTAACAAGCAACAGAAATGAATTTGCCAAAAAAGAAAATGACTGAAGAATTGTATACAAAGGTGTAACATGTAAAAGTAATTCGCTAAATAATAGGTGTTAGGGAGTGTCCTCAGCCGAAGAGAAGATGCCTTAGAAGTCATTTTACTGAACCACTCGAGTACGATGACGTCATTTTAATTATATTCCTTCACCTGAGGAGAGGCCGCTCGAAGTGAAGGGATTAAAACTGAGGAAAACGACTTAACAAAAACAAATTAATAAAAATTTCTGGTAAATGAATAAATAAATAAAAATAGCTGCTAAATAAATAACTAAAAGTAACTACTAAAGATAAATCAATCAATAAAAACAACTGCTAAGTAAATAGATGAATAAGAATAACTGTTAAATTAATAAATTAAAATAACTGCTAAGCATTGAATATTCATAAAAATAACTGCTAAATAAATACATATATAATAAAAAATAACTACTGAATAGATAAAGAAATAACTAAACAAATCCTCTCTTGACCCTTTCAGGCCGATGACGTCTTTCCTTCTCGCTACCAACACAGGTTTAGATTCAGCTTCGGGCAGCCTCTTCAGTTCTTTCTCTTCAACTTGACCAAAATTTATATTCTTTTGTCGCTTATTTCCCCCAGCTCGGTGGCAGGATAAAACTTTAATACACCTAGTCATGGATTCCATAGCACTTCTTCGTGACTAGCCTCGTATTCCTGCAGCGACGTGTATAACAATTTTCCCTCACGTTGCACCAGTTTATAATGGTCTCACATGCTCTTGAATTGCCCCACTGACTCACAGATTGACACAGATTAAAAGATTGTTTTACTGACTCACAGTATACGTTCCTGACTCATAGTGGGCTTGGTTACTCACACCCTGCCTCATTGACTCATAATTTCATTGACTCACAAACCACCTCACTGACTCACAAATTGTCTCATTTACTGAACTGCCCCACTAACGCACAGTTTACCACAATGATTCACAAGCTACCAAACTAACTCACAAACTACCACACTGACTCATAATCTACCATTCTGACTCACAAATTACCAGACTGAATGACAAACTACCAAAAATGACGCGGAAACTACTATACTGACACACAGATAACAGCAATGACTCACAAACTATCACACTGGGACAAGAACTTACTCACTGACTTACATACTACCTCACTGACTCACAAACTCCCATATCGACTCACTGAATCACATACAATCACACTGACTCACAAACTACTTCACTGACTCAGAAACAATCCCCACCCACTTAGTAGTTTCCTCACTGACTGCAAAACAACCCCAGTGACTCACAAGCAACATCAGTGACTCACTAACTGGCCACTGACTCACAGACTGACTTACCGAAGACATTTAATTATTTGATTTTTCATTTGTTTACAATAATATAATAATAATAATAATAATAATAATAATAAACATAGGTAAGGCTAAGCTGTTGCAACCCTCCATCTGACCAAGCACATACCCCCACCTCAGTTCACACCTAACCAAGCGCATAACCCCCCCCCCCCGTATAACACAGAAACATTAAAACTTAATAAAATCAGTGATATGGAATAGTGAAGTGTGACAGGAAGTAAATAACAACCTCCAACATTATTCCCACTACCTTCATCATCATCACCATAATCACCACCACCATCATCACTACCACCACCACCATCATCAAAACCACCACCATCATCACCACCACCACCACCGTCATCACAACCACCACCACCACCATCAATACCACCACCACCATCATCACAACCACCACCATCATCATCACCGCCACCACCACCACCACCACCACCACCATCATCACTACCACCGCCACCACCACCACCATCATCACCATCATCATCATTACCACCTCCACCACTATAAGCACTACCACCACTATCATCATCATCATCACCACCACCACCAACACCACCACCATCATCATTACTACCACCACCATCATCATCATCACCACCATAACCAGCACCACCATCATCACTGCCACCACCACCATCATCAGTACTACCATCACCATCATTAATACCACCTCCATCATCATCACCACCACCACCACCATCATCATTATCACCACCACCATCATTATTATCACCACCACCACCATCCTCATCATCATCACTACCACCACTACTACCATCATTGTTACTATCACCATCAGCATCTTCATCACCATCACCACCATCAATACGACTACCACTATCATCATCATCATCACCATCACCTCCACTACCACTATCATCATCACTACAATCATCATCATCACCATCATCACCATAACTACCACCACCATCATTACTACCACCACCATCATCATCATCACCATCACTACCACCACCATCATTCATCATCACCACCACCACCATCACCACCACCACCACCACCATCATTATCACTACCACAACCATCATTCGTCATCACCATCACCACCACCACCACCACCACCACCAACATCATTATCACTACGACCACCATCATCATCGTCAACTCTACGCTATTGCAACTCTCCATCTCACCAAGCACATAACCCCACCTGAATTATTCCTCTCGTGCTGAAGGGGTTAAAACAGTCTCCATAAATCCTTCCGCCTGGTTGGTAAATCTTCACTATTTTACCCTTTCCACCTCCAGACGATTTTATTCAGCTTGCAAGTGGCCCTTCATCCCGTATGGCTTAACCCTCAGATGATGGACGTAAACTGCAGGGACACTCAGAGGGCGCATACCTCCGTAAGTGCCATTACCATTAAAAAGGGATGCTGATACGGATCCGTGGATATTTAATCCGGATCCGGATGTGGATCCGTCCCAAAATTTAATGACTTCCTTTTTGGTCCATTGCCCATCTTTGCACAACATTTCTTTGAAATTCATGCACAACTTTTGGAGATATTGTGTGAGATGCTCCGGATCCGGATCCGGCCCCAAAATTATTTATTTCTTCCATGTCCCATGGCCCACCCTTCCACAAAGTTTTATCCGCTTCCGTTCATAACTTTTTGAGTAATCCTGCTAACAGACAGACAGACAAACAGACAAACCCACGCTGGGTAAAACATACCTCCTGGTGGAGGTACAAAATCTTCACTACAGTGTTATGTTGTTGCTGTCAACAGAGGATTTTATTCAGCAGGGGAGAGGAGACACACCATACTGAACGGGTTAACGAAGCCATAATTATCCAACCCCTCCAGTTGGAACAGTGCCTCTCGTACGCTGAATAAAATCGTCAGGTGGCAGCAGGGATGCAAGGAAAAATGTGTCATCGGATTGAGAGGGTTTATCATTTCAAGCAACCCCTACAGGACGTGAGCAGTCTTCACTATTTTATTACCTCCGCCATGGAGGTTATGTTTTGGCCGACGCTGGTTTGTTGGTCTGTTTGTCTGTTAGCAGGATTACTCAAATGTTATAAACGAATTTTGCTGAATTTTTTTTCTTGGCGCGGTAGGAGTTGGCCCAAGGAACAGTCCATTAGATTTTGGTGGTGATCCACATCATCATCCAGATCCAGGAAATTTTAAGATGATTCCTTGCCATTGCGGGATAGTGGCAATTTCAACATTTTTGTTTCGTACTCGAAACAAAAATGCCTACAATGTTTGCACAAAAATGACAACATGACATCTCCATAAGATCTACTACACACCCAGTTTTGAGTCATACAATTGAAATGTTCTAATCATCACATTATTCTTGTGTGGGCTAATGATATGTTTGCTATTTAAAGATGTTAGGGATAAGATACATCAGACTGGTGTTACATTAAGTTACTGTGATGCATAATGGGAGGAAACAACATAGCGTTCGCTGTTGTCTTGACCTGACCCTACAGTTTTGTGTACATACGACTGTGCAGCGAAAAAGACATTTATGGTTCTGTTAGGCTTTTGGGATTAGTCAAGGGTAGGTTAGCTAATGTTACATAATGATACACTAAAGGTGGTTACGGTAAGTTATTAAGGTTAGATTTGGTTAAGCCTTTAAGGTTGGATTGGGTCTGCTGCTGGCCTGGCTCATAGGATTAGACTGTTAAATTGTTAGTATTAGGTTCTGTTGAATTATGGTTGAACAAAGCAGATATTATAATTTCTCGAAACTATAGCTCACAGTGCACAAAATGACCAACGATCGGAAACACGTGTCCGTGCAGTGAGAAGCCCCCTGATGTAATTTTTCGTGGTTTTAATTTTCCCCGAGACACCGTCAACAATAGACCAAATTCCTTCTAACATCTTTCATGTGTGAACAGCAAGAAATTGGAAAAGTTTCCATTGGAGGCACCAGGGATTTCCAACTAGACCTTTTTTTCTGATGGTTAAAGATTTTCTCGCACCTTCAGAGCCAACCGTGAGGAATATCACTTGAATCTGGGTTTTCGCGAAAGAGCCGTGGAAATTCCTTTGAACGGTAGGCCTGGGAGATTACTTGGGACACCTATTATGTTTTATTACACCTGCACGCTTAACGCAAGGGGGCTATGCGTTTGGCTTGGTTAGCTTGCCCTTTTTGTTTGTCTCTGTTAGCAGTAGCGTGGAACATCTATTAGATGGAAAAACATGATATTTGGAATGATGATCAAGGACCATCAGGAGAACAAGGGGTTGAATTTTATGTGAAAAGAGTCATACTTCAAGAATACAGTGCAAGATCACCTCAGAGAGGTTTGATCCGATTTAGACCAAAATGGGTGTTGAGGTTGAGTGTCAGGGGTTGAGTGTCAGTGGGCGCGTCAAAAGATCGGCACTTTAACCCAAAGATTTCATATTCAATATGGACGAAACTTGTTGGAATTATTTAAGGTCACTCAGGATGAAGTCTTTCGATTTTTTGAGAAGGTGAAGTTTCACAGAGCAAAGGTAAAGGATCGGCCTTGGACCAACTGTAGGGAGTAGGTGTTGCACTTTCCGAGCGCTTCATATACGTTGAACGATTTACTCAGGCATAGAAGCTTGAGTGTTAACATTGGTACCATTAACCCTCTGGTCGGAACAACTCTGGTATCGTATTCTAGTTAACACCAAGCATTTTATTCATCTTAATGAACCATATGGCACATAACTCAGAGCATTCTGTTCCAACTATCACCAGACTATTTTTTTTTTTTTTTACCAAGCCTAGAGTAAGTTACGAGACTTTTTCCAGAATAACTTTCTATTTTCAGAGTAATTTGCATTAATTTTTCTTCCTAGGTCATCATTTACCTCCTTCCTTTTCCTCTTCACTAGTCTCTTTGCGTGCTTCTTGATCTTAATATATTCATTCCTTTCAGCAGAACCCCTGTACTGTACCGACTCTGGCCACTTCTTCCTCTTTTCCTCCACTGCTCTCTTAACCACTTCATCCCACCATGCCGTCCTTTTTTGTCTTTGTTATTACTCTTGCACACCACACACCGCTTTAGCATTCCTAACTAAGGAATCTCTATATACATTCCACAAGCTGTCCAAATCCATTTCATTTCAATTCACTGATTCAAACTCCACCTCTATTTTGGTCCTGTAATCATCTGCTACTTCTTTGATCATCAGCTTCTCAACTATCAGTCTTTCTTCCTAACTGCTCCTCTCTCTCTCTCCTGATTCACCTTACTCCTCTCAGCTCGATCCTGCATACCACAATCATATGATCAGACAGACCTCCACATCGTCCTCTCACGGCCCTCGTATCAGCAACCATTCCCATCATCAACCTCTCTACAAGCATGTAATTAATCAGGCTTCTTTCAACACGATCCCCGTTCCCTCTATATCATGTATAATTACGTGCATATTTGTGTTTGAAATACGAGTTACAAATGCACAACCTCCTCTCCTGACACATGACATACATACACCTCGAGCTGGCACATTTGTAGTCTCTCATTCGACTCTGCCACACCTCATTATCAACAAAGCAACTCCTTCCTTGCATCTTCCTCGCCCATTCATTCCCGATCTTACATATTTCACACCCTCCCACTCCTCCACTTTACACCCTTTCATCTTCGTTTCACACACTGCCATCAAGGCATATCTCGCACTCTTGAACACATTCACTACTTCCACCCTCTTGCCCACCTCATTCACATCTCTCACATTCCACATGGCCATGCGAGTCTGCCCATTTGGTTCGGGCCCTGGGCAGGTATTGGGCCCTCCGAGGCTATTTGAAACGACTGCCATGATTAAGTGATTTTGGATAGGGGAATCTGGGGGACATTTAACCGTGCAAGAAACTCCGGTTATATGGTTACCACTCAGCGTAGTAAATGGTTTCCTGTGGTTTCGTGGGTACAGGAAACCATTTGGTTTGTCACTCAGTGTAGAGATCATATGGAATCTCCACACTGAGTGAATGGGTAATGGGCGCCCCCATCCACCACATCCATATATATATATATATATATATATATATATATATATATATATATATATATATATATATATATATATATATATATATATATATATATTGTTAAGGAACAGAGAGAGATAATGAACACTTCAAGTGAGAATACTAAAATCACAACTATCCCGCAAAGTTCCAGGTTCAAAACAAAAGACTTAGGTAAAATTACAAGTTAAAGTTTAAGGCTCAAACTAACAACTAAACATTCAGGACTCATAAGGATAATGTAATGGCAAAAACAGGTTAAATATATCGTTAACTGCAATAGCCTCTATTAACACGAGTTTAGCAAGAACAAATTTATCTAAGTCAGCCCTGATAAATGAGAAAACCAGATAATGCTCAGTTAAGGCAAGATATATTATTACAGATACAAAATATTATTAACGCTGGCTGACAGTAAAAACTTTACATGAATCAGAAAAAACCTCACCAGGCCTACGAATTAACGCCTCAGGCTATACAGTACAAGAAAAATGGTAATAACACTTATACTCAAATTACACAGCAGCTAGATGGCTGGAGACTTCCTGAGCACTCACAAAAGTAATAATGCACTATACAGGGGAGGACAGAGTTGTGAACAAAATGAGGAGTAGATCTAAGTGGCAATTAATGCAGAGACTGAGCTCATTATATAGGGGCCGGCAGAGCTTGATTCAACTTGCAAGAAGGACGCGCAAATGAGGGCACAGAGGACGAAGAGTTGACACTCTTGCTCTGAACAACAGAAAGAACGACTTACTCTACTACAAGGGGAGAAGGGGGGAGTGAGGTAGAACACGCAAGCCTGGTCAGTATGGAAGCCACGAGGCAAATCGTGATCAATCATGCAGCATACTGTACGTTAGAATTATACAAAGGATGATGAAGTCATAGGCTATGTAACAATATATATATATATATATATATATATATATATATATATATATATATATATATATATATATATATATATATAAACTCTCCTCTTACTGGCTCCCTTCAACCTTTGTCTCTTCGCCGCACTGTTGCCTCTTTAGCTCTTTTGTATCGCTACTTCCATGGTCATTGCTCCTCTGAACTGTCTGCTTGTATCCCTCCACCTCTACGACTGGCGCGTAGCACCCGTCTAGCAACAAACTCTCATCCATTTTCTGTCCAACTCTCTAATGCAAGATGCAACGGGTCAACTCCGGAACTGTCTGTATTTCCTTCTTCCTATGATCTCCAGTCTTTCAAACGCAGTGTGTCCAGGCATCTCGAAATGAACAGATCTTGAATTTGGCCCACTTCTGTATTTTTTTTTTCTTGGAAGGAACGGTTTGCAGGCTCCTGGCCTTTGGTTCCTTCTTTATCGCATAGAAAACTGTACATATATATATATATATATATATATATATATATATATATATATATATATATATATATATATATATATATATATATATCAGTCACCGCAAATCCACTGCTAGACCAAAGGGTTCCCCCAAACTTCTCGATAAATTCCTTGACTGCGCCAGTCTCTGCCACGTTTTGCCTGCAAACTTCACTGTCTCATCTCTCCACCTTCTGCCTGGCCATTTTCTGTTACGCTTAAAATGTCTTGGGGTCCAATCAGTCAGCCTTTTGCTCTTTTGGTTATCTTTTATTCTTGCTACATGACCTGCCCAGCTCCATTTCTGTTCGTTTATTACTTCGATAATATCTTTGACTTTAGTCTGCTCTCTCATTCAAGTTGACCTTTTCCTGTTCCCAAAAGATATTCCCATCGCTGAATTTTCCATTGCTGTTTCAGAACGACTTCGTTGTTTTTCCATCGATTTTATTAATTTCCAGGTCTCACAACCTTACGTCATAGCTGGAGTTATACACTCGTTATATTCTTTTCGTTTCATACATGCTGGCAAGCTACTTTTCATGATGTCTCTATGTTTACCAAAAGCTTTCCATCCAAGTTTATTGCGTCTTTTTATTTCGCTATTGTGGTCTTTAGGTAGTTTTACAGTAGCATTTGCCCTAAGTAATTGTACTCCGACTTCTTCACGAATTTCTTCGCTTATTCTGATATAAATATATATATATATATATATATATATATATATATATATATATATATATATATATATATATATATATATATATATATATATATATATATATATATATATATATATATATATATATATATATATATATATACTGTATATATATCATTTCCTGTGGCACCCTCGGGGATGCATAGGGCCTCGATGAACTCACACCACCACATCCTATCTTGTGCTAACTCCTCAAGATCTCCCCAACACTCATCTCCAGCTTCCAGTCTCATTGTCCTCACCCACGTCTCTTTTGGCCTTCCTCTACCTCTCCTACCAAGTGCCACCCACCCTGGTGTACCTCGTACTATTCCCTGTCTCCTATACACATGTCCTAGCCACTTCCATCGTGAGAACCTAACATATTCATCGACCGGCTGCACTCCTGTTATTTCTCTAATTCTACTATTTGGTATCCTTTCCCACCACTTAACTCCTAATATTCTTCTAAGTGCTTTATTTTCAAACACCAAGAATTTATTTTCCATAGTCACTGTGCTGTACCAAGACTCGTGTCCATAAATTAAGATACTCCTAACCATTACCTTATAAAGTTTGATTTTTGTATGCACAGAAAAATTGTTATTATTCCAAATATTTTTAAGCATTCCATTGCCTGATTAGCCTTCTTTAACCTTTCCTCGAATTCAAAGTTCAAAGAACCATCCTTGGCTAAATAGGTACCTAAATATTTAAACCTATCAACTTGCTTTACAACCATACCTCCAATTAGACATTCCTGCGCATTTTCCATATTCATATTGATTATTTCAGTTTTTCCACAATTAATAACCAAACCCACCTTGCGACCTTCACTCACCAAACAGTCCAACACTCTCTGCATCTCTTCTGGCCCATCACAAATCAAAACTATATCATCTGCATAATCTAAATCCAAAAGTTTCCTGTTCTCTCCCCAAAGTATACCTGCACCGGTTTCTGTTCCAACGCGTTTCATAATGTAATCAATGACCAATATAAATAGTAAAGGCGATAAAACACCACCTTGAATTACTCCGGACTTGACTTCAAACGATTCACTCAGACAACCATCAACCATCACTTTACAAAATGTGTCCTCATGCATGTTCATAATGACCCTCACAAACTCCTCTGGTATTCCATAATGTCTCATGATCTTCCCCATAGTCTCTCTCGAAACACTATCAAAAGCCTTTTCAAAATCAACAAAACAAAGACTTAACGGTACTCTCATTTCATTAACTTGCTGCATCAAATGCCTAACTATAAAGATCTGATCATTGCAACCACGTCCCTTTCTAAAACCAGCCTGTTCATCCCTCAGAATACCCTCAACCACCGGCTCCAACCTATTTAACAACATTACTGAAAACTTTCAAAGCTATCGGTGACAAGGAGATTCCCCTCCAATTACCACATTCACTCAGGTCTCCCTTCTTCGGAACTTTAACAATTACACCATTCTTCCAAACTGTTGGTAGTAACCCCGTCACCCATATCTTATTGAATAGCTTGGTCAAGATCATTATTAATCTATCCCCCTCCACTTTAAACATTTCCGGAAATAAACCATCCTCCCCTGGTGCCTTATTATTCTTTAACTGTTTTACTGCTTTCTCCACTTCTGCAAGCCTCAACTCTCCTGTTTCTATATTTAAATCTTCCTGAGCAGACGGTATATCCTCTTCTGGCGGTATTGGTCTATTAAGAACTGTCTCAAAATGCTCTTTCCATCTATTTTTAATATCTCCATCTTTTGTCAATAAATTTCTTTCCCTGTCTCTAACTGGTATTTCCTTGCGTTTACCTGCATTACCACTCAGTTCTCTAATCGATTCATATGCTATTCTTTGACTCTGTCCATCATATATATATATATATATATATATATATATATATATATATATATATATATATATATATATATATATATATATATATATATATATACCTAGGCTGCTTTCCCCAAGGAAAGGGAGGTAGCCGAGACAGGACGACACACTCCCCATTTACTCATCCATTCAAACACATTCATTCCTATCTTAGCCCCAAAGGGGAGAACGGACAGATCCTCACCGCATCACAAGGCACAAGGGTCAACTGCGCAATGCAATCAGTGACATCTGCAGCAGGTCCCGACAGCAGAACTGGTTTACCCCTGCCACATCATAACAGACCCATCCCCTTACCCGCACCTGACCTGATTAGCTGATCAGACCAAAATGCGGGAGAATATCCCCTCAGGGCTACGTCATCACTTATGCATTCATAATTTCTCTCCATTTATTTCTGTCACGCACAGCCACTCTTCCTTGCTCAACAGACATCCCTCTCGCATCCAACGCTCTCTTCACACTGACCATCCATCCTATTCGTGGTCTTCCTCTCAGCCTTACACCTCTCATCAAATCTAGTTATCTTTTTCACCAATCGCTCATTATCCATTCTCTCCATATGCCCAAA
The DNA here is from genome assembly GCF_032717465.1 of Coenobita brevimanus. Classification (NCBI taxonomy): domain Eukaryota; kingdom Metazoa; phylum Arthropoda; class Malacostraca; order Decapoda; family Coenobitidae; genus Coenobita; species Coenobita brevimanus. The sequence goes on along the minus strand of NC_136987.1, from coordinate 22,392,588 downwards.
CCATCGCAACACCCTCTGCTCAACTCTACCAGCCATCTCCCGAACAACTCCAGTTCTCCTTCGCACTTCATCATTTCGCACCCGATCCATACGCGTCACTCCACACATACTCCTCAGACACCTCATCTCCATTACATTCAAACTTTTCCTCTCTGCTACACCCATATTCCATGTTTCACCCCCATATAACGCAGTCGGTACCACAACACCCTCATACAGCATTCTCTTTACAACCATTCTAAGCAAACGACATTTAAACACTTTTTTCATTCCTCCCAGCACATTTCCTACATCATTTATTCTAAACTTCACTTCTGCATCTATTCTTCCATCCACAGCAACATGTGACCCTAGATATTTAAAACAATCTACCTCCTCAAGCAACTCACCATTCAAAACTATATTCATCCCTCTACCATCTATCAACCTCGTATACTTCATCACTTTACTCTTATTCTCATTTACTTTCAATTTCCTCCTTTCACACACCCTTCCAAACTCCTCTACCAACTGTCTCAATCTCTCCTCTGAATCAGTCACCAGTGCAGTATCATCTGCAAACAGCACCTGCTTCAGATTCCACTCTCTACCATCAACATTCACCAGTCTCAGACCTCCACCTAAAACTCTTGCATTCACCTCCCTTACAACACCATCCATGTTAATATTAAACAACCATGGCGACATCAATATCAATCAATCAATCAATCAATCATTTCCTGTGGCACCCCACGGGATACATAGGGCCTCAATGAACTCTCTCCACCAATATTTGTCTCTTGCCATCTCCTTCAGGTCCCACCAACACTCCTCTCCTGCTTCTTTTTTCATTGTCCTCAACCAGGTTTCCCTCGGCCTACCTCTACCTCTTCTTCCTCTAGCAGTCCACTCTAGCACATCCTGTATTAAAGTACCTTCTTTTCTGTATATGTGCCCCAGCCACTTCCAGCGAGACAGTCTCACATATTCATTAACTGGTTCCACTCTCGTAATATCCCTTACTCTTGCATTTGTAACTCTGTCTTGCCACTTTACCCCAAGAATCCTTCTCAGTATTTTATTCTCAAATCCTAATACTTTCTGATCTGTTGCAATTGCACTGTACCATGACTCATGCCCATAAATTAAAATTGGTCTAACCATGGACTTGTAAATTTTCACTTTAGTATGTACCGAAAGCATATTATTATTCCAGACAGATTTCAACATTCCAACTGCTCGCCAAGCCTGTCTAATCCTGTCCTCAATTTCATTAATTAATGATCCATTAGATGATACAGTCGTTCCCATTTATTTAAAGTTTTCTACATTCTTCACCACATTATTCCCAATTACACAATCGATTTGGTTCTCCACGTTCATATTAATAATTTCAGTCTTTCCACAATTTATTAACAATCCCACTTTTTCTCCTTCCTCCACCAGACAATCAAGCACCCTCTGCATCTCGTAAATACTTCCGCATATCAGTACAATATCATCAGCATAGTCCAAATCCATCAGCTTCTTATTTTCTTTCCAGTTAATTCCTGCACCTGTTCTCCTTACAACCTTTTTCATAACATAATCCATAACCAAAATAAACAGTAATGGCGAAAGAACTCCTCCTTGAATCACTCCTGACCTAACTTGAAATGGATCACTCAAAGAACCACCCAAGAATTTTAAGGCCCCAGGAGAGGATGGAATATTCCCTTAAATCCTTAAGGTGGAAAATGACGAGTTGATGAATGCGCTTTTGAAACTTTTTAATGTGGCTTGGGATAATGGTGGATTTCCAGAAGAGTGGAAAAATGGAGTGATTATAAAAATACCAAAAAAGGGAGATTTAAATGTGTGCGGCAATTGGAGGGCGATAAGTTTGACACCTGTAGTTGCAAAAGTTTTTTTTCCAAAATCTTGTTGAACAGAATAGAGCCAGTAATTGATAAAATTTTAAGAGAAGAACAAGCAGGATTTAGAAAGGGTCGAGGTTGTAATGATCAGATTTTTATTGTAAGGCATCTAATGCAACAAGCTAATGAGATGAAAATGCCACTTAGTATGTGTTTTGTGAATTTTGAAAAGGCGTTTGATAGTGTTTCACGTGGAGCTATGTTGAAAATTGAGATTCTATGGTATACCAGAAGAGTTTGTAAATATTATTAGAAGCCTGCATGAAGGTACTTTCTGTAAGATATATATATATATATATATATATATATATATATATATATATATATATATATATATATACAATAGCACTAGCCGTGTGTGTGTGTGTGTGTGTGTGTGTATGTGTGTGTGTGTTTGTATTTTGGGCAGCCGACACTACACATTCAAATCGCAAAAAAATCGCAAAAAAATCGCTGATGTGAAGAAACTTGGTCCCATCACGATTGAAAAACTTTTGCTATATTTAATGAGCGATCACATTTTGACCAACAAACGCTGCTCCCGAAGCCTGGCATAGGGTCCCCGTAGAAATTTTTGTCCAGCGGTAGAACTAAAATAAACTGTAGCAGTAGCCGTGTGTCTGTGTGTGAACTTTGGACTTGCGTTCGGACAACTTGGGTTCCATTCCCGAAGCTGCAAATAACACGATCAGTTGCTTAGCTGCAAAAAATCCAAGTGACAGCGTTACACTAGAACAGCACATAAACGCGAAAGCCCTGGGCAGGAGCAAGTGCAAGGGGCCTGAAGGGCCCACGAGCACTCGTGTGTGTGTGTGTGTGTGTGTGTGTGTGTGTGTATATATATATGGTTTGGCCATGTGGAGAGGATGGAGGGTGAAAGACTGACGAAGAGAGTGTATGTGAGTGAGGTGGAGGGGGGAAGAGGGAGGGGGAGGCCGAGGATGAGATGGAGGGATGGGGTGGAGAGGTATATGAGAGAGGGGGGTGTGAGTTGGGAGCAGGGCAGTGAAATGGCGGGGGACAGGGCGACTTGGAGGCGATTTGTTTGTGGCCACCCCAAACGGGATTGAGGCGTCTGGCAATATATATATATATATATATATATA